>NC_071505.1:1442500-1800000 GCF_027887155.1 Malaclemys terrapin pileata | reverse complement strand
ATAGAGAGGTGTAGGGGATAGATAGAGGGGTACAGGGACGGGTGGATAGAGAGGTGTAGGGGATAGATAGAGGGGTACAGGGACGGGTGGATAGAGAGGTGTAGGGGATAGATAGAGGGGTACAGGGACGGGTGGATAGGGAGGTGAAGGGGATAGATGGAGGGGTACAGGGAGGGATGGAGAGGGAGGTGTAGGGGATAGATGGAGGGGTACAGGGACGGGTGGATAGAGAGGTGTAGGGGATAGATAGAGGGGTACAGGGACGGGTGGATAGGGAGGTGAAGGGGATAGATAGAGGGGTACAGGGACGGGTGGATAGAGAGGTGTAGGGGATAGATAGAGGGGTACAGGGACGGGTGGATAGAGAGGTGTAGGGGATAGATGGAGGGGTACAGGGACGGGTGGATAGAGAGGTGTAGGGGATAGATAGAGGGGTACAGGGACGGGTGGATAGAGAGGTGTAGGGGATAGATAGAGGGGTACAGGGACGGGTGGATAGAGAGGTGTAGGGGATAGATAGAGGGGTACAGGGACGGGTGGATAGAGAGGTGTAGGGGATAGATGGAGGGGTACAGGGACGGGTGGATAGAGAGGTGTAGGGGATAGATGGTGGGGTACAGGGACGGGTGGATAGAGAGGTGTAGGGGATAGATAGAGGGGTACAGGGACGGGTGGATAGAGAGGTGTAGGGGATAGATGGAGGGGTACAGGGACGGGTGGATAGAGAGGTGTAGGGGATAGATAGAGGGGTACAGGGACGGGTGGATAGAGAGGTGTAGGGGATAGATAGAGGGGTACAGGGACGGGTGGATAGAGAGGTGTAGGGGATAGATAGAGGGGTACAGGGAGGGATGGATAGGGAGGTGTAGGGGATAGATGGAGGGGTACAGGGATGGGTGGATAGAGAGGTGTAGGGGATAGATAGAGGGGTACAGGGAGGGATGGATAGGGAGGTGTAGGGGATAGATAGAGGGGTACAGGGACGGGTGGATAGAGAGGTGTAGGGGATAGATAGAGGGGTACAGGGACGGGTGGATAGAGAGGTGTAGGGGATAGATAGAGGGGTACAGGGACGGGTGGATAGGGAGGTGAAGGGGATAGATAGAGGGGTACAGGGACGGGTGCATAGAGAGGTGTAGGGGATAGATAGAGGGGTACAGGGAGGGATGGATAGAGAGGTGTAGGGGATAGATAGAGGGGTACAGGGACGGGTGCATAGAGAGGTGAAGGGGATAGATAGAGGGGTACAGGGATGGGTGGATAGAGAGGTATAGGGGATAGATAGAGGGGTACAGGGACGGGTGCATAGAGAGGTGAAGGGGATAGATAGAGGGGTACAGGGACGGGTGGATAGAGAGGTGAAGGGGATAGATAGAGGGGTACAGGGACGGGTGGATAGAGAGGTATAGGGGATAGATAGAGGGGTACAGGGACGGATGGATAGAGAGGTGTAGGGGATAGATAGAGGGGTACAGGGACGGATGGATAGAGAGGTGTAGGGGATAGATGGAGGGGTACAGGGACGGGTGGATAGAGAGGTGTAGGGGATAGATAGAGGGGTACAGGGAGGGATGGATAGGGAGGTGAAGGGGATAGATGGAGGGGTACAGGGAGGGATGGAGAGGGAGGTGTAGGGGATAGATAGAGGGGTACAGGGACGGGTGGATAGAGAGGTGTAGGGGATAGATAGAGGGGTACAGGGACGGGTGGATAGGGAGGTGGAGGGGATAGATAGAGGGGTACAGGGACGGGTGGATAGAGAGGTGAAGGGGATAGATAGAGGGGTACAGGGACGGGTGGATAGAGAGGTGTAGGGGATAGATAGAGGGGTACAGGGACGGGTGGATAGAGAGGTGTAGGGGATAGATAGAGGGGTACAGGGCCGGGTGGATAGAGAGGTATAGGGGATAGATAGAGGGGTACAGGGACGGATGGATAGAGAGGTATAGGGGATAGATGGAGGGGTACAGAGACGGGTGGATAGAGAGGTGTAGGGGATAGATAGAGGGGTACAGGGACGGGTGAATATAGAGGTGTAGGGGATAGATAGAGGGGTACAGGGACGGGTGCATAGAGAGGTGTAGGGGATAGATAGAGGGGTACAGGGACGGGTGGATAGGGAGGTGTAGGGGATAGATAGAGGGGTACAGGGAGGGATGGATAGAGAGGTGTAGGGGATAGATAGAGGGGTACAGGGACAGGTGGATAGTGAGGTGTAGGGGATAGATAGAGGGGTACAGGGACGGGTGGATAGAGAGGTGTAGGGGATAGATAGAGGGGTACAGGGAGGGATGGAGAGGGAGGTGTAGGGGATAGATAGAGGGGTACAGGGAGGGATGGATAGAGAGGTGTAGGGGATAGATAGAGGGGTACAGGGACGGGCGTATAGTGAGGTGTAGGGGATAGATAGAGGGGTACAGGGACGGGCGGATAGAGAGGTGTAGGGGATAGATGGAGGGGTACAGGGACGGGCGGATAGAGAGGTGTAGGGGATAGATGGAGGGGTACAGGGACGGGTGGATAGAGAGGTGTAGGGGATAGATAGAGGGGTACAGGGACGGGTGGATAGAGAGGTGGAGGGGATAGATAGAGGGGTACAGGGACGGATGGATAGAGAGGTGGAGGGGATAGATAGAGGGGTACAGGGACGGGCGGATAGAGAGGTGGAGGGGATAGATAGAGGGGTACAGGGACGGGCGGATAGAGAGGTGGAGGGGATAGATAGAGGGGTACAGGGACGGGCGGATAGTGAGGTGTAGGGGATAGATAGAGGGGTACAGGGACGGGCGGATAGAGAGGTGTAGGGGATAGATGGAGGGGTACAGGGACGGGCGGATAGAGAGGTGTAGGGGATAGATGGAGGGGTACAGGGACGGGTGGATAGAGAGGTGTAGGGGATAGATGGAGGGGTACAGGGACGGGTGGATAGAGAGGTGTAGGGGATAGATGGAGGGGTACAGGGACGGGTGGATAGAGAGGTGGAGGGGATAGATAGAGGGGTACAGGGACGGGTGGATAGAGAGGTGGAGGGGATAGATAGAGGGGTACAGGGACGGGTGGATAGAGAGGTGTAGGGGATAGATAGAGGGGTACAGGGACGGGTGGATAGAGAGGTGTAGGGGATAGATAGAGGGGTACAGGGACGGGTGAATATAGAGGTGTAGGGGATAGATAGAGGGGTACAGGGACGGGTGAATAGTGAGGTGTAGGGGATAGATAGAGGGGTACAGGGACGGGTGCATAGAGAGGTGTAGGGGATAGATAGAGGGGTACAGGGACGGGTGGATAGAGAGGTGTAGGGGATAGATAGAGGGGTACAGGGACGGGTGGATAGAGAGGTGTAGGGGATAGATGGAGGGGTACAGGGACGGGTGAATATAGAGGTGTAGGGGATAGATAGAGGGGTACAGGGACGGGTGCATAGAGAGGTGTAGGGGATAGATAGAGGGGTACAGGGACGGGTGCATAGAGAGGTGTAGGGGATAGATAGAGGGGTACAGGGACGGGTGGATAGAGAGGTGTAGGGGATAGATAGAGGGGTACAGGGACGGGTGGATAGGGAGGTGAAGGGGATAGATGGAGGGGTACAGGGAGGGATGGATAGGGAGGTGTAGGGGATAGATAGAGGGGTACAGGGACGGGTGAATAGTGAGGTGTAGGGGATAGATAGAGGGGTACAGGGACGGGTGCATAGAGAGGTGTAGGGGATAGATAGAGGGGTACAGGGACGGGTGGATAGAGAGGTGTAGGGGATAGATAGAGGGGTACAGGGACGGGTGGATAGAGAGGTGTAGGGGATAGATGGAGGGGTACAGGGACGGGTGAATATAGAGGTGTAGGGGATAGATAGAGGGGTACAGGGACGGGTGCATAGAGAGGTGTAGGGGATAGATAGAGGGGTACAGGGACGGGTGCATAGAGAGGTGTAGGGGATAGATAGAGGGGTACAGGGACGGGTGGATAGAGAGGTGTAGGGGATAGATAGAGGGGTACAGGGACGGGTGGATAGGGAGGTGAAGGGGATAGATGGAGGGGTACAGGGAGGGATGGATAGGGAGGTGTAGGGGATAGATGGAGGGGTACAGGGACGGGTGGATAGAGAGGTGTAGGGGATAGATAGAGGGGTACAGGGACGGGTGGATAGGGAGGTGGAGGGGATAGATAGAGGGGTACAGGGACGGGTGGATAGAGAGGTGAAGGGGATAGATAGAGGGGTACAGGGACGGGTGGATAGAGAGGTGTAGGGGATAGATAGAGGGGTACAGGGACGGGTGGATAGAGAGGTGTAGGGGATAGATGGAGGGGTACAGGGACGGGTGGATAGAGAGGTGTAGGGGATAGATGGAGGGGTACAGGGACGGGTGGATAGAGAGGTGTAGGGGATAGATAGAGGGGTACAGGGACGGGTGGATAGAGAGGTGTAGGGGATAGATGGAGGGGTACAGGGACGGGTGGATAGAGAGGTGTAGGGGATAGATGGTGGGGTACAGGGACGGGTGGATAGAGAGGTGTAGGGGATAGATAGAGGGGTACAGGGACGGGTGGATAGAGAGGTGTAGGGGATAGATGGAGGGGTACAGGGACGGGTGGATAGAGAGGTGTAGGGGATAGATAGAGGGGTACAGGGACGGGTGGATAGAGAGGTGTAGGGGATAGATAGAGGGGTACAGGGACGGGTGGATAGAGAGGTGTAGGGGATAGATAGAGGGGTACAGGGAGGGATGGATAGGGAGGTGTAGGGGATAGATGGAGGGGTACAGGGATGGGTGGATAGAGAGGTGTAGGGGATAGATAGAGGGGTACAGGGAGGGATGGATAGGGAGGTGTAGGGGATAGATAGAGGGGTACAGGGACGGGTGGATAGAGAGGTGTAGGGGATAGATAGAGGGGTACAGGGACGGGTGGATAGAGAGGTGTAGGGGATAGATAGAGGGGTACAGGGACGGGTGGATAGGGAGGTGAAGGGGATAGATAGAGGGGTACAGGGACGGGTGCATAGAGAGGTGTAGGGGATAGATAGAGGGGTACAGGGAGGGATGGATAGAGAGGTGTAGGGGATAGATAGAGGGGTACAGGGACGGGTGCATAGAGAGGTGAAGGGGATAGATAGAGGGGTACAGGGACGGGTGGATAGAGAGGTATAGGGGATAGATAGAGGGGTACAGGGACGGGTGCATAGAGAGGTGAAGGGGATAGATAGAGGGGTACAGGGACGGGTGGATAGAGAGGTATAGGGGATAGATAGAGGGGTACAGGGACGGATGGATAGAGAGGTGTAGGGGATAGATAGAGGGGTACAGGGACGGATGGATAGAGAGGTGTAGGGGATAGATGGAGGGGTACAGGGACGGGTGGATAGAGAGGTGTAGGGGATAGATAGAGGGGTACAGGGACGGGTGGATAGAGAGGTGTAGGGGATAGATAGAGGGGTACAGGGACGGGTGGATAGAGAGGTGTAGGGGATAGATAGAGGGGTACAGGGAGGGATGGATAGGGAGGTGAAGGGGATAGATGGAGGGGTACAGGGAGGGATGGAGAGGGAGGTGTAGGGGATAGATAGAGGGGTACAGGGACGGGTGGATAGAGAGGTGTAGGGGATAGATAGAGGGGTACAGGGACGGGTGGATAGGGAGGTGGAGGGGATAGATAGAGGGGTACAGGGACGGGTGGATAGAGAGGTGAAGGGGATAGATAGAGGGGTACAGGGACGGGTGGATAGAGAGGTGTAGGGGATAGATAGAGGGGTACAGGGACGGGTGGATAGAGAGGTGTAGGGGATAGATAGAGGGGTACAGGGCCGGGTGGATAGAGAGGTATAGGGGATAGATAGAGGGGTACAGGGAAGGATGGATAGAGAGGTATAGGGGATAGATGGAGGGGTACAGGGACGGGTGGATAGAGAGGTGTAGGGGATAGATAGAGGGGTACAGGGACGGGTGAATATAGAGGTGTAGGGGATAGATAGAGGGGTACAGGGACGGGTGCATAGAGAGGTGTAGGGGATAGATAGAGGGGTACAGGGACGGGTGGATAGGGAGGTGTAGGGGATAGATAGAGGGGTACAGGGAGGGATGGATAGAGAGGTGTAGGGGATAGATAGAGGGGTACAGGGACAGGTGGATAGGGAGGTGTAGGGGATAGATAGAGGGGTACAGGGACGGGTGGATAGAGAGGTGTAGGGGATAGATAGAGGGGTACAGGGAGGGATGGAGAGGGAGGTGTAGGGGATAGATAGAGGGGTACAGGGAGGGATGGATAGAGAGGTGTAGGGGATAGATAGAGGGGTACAGGGACGGGCGGATAGAGAGGTGTAGGGGATAGATAGAGGGGTACAGGGACGGGCGGATAGTGAGGTGTAGGGGATAGATAGAGGGGTACAGGGACGGGCGGATAGAGAGGTGTAGGGGATAGATGGAGGGGTACAGGGACGGGCGGATAGAGAGGTGTAGGGGATAGATGGAGGGGTACAGGGACGGGTGGATAGAGAGGTGTAGGGGATAGATAGAGGGGTACAGGGACGGGTGGATAGAGAGGTGGAGGGGATAGATAGAGGGGTACAGGGACGGATGGATAGAGAGGTGTAGGGGATAGATAGAGGGGTACAGGGACGGGTGGATAGAGAGGTGTAGGGGATAGATAGAGGGGTACAGGGACGGGTGGATAGAGAGGTGTAGGGGATAGATAGAGGGGTACAGGGACGGGTGGATAGAGAGGTGTAGGGGATAGATAGAGGGGTACAGGGACGGGTGAATATAGAGGTGTAGGGGATAGATAGAGGGGTACAGGGACGGGTGAATAGTGAGGTGTAGGGGATAGATAGAGGGGTACAGGGACGGGTGCATAGAGAGGTGTAGGGGATATATAGAGGGGTACAGGGACGGGTGGATAGAGAGGTGTAGGGGATAGATAGAGGGGTACAGGGACGGGTGGATAGAGAGGTGTAGGGGATAGATGGAGGGGTACAGGGACGGGTGGATAGAGAGGTGTAGGGGATAGATGGAGGGGTACAGGGACGGGTGGATAGAGAGGTGTAGGGGATAGATAGAGGGGTACAGGGACGGGTGGATAGAGAGGTGTAGGGGATAGATAGAGGGGTACAGGGACGGGTGGATAGAGAGGTGTAGGGGATAGATGGAGGGGTACAGGGACGGGTGGATAGAGAGGTGTAGGGGATAGATAGAGGGGTACAGGGACGGGTGGATAGTGAGGTGTAGGGGATAGATAGAGGGGAACAGGGACGGGTGGATAGAGAGGTGTAGGGGATAGATAGAGGGGTACAGGGAGGGATGGATAGGGAGGTGTAGGGGATAGATAGAGGGGTACAGGGACGGGTGGATAGAGCGTGTAGGGGATAGATGGAGGGGTACAGGGACGGGTGGATAGTGAGGTGTAGGGGATAGATAGAGGGGTACAGGGACGGGTGGATAGAGAGGTGTAGGGGATAGATAGAGGGGTACAGGGACGGGTGGATAGAGAGGTGTAGGGGATAGATGGAGGGGTACAGGGACGGGTGGATAGTGAGGTGTAGGGGATAGATGGAGGGGTACAGGGGGGATGGATAGGGAGGTGTAGGGGATAGATAGAGGGGCACAGGGACGGGTGGATAGAGAGGTGTAGGGGATAGATAGAGGGGTACAGGGACGGGTGGATAGAGAGGTGTAGGGGATAGATAGAGGGGTACAGGGACGGGTGCATAGAGAGGTGTAGGGGATAGATAGAGGGGTACAGGGACGGGTGGATAGAGAGGTGAAGGGGATAGATAGAGGGGTACAGGGACGGGTGGATAGAGAGGTGTAGGGGATAGATAGAGGGGTACAGGGACGGGTGGATAGAGAGATGTAGGGGATAGATAGAGGGGTACAGGGACGGGTGGATAGTGAGGTGGAGGGGATAGATAGAGGGGTACAGGGACGGGTGGATAGAGAGGTGTAGGGGATAGATAGAGGGGTACAGGGACGGGTGGATAGAGAGGTGTAGGGGATAGATAGAGGGGTACAGGGAGGGATGGATAGAGAGGTGTAGGGGATAGATAGAGGGGTACAGGGACGGGTTGATAGAGAGGTGTAGGGGATAGATAGGGGGGTACAGGGACGGGTGGATAGGGAGGTGTAGGGGATAGATGGAGGGGTACAGGGACGGGTGGATAGAGAGGTGGAGGGGATAGATAGAGGGGTACAGGGAGGGATGGAGAGGGAGGTGGAGGGGATAGATAGAGGGGTACAGGGACGGGTGGATATAGAGGTGTAGGGGATAGATAGAGGGGTACAGGGACGGGTGGATAGAGAGGTGTAGGGGATAGATAGAGGGGTACAGGGAGGGATGGATAGAGAGGTGTATGGGATAGATAGAGGGGTACAGGGACGGGTGGATAGAGAGGTGGAGGGGATAGATAGAGGGGTACAGGGGGGGATGGATAGGGAGGTGTAGGGGATAGATAGAGGGGCACAGGGACGGGTGGATAGAGAGGTGTAGGGGATAGATAGAGGGGTACAGGGACGGGTGGATAGAGAGGTGTAGGGGATAGATAGAGGGGTACAGGGACGGGTGCATAGAGAGGTGTAGGGGATAGATAGAGGGGTACAGGGACGGGTGGATAGAGAGGTGAAGGGGATAGATAGGGGGGTACAGGGACGGGTGGATAGAGAGGTGTAGGGGATAGATAGAGGGGTACAGGGACGGGTGGATAGAGAGATGTAGGGGATAGATAGAGGGGTACAGGGACGGGTGGATAGTGAGGTGGAGGGGATAGATAGAGGGGTACAGGGACGGGTGGATAGAGAGGTGTAGGGGATAGATAGAGGGGTACAGGGACGGGTGGATAGAGAGGTGTAGGGGATAGATAGAGGGGTACAGGGAGGGATGGATAGAGAGGTGTAGGGGATAGATAGAGGGGTACAGGGACGGGTGGATAGAGAGGTGTAGGGGATAGATAGAGGGGTACAGGGACGGGTGGATAGGGAGGTGTAGGGGATAGATGGAGGGGTACAGGGACGGGTGGATAGAGAGGTGGAGGGGATAGATAGAGGGGTACAGGGAGGGATGGAGAGGGAGGTGGAGGGGATAGATAGAGGGGTACAGGGACGGGTGGATATAGAGGTGTAGGGGATAGATAGAGGGGTACAGGGACGGGTGGATAGAGAGGTGTAGGGGATAGATAGAGGGGTACAGGGAGGGATGGATAGAGAGGTGTATGGGATAGATAGAGGGGTACAGGGACGGGTGGATAGAGAGGTGGAGGGGATAGATAGAGGGGTACAGGGACGGGTGAATAGAGAGGTGTAGGGGATAGATAGAGGGGTACAGGGACGGGTGCATAGAGAGGTGTAGGGGATAGATAGAGGGGTACAGGGACGGGTGCATAGAGAGGTATAGGGGATAGATAGAGGGGTACAGGGACGGGTGGATAGAGAGGTGGAGGGGATAGATAGAGGGGTACAGGGACGGGTGGATAGAGAGGTGGAGGGGATAGATAGAGGGGTACAGGGATGGGTGGATAGAGAGGTGTAGGGGATAGATAGAGGGGTACAGGGACGGGTGCATAGAGAGGTGTAGGGGATAGATGGAGTGGTACAGGGACGGGTGAATAGAGAGGTGTAGGGGATAGATGGAGGGGTACAGGGAGGGATGGATAGAGAGGTGTAGGGGATAGATAGAGGGGTACAGGGACGGGTGCATAGAGAGTTGTAGGGGATAGATGGAGGGGTACAGGGAGGGATGGATAGAGAGGTGAAGGGGATAGATAGAGGGGTACAGGGAGGGATGGATAGAGAGGTGTGGGGGATAGATAGAGGGGTACAGGGACGGGTGCATAGAGAGGTGTAGGGGATAGATAGAGGGGTACAGGGACGGGTGGATAGAGAGGTGTAGGGGATAGATGAAGGGGTACAGGGACGGATGGATAGAGAGGTGTAGGGGATAGATAGAGGGGTACAGGGACGGGTGGATAGTGAGGTGTAGGGGATAGATGGAGGGGTACAGGGACGGGTGGATAGAGAGGTGTAGGGGATAGATGGAGGGGTACAGGGACGGGTGGATAGAGAGGTGTAGGGGATAGATGGAGGGGTACAGGGACGGGTGGATAGTGAGGTGTAGGGGATAGATGGAGGGGTACAGGGACGGGCGGATAGAGAGGTGTAGGGGATAGATGGAGGGGTACAGGGACGGGTGGATAGAGAGGTATAGGGGATAGATAGAGGGGTACAGGGACGGGTGGATAGAGAGGTGTAGGGGATAGATAGAGGGGTACAGGGACGGGTGCATAGAGAGGTGTAGGGGATAGATAGAGGGGTACAGGGACGGGTGGATAGAGAGGTGTAGGGGATAGATAGAGGGGTACAGGGACGGGTGCATAGAGAGGTGTAGGGGATAGATAGAGGGGTACAGGGACGGGTGGATAGGGAGGTATAGGGGATAGATAGAGGGGAACAGGGACGGGTGGATAGGGAGGTGTAGGGGATAGATGGAGGGGTACAGGGACGGGTGGATAGAGAGGTACAGGGGATAGATAGAGGGGTACAGGGACGGGTGGATAGAGAGGTATAGGGGATAGATAGAGGGGAACAGGGACGGGTGGATAGGGAGGTGTACGGGGATAGGTAATTGGGGTCCCGGAGCGGTTCCCAGCCCGCGCCGGGCTGTGCCGGTCCGAGCGGCAGGTGGGGCTGGCCCGGGTCCCTGGGCTGGCGGCCGGGGCGGGCAGCGGGGTGTCGGGGCGCGGGGAACGGAGCCCCGCGCTGCAGCCGGCCCGGCTCCTCTCTCGCTCTGCCCGGCGCTGCCGCGGGGCCCGCGGGGCGAGCCGGAGGAGGGGAGCGATGAGTAACCCTTGTGCAATGCTGCCGCGGCGCTATATAAGCCGGCCCGGCCCGACATGGAGCCAGCGCAGCGCGGAGGGGAAGCGAGCCGGGAGGTAAGGTGGGGGGCCCCCTTCTCTTCCCCTCGGTCCCTCCCGGGGCGCTGGGCCCCAGGCTGGCCGGCTCCCCGCCGCAGCTCAGCTGGGTCTGCCCTGCCCTGCCCTGCCACGGGGCAGGCAGCCGGAGCCCAGCGCTTCTGCCCTGGCTGGGGACGGGGACGGAGCCTCTCCCCGGCCGTGGGGTTTAAATGCTGCCAGGCGGGGGTGGGGGTCGGGGGTGGCCCTGTGGGTAGGGCAGGGGCTCGGGGGAGCTGGGTTCCCTGCCTGGCTCTGCCAGCCACGTCCCCGTTACGTGCCTCAGTTTCCCCTGCTGCCAAATGGAACTGAGGCTCGGAGGTCTGTGGGAGGGAAAGTGCCAGGTGGCACTGTTATGTCAATGGGTGTGTGTGTGTGGGGGGGTAGCGTGTAGGGCAAGACAGGATTCACCCCTCTCAAGGGGGTGTGGGGAAGGAGCTAGCCAGGTGGCTCCCCAGGGGCTCTGGGGCAGAGAGCAGCTCAGGGCAAGGGAGGAGGCAGGTGAGACAGGGTGGAAGATAGGAGAAAAGGGGCAAAGAAACTGACCAGGTCGGGAGGGGAGGCTCAGAGTGACCTGGGGCCAGGTCTGGAAGGAGGCTTGGGATCAAGAGGTCCCAGTAGAGCCGGAGTCTCCTCTCACGCATGCTGGGGGGAGTCTGGCGCTAGCTCAGCGCGAGGCCTGGGAGTGCGGAGGGGCTGTCCGCAGGCCGCTGTGGTCTATCTCAGCCCTGCCGAGCTGCCAGGAGACGTTACCTGGCCAGGTAGAAAACCAGTGTCCCTGCCTGGGCGCACAGCACTGTGCTGCCCCAGGGTCCTTGCTTTGCTTTGCTGGGTGTAGTTCCCCATGCAGAGATGTTGGGGCTGTGAGCAGCCTGGCTGTGGATGGGGAGCCAGTTATGTTTCACTGTGGGGGCTGGTTTATTCCTGCTTGGGGAAAGGTGCCTGAGTCAGCCAGGTGCTGGGGTCCAGTGACTGCACATCCCCCTGGCCTTGTGTCCCCCTTGTCTCGACTGCCCATGCGCTCGGCTGTTCCGCTCTGCACCACGTTGTCTCGTTGCCAAGGCTGGTGGTGGAGGTGTCGGGCTGGACGGACGAGGGAGAGCTGGGGTCTGGCCCTGGGCAAGTCCCCACCTGTATAGCGGAGATGCTGTTACTGCCTGACCTCATGCTGTGTGGAAGTACCTGCATCCCCCCAGGCAGCTCTATCCAGCTTTGCTAGCCAAGGGCCACTTGACCCGCTTTAATCTAGCTAGTGCAGTGACCCGGGCAGTGCAGCTAGGGCAGCGTAGACCCCGACACAGGCCTGCCAGGGGCCCCGGGTACGTACACGATTGCTGGCCACCGCTTCTTCAGCGAGAGGCAGCACTGCCGGGAATCTCAGCCCGAGCTTTTGCAGGCCACAGGGCAGGGCGCCCTGCCAGGAATCTCAAACCGAAACCTTGACACATCACACATGGTGCGGAGCCGCACGGGCCTGTGGCCACCAGTGAAAGAGAAAAGAATGCACAGCGGAGGGGGAGGGGCACCCAGGCAGCTGCCAAGCCAGCGAGAGGGTCACATGAGGACATGGGGAGTGGAAGGGAGTCGCTCTCTGCCTGAGCACAGCTTGGGGCCAAGGCACTGCTGTGAAGGACGCGCTTGTGGCTGACGGACTGGACTGGGGTCAGAGCTCATGGTTCAGTTCCCAGCTCAGACCCAGCCTGCCCGTGGGAGCATGGGGGAGCCGTTTAATGCCTCCGTTCCCCATCATGGCTATGGGATGACGACTCCTCTTTCATCCACCCTCTGGCTAGCCAGCCTGGGAGCTTGTTGGGGCAGAGCCTGTCTCTCCCTGTGGACGCGCAGCACCCAGCCCCATGGGCCCTGATCTCGGGTAGGTGCAGCCCAAATAACTCACACGTTTGTGCCACGCTCCCGTGGAGAGCTGCGGGTGTAAGGTGTGCTGCACAGAACATGCTGCTGAATGCTGCAGGGCTTCACCTCCAGGGAGAGCTCCCCGTCCTGTGTCACGCTGCTTTAACCGCTGGGGTGCAGACGGTCTGTGCAGTGCAATGCCCCGGGGTGCCTCGTCAGCAGCTGGGACCCCGGGCTCCCCGGCTCAGGTTAAAAGACCTAGCTGAGAGCCAGAAGCAGATCTGGGGAGGTTGCTCCTTCATTTGATGGCCTAGCGCCCTGTGCACAGGCAGAGAAGCCCACCCCTGTTGGAGCAGAGGCAGCCACAGCTCTCAGACCTCCTGGGAGGCCGCGTCTCTGGGGGGCTGCAAACACCCATCTAACTTGCGTCACTCTTCCCTGTAAGGCGGGAGGAAAATGCGGTGTCCCAGCCTGCCGCTCTGTGGCCTGCTCTGGTTTTGGCTGCCTCTCTTCGACAGCCGGCCGGTGAAAATCGACAAGGTCAAGGCCGACACCAAAAACCTCACGCGAACCATCATAGCCCGGATCCAGGAGCACCAGGTACGAGGGGGCGAGCCGGGCGGAGGATCAGTGGGGCGATCGGGTCAGCTTCCGGAATGATTCCTCTCCCGGCGCTGCTGTCTTTCACCCTCGGGGCACGAACAGATGCCTGGGGCCAGGCCCTCAGCTGGCAGAAAGCAGCCCCGAGCTAGAGAAGCCAGTGGGCCCCGCCAGCTGAGGATCCGGCACAGGGAATCAGAGCTGCAGACGACTGCGGGTGCCAGGTTGACGAGTCCGTAACTGCCCACCCCGTCCTGAGTCCCTTTCCCTGGGGGACGGTTCCACTGTCCCTGAGCTGGCTGGAAGGGAGCCTTCCCCGAGGGGCAGCATCAGTCTCTCTTGCTCCCTGGGACAGCCCTTCACTGCCCTGCACTGAGGAGAGGCAGCTGAGGGGTGTCACGTCCTCGTTGCTGTCCTTATCTCTGAGCCGGGGAACACACACACACTTCTCTAGTCCGTGCTACTTCCATCATCCGCCTTCCCCTGCTCCGAGCCCTTCAGCGCCTCGTCCTCCCTCGCACCGAGGGGCCCACGCCTAGGCTGGCTGGCCAAGTGAGTTCTCCCCCGAGGCACTGCTATCTCCCTGCTCCAGGGATCTCCATGCGCGCCTCGCGCCTCCCATCAAAGGATCTCGATGCTCCAAGCTCCTGGCACTCCCTGAGCAGGTTAGGAGGTGCCCAAGGACGGTCACGTGCCAGTGGCAGAGAGGGAAGAAGGAGCCAGCTCCCAGGCTCTGTGGTTTAACCGCCTGTCCTTCCTGCAGCCCCAAAGTGAGTCATTTGCTGCCACGTGCTGCGAATTCTCACTTGACTTTGCCCACTGTAAGCCCCGACACTGCCCACCGTGCTGCATTCCTACCTGAGGGCAGTGGCGGATTAGCCAATGGGCCAATGGGGCCCATGCCCAGGGCCCCCGGCCAATTGTGGGGCCCTGGAAAAAAATCCACTGCTGGGCGGTGGAAGCCTGGCGCTCCAGCAGAAACACCGTGCGGGTGGGTCAGGGGAAGCCACAGCGCCTGGAGCCCGGCTGCAGCCCCGGGATTGGAGGTGCTCTCGCTTAAGGGCTGTGGGAGCTCTCACTCCCCACTGCGGCCCTGGGGCAGGGGTGGGGGGGACAGAGCTTCTCTGATCATGGGGGGCAGAAAGGAGCAAAGGGGTTGCAGGCTGCAGTGGGGGGCAGAATGGGGTGGGACAGCAGGCGGAAGGGGTGAGGAGGGCCCCCCCACTTGCTCTGGCCAAGGGCCCCGCCTCTGCTTGGGGGATCCCAGGTAACTCTCCGATTGAAGCCAGGGGTGAAAGTAAGCCAGTCCGGTCTGGCATACCGGCAAGAGACAGTACGCCGTGCCGGACCGCACCGGCTTCTGCATCCGGGATGAAAAAGGCAGGGGAGCTCCGAGCCCTTTAAATCCCACCCGCAGCTCCGGCGGCAGGGCTGGGGCCGGGATTTAAAGGGCTTGGAGCTCCCTACCACTGCGGGAAGCCCAGAACCCTTTAAATCCCAGCTGGAGCTGCAGTGGGGATTTAAAGTGTCTGGAGCTCCGCGGCGGCCGGAGCCCCGGGCCCTTTAATTTGCCCGTGAGCCCTGGGGGCTCCCAGCCACCTCTGCAGCTGGGAGCCCCAGGTTGATTTAAAGGCCCCAGGGCCTTTAAATCTTCAGAGGCTCCGCCTCTTCTGGTTGAGGCCACGCCTTTTCCAGATGAGGCCCCCCCCCCCCCCCCCGACTCTGGCAGTACCAGTAAATCCTGTAAGTTACTTCCACCCCTGCCTAGACCCATGGCACATATGTTTCCTCCCCCCTCTCCCTCCACCTCACACATGCTGTAGAAAGTGCCTTCAAAGGCAGCAGAGCAAAGGGGCCCATTCATTCCATGGCCACCGGCGTGGCCTTCCCAACGCCTTTGTGATGGCCTTGTTTGACGTGTCCCAAGGAAGAGCACGCCTTTCTAGAGCTGTCTGAGCTACGGGGCTGATCCCCGGAGCATAGACATGCCATAGTCCTTAGCCAAACAGCCCCTGCAGAGAAGAGAGGGCAGCCCTGTGCTAGCGTGGCTAACTAGCCTTCTCCTCCATGCAGCTCTTCCCTCTGAACTTGAAGATAAATGGACTTGACTTCATCCCCGGAGAGCGGCCCTTGGAGAGCTTAGACTCCATGGACGAGACCTTGCAGATATTCCAGAGGATTCTGCCCAGCCTGCCCATGGAAAACGTGCCAGTAGCACAAATCTTCAACGACATCGAGAACCTCCGGAGTCTGATCCAGACCTTGGGTTCTCACCTCAGTTGCACCTTCCACAAATCCTCTAACCTGGACGCTCTGGGGAATCTGACAGAGCTGCTGACTACCTCTCCTTATACCACTGCGGTGGTGGCGCTGGACCGGCTCCAGAAGTGTCTGCACAGCATCGTCAAACATCTGGATCACATTCAGAGCTGCTAGAGAACGGCTGCATCACCAGCTGACTGAAAGCCTAGAATAGCACATCTTTGTTCTAGGTTCTCCCGTAAGTCAGCTTCCGGCCCGCTGCTCTGAATGTCAGAATTTTCATTCCTACACGTACTTCCACCGAGAGAAAATACACCAAGGACTTTCCCTGGTGCCCGGCCATACCCTCCTCGCTGTCCTTCTAGCAAGGAGCAGAATCCTGAGGCCTGAGAACTCTCGCCATCACTGGAAGTTTGCAAACACAGTTTGTCTGTAATCTGAACTGCTGTCTATGCCAAAGAGAAGTTTACCGCTCCCCTGTAAGGAGCACAAGGCCAGCTATCCAGGAGCTCCCATCATGCCTTTGCTGTAGGAAGTCTATGCCTGGAGCAGTTTTCCAGTATTTATTTATTGTCTCTGTATTTTTTTAATTTAAGTTTGAAACGGGCCGCACTGACCCAGTGGCCTCTCTGTGGCGCTGTGCGCCTGTGGGGGGTGCGGAGCCTAGCGTTCTCTTCCTGGGGGGGAGCGTTACATACGTGGCCCACTCCGCCTGATGGGAGGGGAACAGAAGTTTAGTATATCACTCCTTCTGGATGACTTGAAAGTGGCAAGGTCCCATCCAACCCAAAGTGACTGGGGGCTGGCGGAAAACTCCATGGAGGTGTGACCTGTTTGCTTGTTGACGTGTATATTTATTTCTTCTATGATCTGTTTTGAAGTAAAGTTAATTCCTCTGCAGCTGCTCTGTTCCATTGGCCCCAACGGTGGGATTTCACTACCTTTCAGTTTGTACCTGGAAAACTCGGGCAAACTTTGCTCGGAGAAACAAGCAAGCGTCTTAGCGCTTTTAGTCTAAAGCACCCATCAGGACCAGGTCCTGTCCAGAGACGAGCCCATCGGTGCGCGTTCGTTCCAGCCATGTCAGGGCTCTGTCCCCAGCCAGTCAGGGGTGCCTGGGTTTCATGCTGGGGGCAGGCTGCCTGCGGGGCACTGGGCTCTCGGAGGGACAGCCCCCAAGGCACTGTGGAAGTTGGGCTCCTCAGACCTGTTCACACCCATGTGCTGATGAGTGTGTGACAGGCTGAAGCCGGAAACGACATCCCTTCGTGCAGGGGTTGGCCTAGTTACCCGACACTTCTAGGTCCCCCCACCCCATTAATTGCCTGGTGTCTGCCTGTGCAAAGAGGGTTGTTTGTTGCACCCCCGTGGCTAGATCCTCTGCCTGTGACTTACCACCATTCCCTGGCACTGTGGGAGCATCGGAGGGGGGGGATTCTTTCTCTCTCCTGGCCGGCCGGATCCCTACCCCCAGGAGGGCGGGCCAAGGCCTCGACTCAGGACATGTCTGCGCTGCAGGCAGCGGTACGACACACCCGAGCAGGGGAGCTTGAACCATGATGGCCGTGGAGCGGCAGCAGCATGTGCCATACAACCGCCCCAAAAACGCCAGGGAGGTGGTGTCACGGGGTCCCCGGGCGATGCTCTGGAACTGCTTCCTACGAAACCAGGCAGGACTCTGGGGAAGTCTCCTCACTCTGAGCAGACTGTCTCCAGGGCAAGATGCTCACACGGCTTCACCTCCTGGGTCTGACCTTGGAGTATTCAGCATCCCCTGCCCCTCCGTGCGCTTCCCACACCGTACCGGGCCCATGACATTCCCCTCTCAGGGCACCAGGGAACCTGGCGTACCCAGCAGAGGCTGCTACGGAGCTTTTACTGGCCTGGGGTCTTTGTTACTGTCCGACAGTACTGCGGATCCTGTGACCCCTGTCAGAGGGGGAGGAAGGCCTGGGACAAGGGGAAAACAGCTTTAGGACCCTTGCCCAGCATAAAGGATCCTTTCCAGAGGGTGGCCAAGGTTAAAAGGGCGGCTCTAAACCAAGAGAGCCCAAAGCACAGACCTCCAGACTGGAGCGCTGGGAGAAGACCACAGCCCACTTGGAGCCCCAGAGGTATGGGGGTGGGAAAAGGGCACCGGCCGCATAAACCTTCCCACATGCGAACTGCGAGTGCCATCAAGCACCCCCGACCTAAGGGGGGGCATGAAACTGGAGGGGCCTGGTGTAATTCTCACCAAGGAATGGGAGGGATGCGGGGGCATCCATGGGAACGGGGGTAGGTTCGAACTTCCCCGGGTCACTGGCTAAAGTGACCCTGCTCAGTTCAGTCTCGAAGGGGGGAGATGTGATGAACTGGGCCTGTTCTTACTGTGGTGTGTGAATGCTGACAGGGGAGTGTGGCTGGATAGTCTGCATTGGGGGATGGGAGTCTGAGTCTGCCCGAGGGCGAATACCTGGGCGTGTAGCATGGGAGCCCAGGAAGGGGTTGGAGGCCAGGGGACTCCTTGGCCGGGGAAACTGAACAAAGGCTGTGGGAGGGGTCGCTGAAGGGAGAGGGCTGGAAGCGGGCTGGAGAGATGGCTGGGAGGCAGAGATGGCTCTGACCTCCCAAGGGGGGCTGGGATGCCTGGGACCCCCAAATGGACCTAACTGAGGGGGGCCCTGTTGTCTGTGCCTGCAAAACCTATCTTGGACTGTATTCCTGTCATCCAAATAAACCTTCTGCTTTACTGGTGCCCTGAGAGGGGAATGTCATGGGCCCGGCACAGCAGCTGGCGGCGATACTTCTGGGGTACCACCAGCTGCCTCCTGATCCCCCCTGACTCCATTTTCCCTGGGGGAGCCCATTTTCGGTACAGGAACCCCTTCTCCCACAGGAACCTTTTTCGGCCACCTCGTCCCATGGTCTGTACCGCATTGAGGTCAGCCAGGTCCCTTATTTTCCGCAAGGAGGGATTTCTTTGTAACTCGGCCTGGAACTTAGCAGCTGGGACAGGGATGGCCACCTGCTCTTTCTCGCCTGCTGGGTCTGAAGCTGCAGCCTCCCTGAGCCGTGTCCCTGGGCGTTCCCTCCCCACCAGGTTAGGGTCCTGCGCCTTAGGCAAGGCACCCCCCCCAAGGCCAGGGCGCAGTGCCCCTCGCCGGCTCTGACTGCGGGTCACAACCAGTGCCTTTTGGGGGTTGCTTGGCCAGTTCTCCAGGTCCCCCCCCATCAATAACTCAGTGGGCAAATACGGGTGTACCCCCACATCCTTGGGGCCCTCCTTGGCCCCCCACTTCAGGTGTACCCTTGCCACGGGCACTTTGACTGGTGTTTCGCCCACCCCCGTCAGGGTCAGGTAGGTGTTGGGCACCACCTGATTTGGGGCCACCACCTCGGGCCGGGCCAGCGTCACCTCTGCGCCCGTATCCCAGTATTCATTGACCTTCCTCCCATCCACCTCCAGGGGAACAAGGTACTCTCTCCGGAGGGACAGCCCCGCACCCACCGTATAAACCAAAAACCCTGAGTCTGGGGCATCCAGCCCCCTAGAGGAGCTGGCCTGGAGCTCTTCTCCCTCCTTAGCAGGTGGTACTCTGCCAGCCCCCCTTCCCTGGGAATGCTGCCTTTCGCCGGGCTGGGTCTCTACCCAGTCAACCCTCTGTGGGTTCGGTCTGCTCAGTTTGTCCCTGAGCCTAGGGCACTGGGCCCGTATGTGGCCCTTTTGGCCACAGTGGTAGCAGCCCATGTCCCATTGGTCCCCTTGAGTAGGTCGGATGGTCCTGATGCCAGCAGCTCCCCTCTGATGGGTTTTTTTTGTATTTTCCCACGGGGAGGTCCCATGGTGACTCTCTTTTTGCGTTGTGGTGGGACTGTTCCTTTGGGACTCCTCCCTTTTATTTCCTGATCGGCTCTTTACAAACTTATCAGCCAGCCGGCCTGCCTGTCGCGGGTTCTCTGGCTTTTTGTTCACCAACCACAGCCTCAGGTCGGATGGGCACCGCTCATACAGTTGCTTCAGTACCAGCAGTTTGACCAGGTCCTCCTTTGTCTGGGCCCCATCAGCCCACTTGCTGGCGTATCTTTCCATGCGGACGGCTAGTTGCAGATATGAGATCTCAGGGGTTTTATCCTGACTCCGGAACCTTTCCCGGTACATCTCAGGAGTCAGCCCAAACTCACGTAGCAGGGCCTTTTTGAATAGTTCGTAGTCCCCTTTCTCTGCCTCTCCCAGTTGGCGGTACAATGCCACGGCTTTGGGGTCCAGTAAGGGGGTAAGGACCCGGAGTCTGTCCGCGGGATCAACCCGGTGCAGCTTGCAGGCCGTCTTAAAGGCCTCCAGGAAGTCATCCATGTCCTCCCCCTCCTTGCGTGGGGCCAGGATGCACTTATTAAAGCTCCGTGCAGTCCTGGGTCCCCCCTCACTCACCGCAGCCGGGGGTTCGCTGCCCTTCAATCTCGCCAGTTCCAGGTCATGCTGACGCTGTCTCTCATTTTCCTGTCTTTATTTTTCTTCATACTGACGCTGTCTCTCATTTTCCTGTTTCTGTCTCTCTTTTTCCTTCCGTTCATGCTGTTTCTGTTGTTTACGATTCTTCAGCTCTCTTAGTTTTAGCTCTTTTTCCCATTCCAGCCAATTTCGCTCCACAGATGCCGAATGTCGCCGGGAGGATCCTCTGCTGGCCGGCGAGCTTCGCCGGGAGGGTCCCTTGCTGGCCGGCGGGGTCACGGCGCCTTCGGTATTTGCTGGGCTCCTCCCCACCCTTCCCCTAGGCATAGGAAGGAGGGGTCTCGGGAAGCCCTCAGCAGCCGGCTGACCACTCCCAGCTGGGACAGACACTGGTGCCTGCGCTGCATTTGCCAGGCTGCTTCCCTGAGACACAGGGATTAGTTTATTTGCGCGATCTTCCGCCTTCAGCCGGGCAATGAGCTGTTCTTTGGTGAGCCTCCCAATGCACAGCCCCCTCTGCTTGCACAGCTCCACCAGGTCGCTCTTAAGCCGCTTGGCATACATCTTTCTGCTGGCCACTCACCAGCCTGTGTGCTCACAGCTTCCCACAGTTTCCAGGGGGCCCCCTAGTGTGCCAGCCCTTCTCGAGGTTACCACCTCTCTGCCAGGGTCGAGCTGCAGACTTCTCCGCCCCTGGGACCACCCGCTGCGATCCCCCCGGGAGACCCTGTTACTGCAAAAGTCCTTCTTGCTGGTCACACACTCCCAGGGGTAATAACCGTCTTTTTCTCACTCTTCAGCACGCCTGGTCCCCGTCAATCCCCCTTCGTTTTACTGCTCCCCAGTCACTTACTGCAGGAAGCGCCGTCCACGGGGTGCAGTAGATCCCGCCGCTGCCACCAGTTGTTGCGGAGTATCGGGGGACTCTGGGCCCTGCATTCCCAGCTTTCTGCAATTCACCATGACTCTTAGCCAGCCAGTAAAGCAGAAGGTTTATTTGGATGACAGGAATACAGTCCAAGATAGGTTTTGCAGGCACAGACAACAGGGCCCCCCTCAGTTAGGTCCATCTGGGGGTCCCAGGCATCCCAGCCCCCCTTGGGAGGTCAGAGCCATCTCTGCCTCCCAGCCATCTCTCCAGCCCGCTTCCAGCCCTCTCCCTTCAGCGACCCCTCCCACAGCCTTTGTTCAGTTTTCCTGGCCAAGGAGTCCCCTGGCCTCCAACCCCTTCCTGGGCTCCCATGCTACACGCCCAGGTATTCGCCCTCGGGCAGACTCAGACTCCCATCCCCCAATGCAGACTATCCAGCCACACTCCCCTGTCAGCATTCACACACCCCAGCAAGAACAGTCCCAGTTCATCACAAGCATCCCCTGCCCCTCCGTGTGCTTCCCACACCGAGTCCGTCCACGCGGGGTCCTGGGGAAGCCACAGGGTCCTGCACCCCCACTTCGCAGTCAGACGTGACTCTCAGCCAGCCAGTAAAACAGAGGTTTATTAGATGACAGGAACAGGATCTAAAACAGAGCTTGTAGGTCCAGCGAACGGGACCCCTCAGCCGGGTCCATCCTGGGGGGCAGCGAGCCAGACACCCACGTCTGTACTTCACTCCTTGTCCCCAGTTAGCTCCAAAACTAACTCCCCCTCCAGCCCCTCCTCTGGGCCTTGTTCCTTTCCTGAGCCAGGCGGTCACCTGATCTTTTTTTTCTCCAACACCTTTAGCTATCACCTTGCAGGGAGGAAGGGCCTGGCCATTAGTTGCCAGGAGACAGAGTGACGGCCATTTATGTGCACTGACCCTTTGCTCTGCAACCATCTCACCCTCTAGATACTTAAGAAATGCATAGGGGAAACTGAGGCACCCACACAGTATTCGGAGGAAACATTAAGAACAGCCCCACTTTGTCACAGGTACCCAGCCGCTAGCCCATCCTGCTGCGGCCTGACAGCTGCTGCTCTTCAAGCTAGTGAGAGCAAAGCTAACTTAGGTGTGACTACAGCCCGCTGCAGTGACATCACGGATTGCAGCGTAGCCAGACCAGCACCCATGTCCTGGCCCCCCTGCAGCCCCCGGCACGGCTGGCTCCCAACTCCTGCCGTGCTGCCGCCGCCGCCGGTGGGACATGGAAGTGGGGAGCGTGTTCCATGAGGGGGTTCTCGGTGGGTGGTCGCAGACAGGTGGAGAGCGGGGACAGAACTGTGACATCACCTGCGGCTGCCTCTAGACGGAGACACCCCTCTGAACACGGCCCAAGCTCGGCCTCGTGGGCGGCTTTGTCACCACGGCTCGCTCTCGCTTTTTTAAAACTTCGTGGCCACCTCCTGCTCAGTGTCTGTCTAACCCCATCCTTTGTACCAAACCTAGCCTCAGGTGCAAGCATCTGCCCCGCTCTCTGCAGTCTCCTGGCAAAAGAAGAGACGCTACCAAATGTTTGGTATGAAACTTTTGTATATCCCACTTCCCCCACCATCGCCACCTTCTAACATTATAATGAATGAAAGCGTCTTTCTGTCTCACCTGCTCTTCCTCCGGCAGGGTTTTCCTAGTGGCTACACGACGGAGACCACACTGGTCCGGTTATGCTGGTGTGTAGCTAGGCCGGCCGTAGTGTAGACGCAGCCTACGGCGATGGCAGGAGGGGGGGTTACGTTTGTATAGGAACGTCACTGCCCGGAATGACGTGAAGCACTCTTCCATTGCCATAGCTGCGTCGACACTGGGGCTAGGTCGGCCTCGCGACAGCGCTCAGGGAGATGGAGTTTTCAACCCCCTGGCCGACAGAGCGAGGTCACCCGGACTGGTCAGGGCAGACCAGGCCTCAGTGGAGCGGATCAGATTTCTTTAGCCGAGGGTGGGGCTTGCCGTGGGGTATGTCTGCTCTTCAAACGCTGCAGCTGCAACACAGTCGCTCGGGTGACAGGAATTCTCTGCACGGGGGCTGGATTTACCCTGGGAGACGTAACGAGGCCGATGGAGGGTTTCAGCGCAGACCGGCCCTTATGCAGCCCCAGCACTAACCCACCGAGGGCTCAGGCCCTGCCCCGGGGCACTGTCACCCTCCGCTCAGCCCCTCAGCGCCTGCCCAGCCGGTTCTCAGGGGGGTGAGGTTCAAATGGGGGCGGCAGGCAGGTGACCTGACACGTCACAGGGGGCACAGGGAGCGGGGGGTCAGGGATGGACAGGGCCTGTGGGGTGAATAGCTCTATCCCCATAGAATCTATGATTCTCTGAATAGCTCAGGGGTGGCCCATGGGTCTCTCGCTCTGCAGAGGGGCAAAGATAAGGGGGGAGGTCCCCCCCAGCATGACAGGTTTAGCCTCCCTGGTGGTTTGGGGGCTCTGGATTGTCTCCATTTCGCCTTCCACCATGAGACCCTCCCTCCCCAGCCCCACACAACCCCACAGAGGGGTTCCCATGCCTTGAGTCTGATCCAATGACTCCTCCAGCCCCACCCTCGGCCTCCCCCTCCCCACCATGAATCCCATGTTGGCAAGGAGGGCACAAAACAACACCGCAAGCAGCTGACACCGTGCCCCTCCGTGCACAGAGACGGGCGAGCTGCACGCACCCCCGGCCCCGTGCACGGTGCTGTGAGCTGCGCCGCGCCCCACGGGCCCGGGACACCGAGTAACGCGCTCAGGCCCAGCGAGCCCAGCGGCACGGCGGCTCGCCTTCCCCAGCTTCCTCTGGGCCGACCGGGCACCCAGCTGGTTACCTGGCCTACGTGCTCACTGGCCGTGATCTTTGCAGGGCTGTTTGCTCCCAGGCCCTTGGGGGGGAGGGGGCCCCGAGGCATAGAGGGAAAAGCGGGGGCAGCACCCCAGCTTGCAGCTGGCTGGAGCAGCCGCCAAAGGACAGAAAGTTGCACCCTGAGCAGATTCCCTGGTAATCTGCACAGGTCCCACGTCCGTCCGTCCGTCAGCACATTCTGCAGGGCTGAGCGTGCTGCTGTGAGGGGGGCGTGGAGCCAAGCGGCGCCCAGACCGCGCGCCGATCCCAGCGGCCCAGTTAATTCCTTTAGTGGTCTGAAAACACTTCAAAGCTGCCTTGAAAACAGGCCCAGGACAGAAAAATGCGCCTCGTTCAGGAGAACTGCCACAGGCCTGCTGGGCTCAGCACAATCTCAGCGGGCCGATCACAGGGATTAAGAGCCCATCGCTGGCTGCCGAGGTCACGGCCTGCAGGCCTGGGCACTCAGCGACGTCGCCCCTGGATGGCACCTCCCGTGACCCAGTGCCGCCCGGGTACTGCCGCAGGGGCCTGCTCTGGACCTGCGGCAAGGACGCCCATTGACCGCGGTGGGCCCTGAACCCAGCCCTCAGCACCGGGCCTTGTGCCTGTGCCCCTCTTCTCCCATTGTTCAAGAGCCTGGGACTGGCTGGCCTGGCTCAGCCCCATGGTCCAGCCAGGCCCAGCTCGTGTCGCCGCCGGGGGCCGGGCCCAGCTTGGGACGCTGCCGGGGGCCGGGTCCAGCTGCGTCAGAGGAGGTGTGTGTGTCAGACCCAGTTCTGGAATGACTTGCCCCAGGAGATGCGTTCCTCTTGTCCCCAACAGCCTACACTTGGCATTCGTACAAAGGGGCCTGTGTGCCAGCCAACCTCTCAGCCCCACGTCATAACAAGATAATAAACTCTGGGGATGGGCCCACGTCTCTGGGTACTTTATACAGCGCCTAGCGCCAGGCGCCCTGATTGGCACAGACCCGGGGGTCACGGCCCATCGAGCCCCTGTCTGGAGCCAGTGAGCGCTTCGCCTCTGGAGCAGCGATTCCTGTCAGCCCTGCCCCTCTTGTTCCCCCAGCGTCCTCCCTTGGGACACAGGCAGAAAAGAGGAGATGCTTTGAAATGCCTCCCGGCCCACTTGTATAGCGTGCTGTGCCGGTCGATACCGGGCAGTGCCCCCGAGTGCCCCCCACAATTGCTTTGACTAATACAAGGAGTGATTCCCCCATGTCCAAGCCCTGCAGGGGGAGGAGAGACCAGGGCGTGGCTGCCACCTCCAGCCGCTTGGCGAGGTAGGCTGCAGGGACGCTGAGGCTGCACTTTGCACTGGGGGAGGGGGCAGATAACACTCCCTCCCCTTCACTCCAAGCCGTGGCCATGGCCCCATTTGCCCCCACCCGGCCCAGCAGTTTCCCTTGGCCATCCTGCTTCATGTCTTTCCAGTTAAATAACTGCAGAAACTGCCCAGAGACACCCAGAGCTGCACCACCCAGCCTCGCTCCACGGGGGCTGGCGGCCTTCGCTTGCTGGAATCGGCAAATTCCCAGGCTAGACGAGGCCTTTGCCTGCATGAGCCCTGCGCTCCAGCCCCCATCACTGGAGTATTGAGCTGCTCCCAGCACCTGCGTGGGGCCGGACAGTGCGTAATCCCCATTGAACCAAGTGCAGAGCGGCTCCGTGACTCGTCCGCGGGCCCGTCTCTCACAGCCCCGACTGATGCCGGCCTTAGGCAGGTTCACACCAGCTGCACCCCAGTCCCCAGCTCCCTGTGAATCATTCCCCGTGATACCCAGCCCCTGACCCTGGCTACTCCCAGATGTCCCAGCTCTGGTCTGTTACCTGTTCGGTTCACTCCCTCTGGGGCACCAGGCATTGGCCACTGTCAGAAGACAGGATGCTGGGCTGGATGGACCTTTGATCTGACCCAGTCCGGCTGTTCTTATCTTCTTCTGTTCTCCCTCTTACCCAGAGGGGCCATCCCTGAGAGACAGCGCCTCCTAGTGACTGGTTTCTACTCCACCTCCATAAAGCACACTTTCAGTGTAAACCCATTGTTCCTCCACTAGTGCCCGGCCATACATCCCATGATGCCTGAGTCTCGCCAAGTTACGAGCTTTCCGCAGCCACCTCCCCTGCTACTCTTTAGGGACAAACATCCTGCGAGACGGGTGTTTGGTGTCGTGAGTTTGTCAGGGCTGAGGTGAGGATTCTTTGCAAGGCACAGGTGTGACCCTTGGCCAAGGGGTCTCTGTGTCACACGTGCCACGGGGCTCAAGCAAGGGCCAGGAGTAGAACGTTAGGTGGTTGGGGGCATAATTCAGCTGGTGAAGGGAACCAGAGCAGGGAGGGGTTCGGGGAGCGATACTGACTGCACCAGGAGCCAGCAGCCCTGCAGCCACTGGGGTCAAGCCCCTTGTCCCAGACACCCTAGTGCCCATTCCACGCTTGAACCCCGGCCCGGCACTGCCTGCTGTTGGAGGAGGAAGAGGGACGCTCGCCAGTCACAGCTTGGCCTAACACTCCGGCAGCTGAGCCGATAAACTCCAGGTTGGTCCTCGCGCACCAGGCTGCAGCCTGGCTGACCGGCTGCTCGCATTTGGGACCCCGGCCAAGGCGACGGGCACAGGGACGCCTGCAGCCTGGGAGAGCCAGCACACTAGTCATATCTGCCCAGCCCCGGGCCGTACATGCCGCGCGGCACTCAGACTCCTCTTACCGCCCCCCTGGGCTGCTCCGTGCCGCTCGGGGGAGAGGAGCCGGCCCGTCACAAATATGAACTGATGTGCTCAACCTGGCTCTGATCCCCCTTGGCAGCCGGGGGCCTGAGAACATGAGGCCAATGTTGGGTGCCCAATCGGCGTTGCCTGGGGCCTGATTTCTTGGGGGCTTTACCATGTGATAGAACATTGTGTGAGCAGAGCCCCCATAACCTCGGCTGCAGCTCGGAGCACTCGGCACTTCTGCAGTCCAGACCCCAGGCATCTCAAGCCGGCCTCCCAGAAAGTGAGGACACACATTTGGCTAACTGTGAACTTGTTGGTTTACGTGACTTGTCCAGCGCCGCATAGAAACACTGAGGCAGCGGCTGGGGGAAAATCCAGTTCTCCCGGGCAGCATTCGACTACCTTCGCCACGAGCCCCTTCTTTCTCCTCCGGCATCCCCTGCCTCAGTCCCTGCACATCTACTGATGTCTGCCACAAACGAAGCAGGGGACCTCCGCACCTCACTGTGCAGACCAGAGCAGGTCCAGCCTGGGCACTGAATGAGGCCTGCGGAAAACACAGCATGCGACCAGGTCATTAAAGACTAGCTCATAATGCACACACACAAAGGGGCTGAATTAAGGTTACGCAGGCAACCTTAATTTAGCCATTTCCTAACTTCTGAGCGCTCAGCTTTGCACCCTTCTTTGTGACCTTTTAATGGGTTTGTCGGAGAAAAACAGAGTTCTCACTATTTGTTTAGGTATAGCAAGTCAGATGCTTTATTAACTCTCACAATTGCGCAGAGGGAGAGAGCTAAGCAGGTCTCTCAACAGGTAAACAATTACAGCAAGCATTTATACCTTTTGTTACAGACAATAATGAGCAACAGTTGCATTTTGTTTATACATAGGCCATCTTGATATCTCATTTCCTCACTTGTTTTGACTCTTGCCAACATACAATATTTTCTATACCTTATCTACACAAGGTCTTCTACACCTTATCTATACCAGGTCATAATGACTTCTTACACAGTTCTTTCTCACCCGCCTCACACAATCCTCGCTTCTACAAATCTCTCGTTATCAGGGTTACAGTTAGCCTAACTCTTGCTAACGAACTGTCATGTATTGCATCCCCTTCCTGTCAGTTCTTTCTCTGCTTCCACAGGTTTGTTTTCAATCTTGTTTCCAATATTTAAAAAAAAATTAAAATTGAAAAAATTCCCTAATGTGGAACCACAGTGAACCCCTCCTACGTCATCAGCAGGGTTGACAACTACAGATCTCCACCGCTTGAGCTTACAGAGTAGCTGATAGCAGTAGAAGGCCATTATCTCCTGTGTGGCTCAGCACTAGAGGGGGACGAGCCACACACTTTGCCCATGGGTTCATAGAATCATAGAATATCAGGGTTGGAAGGTGTCACGGGGTCCCCAGGCAATGCTCTGGAACAGCTCCCTATGAAGCCAGTCAGGACTCCGGTGAAGTCTCCTCTCTGTGACAGACTGTCTCCAGGGCAAGAAGTTCACGCGGCTTCACCTTCCTGGGTCTGACCTTGGAACATTCAGCATCCTCTGCCCCTCCGTGCGCTTCCCACAGCGAGTCCGCCCTGGCGGGGTCCTGGGGAAGCCACAGGGTCCTGCACCCCCACTTCGCAGTCAGACGTGACTCTCAGCCAGCCAGTAAAACAGAGGTTTATTAGATGACAGGAACATGGTCTAAAACACAGCTTGTAGGTACAAAGAATGGGACCCCACAGCCGGGTCCATTCTGGAGGGCAGCGAGCCAGACACTCACGTCTGCACTCACTCCTCGTCCCCAGATAGCTCCAAAACTAACTCCCCCTCCAGCCCCTCCTCCTCTGGGCTTTGTTCCTTTCCTGGGCCAGGAGGTCACCTGATCTCTTTGGTCTCCAATACCTTTAGCTATCACCTTGCAGGGGGGAAGGGCCCCGGCCATTAGTTGCCAGGAGACAGAGTGTCGGCCATTTATGCACACTGGTCCTTTGCTCTGCAACAATCTCACCCTCTAGAGACTTAAGAAATGCATAGGGGAAACTGAGGCACCCACACAGTATTCAGAGGAAACATTAAGAACAGTCCCACTTTCGTCACAGAAGGGACCTCAGGAGGTCATCTAGTCCAACCCCCTGCTCAAAGCAGGACCAATCCCCAACTAAATCATCCCAGCCACGGCCAGGGCCGGCTCCAGCTTTTTTGCCGCCCCAAGTGGCAAAAAAAAAAAGAAAAAAGAAAAACCCGATTGAGCTGCCCGCCAAAGTGCTGCAGAGAAGGACTGAAGGACCCGCCACCAAATTGCCGCCGCAGACCCAGACATGCCGGCCCTGGCCAGGGCTTTGTCAAGCCTGACCTTAAAAACCTCTCAGGAAGGAGATTCCACCACCTCCCTAGGGAACCCAGTCCAGGGCTGGGTTTCAAAGCTGAGGATTACTGAGTGCAGCACCCCACCAACCTGCCGGGTACAGCTCTACTAATGCTCCCCAATCCCAACCCGCCGCCCCTGCAGCCGAGCCTTGGGCTCCCCCAACCCACAGCCCCGGTGTGTTCATTTAGACGGAATAAATGGGCCAAAGGTGTTAACATCCCCCAGTCACTGTCCAGCACTGACCTGTTAAGCCAGGCCCCTGGAGACCTCCACCGGCTTGGCCCCTGGAGACCTCCACCAGCTTCGCACTGTGGCAAACGCCCCAGGACACCTTTTGTAACCTGTTATTAAAGGGACAGAAAAGAAGGAAACCAGTGAATGCCTGTGACGGTTAGGTCTGGAATCAGGCTCATTTTAACAACCCTTCAGCAGGAGACGGTTGGTAGAAGGAAAACCCCTCTGGTGTCTGCCCGTCTCTCCCAGGGGAGCAAAGACGGTGCTAAGTGTCAGCCCAGCGGGTGGTCGGAGCCAGTGGAGGTGGCGATGGCCCAGGGTCCGTCTCTCTGGCCCGGTCTGGGCAGGACAGCTCTCAGGACCAGGATGATGAAGGCCCAGCCAGGTTGGTGACACTCCCTCCAGTAGCCTCTGTCCGTCCTCTCTGTCGGGTTTGCCTGGTCGTTTCCCCCACGATCTCTGTGTGTTCAGGGAGATGCCAGGTGGAACAGCCCAGCCCCTCCCTCACTTTGCCTCCCAGGAGGCCCAATGGCTGACCCACCAGTTTTGTCCCATTCACTTCCAGCGCCACATCTCCTGTTTTTCACACGCATCATTTCAAGACAGGCCTTGAAGCATGTGAACTCAGCTTGTCTGTTTAGACTAACTCAGTTTGTCTGTCTCCCACTTGTACCTCTCCCCCCCAGCACTGCTTAGCACCGGTTATGGTGACATCTGGGAATTTTCACATGCTTTTAACAGCCGAGCTCACAACTTGGGTAAATTGGTAGCCCCAATTGTCACAGCAGCCCCTGCTCTCCCAGCCCTGGACTCCCCACACCCAGCTCTGCCAGTGCCCCTCACTCCCAACCCGCAGCCCCCTGCTAGCCCAGTCCTGGGCTCCCCACACCCAGCTCTACCAGTGCCCCTCAGTCCTGACCCGCAGCCCCTGCTAGCCCAGTCCTGGGCTCCCCACACCCAGCTCTACCAGTGCCCCTCAGTCCTGACCCGCAGCCCCTGCTAGCCCAGCCCTGGGCTCCCCACACCCAGCTCTGCCAGTGCCCCTCACTCCTGACCCGCAGCCCCTGCTCTCCCAGCCCTGGGCTCACCCCATCCACAGCCCTGCCAGTGCCCCTCACTCCCGACCCACAGCCCCCTGCTCTCCCAGCCCTGGGCTCACCCCATCCACAGCCCTGCCAGTGCCCCTCAACCCCGACCCACAGCCCCCTGCTCTCCCAGTCCTGGGCTCCCCCCCCCCAGCTCTGCCAGTACCCCTCACTCCTGACCCGCAGCCCCCTGCTCTCCCAGCCCTGGGCTCCCCACACCCGGCTCTGCCAGTGCCCCTCACTCCCGACCCGCAGCCCCTGATGGCCCAGTCCTGGGCTCACCCCATCCACAGCCCTGCCAGTGCCCCTCACTCCCGACCCGCAGCCCCTGCTAGCCCAGTCCTGGGCTCCCCACACTCAGCTCTGCCAGTGCCCCTCAACCCCGACCCACAGCCCCTGATGGCCCAGTCCTGGTCTCCACACACCCAGCCCTGCCAGTGCCCCTCAGTCCTGACCCACAGCCCCCTGCTAGCCCATCCCTGGGCTCCCCACACCCAGCTCTGCCAGTGCCCCTCACTCCCGACCCACAACCCCTGCTCTCCCAACTGTGGATCTCGCCTGCCAGTCCTGCGTGGTTTGGCGCTGTGTACATGAGGCCTCAGGCGAAGTGTCTCAGATCTCCCCTGCCATGAGTCAGCGCTGGCCTGAGACCGTTCCCCATCGCTGACTTGCCCGCTGGTTTCCTCCGGACGTCACAGCGGGCGTCAGCGCTTGCAGGGGCCGGTGCCTTTGTCAGACCCAGCCTGGTGTTAAACGGTTCATTTCACCTCGTAAAACAGCCGCCCTCGTCTCCTGCCTTCGGCATGCAGAGGCCAAACCCCCTCGCACGGCCAACTCAGCCGCTTCGCTGCCTCCCTTCCAGCCCAGCCCATGGGCCCAAGAGAATCCCAGGGGCAGGCGGTGCTGGGAATGGGAGCACGTAACCTTTTCCAGCTGGGGAGGGGACTGCGCCTAGGTGATTCACAACAGGCCGGGCAGCCTGCAGGGAGGCATTGCCAACATCCGCCCCCCGGGGCGCCGAGCCTGTCTCCCCCCACCCCCCAGCCGGCGCGGCATTCCCCTCAGACTCCAGCTCCGCATTCCTTTGCAAATAATTCCACGCCTGATGGGAAGCAGCGTTTCCGCGGTGCATACCTGACGGGGGATGCACAACAGCTTGGCTCGGGCGAGGGGAGAAGAGACACACAGTGACTGTTTGGCACACGCTTCCTCCCCCCTGCCCCCGCCCCCGCCCCGGGCTCCTGGCTCCTGGCTCCAGCCATTTCCCCATCAGCTTCCTGCCGGTAACACACGCATTGCTAATTGCATCCTGCAGCCTAGAGCCCAGATCCTGCTGCCTAGGCTGCCCCAGGCTGGCACGTGGCGGCAGCTCCGCGGGCTTAGGGACAAGCAGCGCACCAGTCAGCAAGCAGCGTGCGGCCCAGACTGGGGTCTGCCCAGGGCACAGGCTGTCAGCTGGACTCCCAAGCCCCGTGCTCTCTCCCGGCTCCGTACGGTCCTGGGAGGAACTCCCTTCAGTGCGACAGCCCCTCTCGGGGGTCCACTCTCTCTCGGGGGTTAAGTCGTAGGCACCTTCGCCTCCTGGAACCAGACCTCTCTGAGCCCCCAGCACACCTGCCTCTGCCCTGGGCCCCCACGGGGAGGCCACTCGCTCTGGACCCCCGGGGCCTCCACCCCCGAAGGGAATAATGCCCCCTGTTCTCTAGACCAGATCGACTCTCAGCCAGCGTAAACCAGGAGGGTTTATTGAGCGTCTGAACCCAGCACAGGAAACTCTCTGGGCCCTCGGGGCCAACAACCCTCAGCCCAGCACATCTAGGTCTCTCCTGGGGCTGGGCTGGCCAGGGAAGAGTGACAGATGGGCTTCCACTCCAAGCCCAGCAGATAGGAAACTGAGCCCCACAAAGTATTCATGCCAAGCACTAAGAAAATTCCCCACATCTCTGCCCCCTTCGAGTCTGAACTGAGCGGGGTCACTCCAGCCAGTGACCTGGGGAAGTTCAGGGCCCCCACTCTGGGACAACGCGTCGGCGAGAACATTTGAACTTTTCTCAACATGGATCACTTCCAGCTCATAACACTGGAGGATCAGACTCCATCTTAGGGCTTGGCATTAGCCCCTTTCAGTTGGTGCAGCCCAGCCCTGCATCTGAGGCATCTGGGGACACCCTGGGGGCTTGTCCAAGTCTGGGTTTACCAGGACGGGCCCCTGGCTTAGCGCCTCCTTCAGCGTGCAGAGCGCCCCCGGCACTGCTCGGGCCAGACTTCCCCGTCCGGCTTCCCCTTCTCACACAGCCCCGTGAGGGGCGATAAAGTGGGGCACAAATCTCCAGTAGTGCCCTACCTGCCATCCCATTAGTGACCTGGGCCTGTGTCTTGGTTTGAGGACTGGGCCAGTCTCTGGTCACCTCCACCTTGGCCGGCTCTGGCTTTAGACAGCCGCTTCCCACCTTGTGGCCCAGGTACAACGCCTCTGCCATCCCCACCCTACACCCTCCAGCCTCTATAGTCCAGTATCCTGGAGGCAACCCAGCCCCCTCTTCACCTGGGACACGCGGTTCTCCCAGGCTGGTCTATGCTCTCCCAGGCACAGCGCTCTCCACCCCCGTCAGGAACTGATCCCACAGGTGCTGGGAGGGGGCCAGCGCCCCCTTGAGGCTGACAGGCAGGACCAGGGTCCCAAAGAGCCCCTAGGGGTGATGGGAGCAGAGTCCAACCCGGCATCTGGGTCCCAAGGTGCCGGGCAGTAGCCTTTGGTGAGATCCCTGGTAGTGAGGTAATGCCTGCCCCCCAACTTGTCTAGGAGCTCGTCAGGCCTAGGCATGGGGCAGGTGTTGCGGAGTGTGGGGGAGTCAGGGCCCTGCACCCCTCTTCCCGACATTCACTGCGACTCTCAACCAGCCAGTAAAGCAGAAGGTTTATTTAAGGACAGGAACACAGTCTCAAGCAGAGCGTGTAGGTATGACCAGACCCCCTCAATTAGGTCCCTCTGGGAGGTTCAGGGAGCTTAGACCCCAGCTTGGGGTTCCCTGCGTTGCACCACCCAGCCGAAACCGAAACTAAACTCCCCACTCCTCCCGCTGCTCCTCTCCTTTGTTCAGTCTCCCGGGCAGAAGGTGTTAATTCTCCCCACCCCCATTCCTGGCTCAGGTTACAGCTCAGGTAGCTTCCTTCAAGGGAAGTCCCACATCCCCACTGCAACCCCCCTGCAACATTCCCAGGTCAAATCTGCCCTGCTCCCTGCTCCGTCACATCTCTCCCCCCATCGAGACTGAACTGAGCGGGGTCACTCTGACCAGTGACCTGGGGAAGTTCAGGGCTCCCTCTCCGGGACAATGCGTCCGCTATCAGGTTGTCACGTCCCTTCACATGGACCACGTCCATGTCATAATCCTGCAGGAGCAGGCTCCACCTCAGGAGCTTGGCGTTGGCTCCTTTCATCTGGTGCAGCCAGGTCAGGGGAGAGTGGTCGGTGTGCACGGTGAAGTGACGCCCAAAGAGATATGGCTCTAGTTTCTTGAGGGCCCACACCATGGCCAGGCATTCCTTCTCGATGGCCGTGTAGTTCTGCTCCCGGGGTAGCAACTTCTTGCTCAGGTACATGATGGGGTGTCTCTCCCCCTTTTCATCCTCCTGCATTAACACCGCCCCCAGTCCTGTGTCTGAGGCATCGGTGAACACCATAAAGGGCTTGTCAAAGTCTGGGTTTGCCAGAACTGGGCCACTGACCAGAGCCTCCTTCAGCGCCCGGAGAGCCTCCTGGCACTCCTCGGTCCAGACCACCTTGTCTGGCTTCCCCTTCTTGCACAGCTCAGTGATGGGGGTAGCTATGGAGCTAAAGTGGGGCACGAACCTTCAATAGTATCCCACCATCCCAATAAAGGCTTGGACCTGCTTTTTGGTTTGAGGAGCGGGCCAGTCTCTGATCACCTCCACTTTGGCTGGTTCCGGCTTTAGGCAGCCGCTTCCCACCCGGTGGCCTAGGTAGGATACTTCAGCCATCCCCACCTTGCACTTCTCAGCTTTTACGGTCAGCCCAGCCTCCTGGAGTCGGTCCAGCACTTGTCTAACCTGGGACATGTGGTCCTCCCAGGTCTGGCTAAAGACACAGATGTCATCGATATACGCCACGGCAAAACTCTCCATCCCCCTCAGTAGCTGATCCACCAGGCGCTGGAAGGTGGCTGGCGCTCCCTTGAGGCCGAAGGGCAGGGTCAGGAACTCATAGAGCCCCAGAGGGGTGACAAAGGCCGATTTCAGCCTGGCATCTGCATCCAGCGGCACTTGCCAATAGCCCTTTGTAAGATCCATGGTGGTAAGGTACCGAGCACCTCCCAGCTTGTCTAGGAGCTCGTCCGGCCTGGGCATGGGGTAGGCATCGGCTACAGTGATGGCATTGAGCTTCCGATAGTCCACACAGAACCGGATCGACCCGTCCTTTTTGGGGACCAGCACCACCGGCGAGGCCCAAGGGCTGGAAGACGGCTGGATCACCCCCAAAGCCAGCATGTCATTGACCTCTCTTTCCAGGTCCTGAGCAGTTTTCCCTGTGGCTCGGAAGGGGGAGCATTTTATAGGCGGGTGCGATCCTGTCTGCACCCGGTGGACAGTCAGATTAGTGCGTCCAGGCTGGTTGGAAAACAGCTGCTGGTACAGATGCAGCACCCCTCCGATCTCAGCTCGCTGGGCAGGGGTTAGCCGATCAGAGAGGGGAATTGCTTCCAGGGGGAAGCCAACTCTTGTCCCATGGAATAGATCTACTAAAGGGTCATCTCCCTGCCCCTCCCACTGTCCACACACGGCCAACACCATATTCCCCCTGTCATAATATGGCTTCATCATATTCACATGGTACACCCGGTGGTGGTGTGCCCGGTTCGACAGCTCCACCACATAGTTTACCTCGTTTAGTTGCTTGACAACCTTGAAGGGCCCTTCCCAGGCGGCCTGGAGTTTGTTTTTCCTCACGGGGATGAGGACCATCACCTGATCCCCAGTGGCGAAGGCGCGGGCCCGTGCTGTGCGGTCATACCAGACCTTCTGCTTCCTCTGGGCCCTGGCCAGATTCTCCCTGGCCAGGCCCATGAGCTCGGCAAGTCGTTCCCGGAAGGTCAGGACATACTCCACCACCGACTCTCCGTCAGGAGTGGCCTTCCCCTCCCATTCGTCTCTCATCAGGTCCAGGGGCCCCCTTACCCGCCTTCCATATAGCAGTTCGAAAGGCGAGAACCCGGAAGACTCCTGGGGTACCTCCCTGTACGCAAACAGCAGGTGAGGTAAGTACTTGTCCCAGTCCTGCGGGTGCTGATTCATAAATGTTTTCAGCATCATTTTTAGCGTCCCATTGAACCTCTCCACCAGCCCGTTGGATTGGGGGTGATATGCTGAGGCCCAGTTGTGCCGGACCCCACATCTCTCCCACAAGCACCGGAGTAGGGCCGACATGAAGTTGGACCCTTGGTCCGTCAAGACTTCCTTGGGGAACCCCACTCGGCTGAAAATGGTCAGCAGCGCATCCGCCACAGTGTCTGCTTCAATGGATGATAAGGGCACTGCCTCGGGGTAGCGGGTGGCGAAATCTACCACCACCAGGATGTATTTCTTCCCAGACCGGGTCGTCTTGCTGAGAGGTCCCACTATGTCCATGGCCACCTTCTGGAAAGGCTCCTCTATGATGGGCAAAGGTCTCAATGCTGCCTTCCCCTTGTCCCGGGCCTTCCCCACCCTCTGGCAGGGGTCACAGGATCGGCAGTACTGCCGGACGTTGGTGAAGACCCCAGGCCAGTAAAAGTTCTGTAGCAGCCTCTGCCTGGTGCGCCGGATCCCCTGGTGCCCTGCGAGAGGGATGTCATGGGCCAGGTACAGTAGCTTGTGGCGAAACTTCTGGGGAACCACCAGCTGCCTCCTGATCCCCCACGACTCCACTTCCCCCGGGGGAGCCCACTCTCGGTACAGGAACCCCTTCTCCCACAGGAACCTCTCCTTGCATCCTCTCCTCATGGTCTGTACCACACTGAGGTCAGCCAGGCCCCTTAGCTTCCGCAGGGAGGGGTCCTTCTGCAACTCGGCCTGGAACTCGGCGGCTGGGGAAGGGATGGGGACCTGCTCCCTCTTGTCGGCTGGGTCGGAAGCCCCAGCCACCCCGCGGCCTGTCCTTGGGTGTTCCCTCCCCACCCGGGAAGGGTTCGGTGCCTCCGGTGGGACATCCTTCCCAGGGTCCGGGCGTAGTGCCCCTCGCCGGCTCTGGCTACGGGTCACGACTAAGGCGGTCTGGGGGCTGCTTGGCCAGTCCTCTAGGTCCCCCCCCATCAACACCTCAATGGGCAAATGGTGGTGCACTCCCACGTCCTTGGGGCCCTCCTTGGCCCCCCATTTCAGGTGTACCCTCGCTACGGGAACCTTGAATGGGGTCCCGCCCACCCCGGTCAGGGTCAGGAAGGTGTTGGGCACCACCCGATCTGGGGCCACCACCTCGGGCCGGGCCAGTGTCACCTCTGCGCCCGTGTCCCAGTATCCATAAACTTTCTTCCCATCCACCTCCAGGGGAACAAGGCACTCGCTCCGCAGGGACAGCCCCGCGCCAACCCTGTAAACGGAGAACTTTGAATCCGGAGCATCTGGCCCCCCAGAGAAGCTGGCCGGGGGCCCTTCTCTCTCTTGAGCAGTTGATAAGCTGCCAGCCCCTCTTGCGTGGGAAGCCTGCCCCTCGTCCGTCTGGGCCTCTACCAAGTTAACCCGGTGCGGATTCGGTCTGCTCAGTCTGTCTTTGAGCTTGGGGCACTGGGCCCGAACGTGGCCTCTTCGGCCGCAGTAATAGCAGCTCATGTCCCGTGGGTCCCCTCGAGCCGGTCGGTTGTCCCTGATGCTGGGCATTCCCCATGGGAGGGGATTCCCCATATTCCCCCTTTGGGAGGTCCCAGGGTGACTCTCTCTCTGCATCGCGGCGGGCCTGTTCCTTTGGGGCTCCTCCCTGCCACCCCCTGACCGGCTCTTTACAAACTCATCAGCCAGCTGCCCTGCGTGTCGCGGGTTCTCTGGCTTTCTGTCCACCAACCACAGCCTCAGGTCGGAGGGGCACCGCTCATACAGTTGCTCCAGTACCAGCAGTTTAATCAGGTCCTCCTTCGTCTGGGCCCCACCAGCCCACTTGCTGGCGTATCTTTCCATGCGGACGGCTAGTTGCAGATATGAGATCTCAGGGGTTTTATCCTGACTCCGGAACCTTTCCCGGTACATCTCAGGAGTCAGCCCAAACTCACGTAGCAGGGCCTTTTTGAATAGTTCGTAGTCCCCTTTCTCTGCCTCTCCCAGTTGGCGGTACAATGCCACGGCTTTGGGGTCCAGTAAGGGGGTAAGGACCCGGAGTCTGTCCGCGGGATCAACCCGGTGCAGCTCGCAGGCCGTCTCAAAGGCCTCCAGGAAGTCATCCATGTCCTCCCCCTCCTTGTGTGGGGCCAGGATGCACTTATCAAAGCTCCGTGCAGTCCCGGGTCCCCCCTCACTCACCGCAGCCGGGGGTTCGCTGCCCCTCAGTCTCGCCAGTTCCAGTTCACGCTGATGCTGTCTCTCATTCTCCTGTCTCTGTCTCTCTTTCTCCTCCCGTTCCTGCTGACGCTGTCTCTCTTCATGCTGTCTCTGTTGTTCACGATCCTCCAGCTCTCTCAGTTTTAGCTCTTTCTCCCATTCCAGCCAATTCCGCTCCACGGATGCCGAACGTCGCCGGGAGGATCCCCTGCTGGCCGGGGGGGTCACGGCGCCCTCGGTATTTGCTGGGCTCCTCCCCACCCTTCCCCTAGGCATAGGAAGGAGGGGTCTCGGGAAGCCCTCAGCAGCCGGCTGACCACTCCCAGCTGGGACAGACACTGGTGCCTGCGCTGCATTTGCCAGGCTGCTTCCCTGAGACACAGGGATCAGTTCATTCGCGCGATCTTCCGCCTCCAGCCGGGCAATGAGCTGTGCTTTGGTGAGCCTCCCAATGCGCAGCCCCCTCTGCTTGCACAGCTCCACCAGGTCGCTCTTAAGCCGCTTGGCATACATCTTTCTGCTGGCCACTCACCGGCCTGTGTGCTCACAGCTCCCCACAGTTCCCAGGGAGACCCCTAGTGTGTCAGCCCTTCTCGAGGTCACCACCTCTCTGCCAGGGTCGAGCTGCAGACTCCTCCGCCCCTGGGACCACTCGCTGCGATCCCCCCGGGGGACCCTGTTACTGCAAAAGTCCTTCTCGCTGGTCACACACTCCCAGGGGTAATAACCGTCTCTCTCTCACTCTTCAGCACGCCTGGTCCCCGTCAATCCCCCTTCGTTTTACTGCTCCCCAGTCACTTACTGCAGGAAGCGCCGTCCACGGGGTGCAGTAGATCCCGCCGCTGCCACCAGTTGTTGCGGAGTGTGGGGGAGTCAGGGCCCTGCACCCCTCTTCCCGAGATTCACTGCGACTCTCAACCAGCCAGTAAAGCAGAAGGTTTATTTAAGGACAGGAACACAGTCTCAAGCAGAGCGTGTAGGTACGACCAGACCCCCTCAATTAGGTCCCTCTGGGAGGTTCAGGGAGCTTAGACCCCAGCTTGGGGTTCCCTGCGTTGCACCACCCAGCCCAAACCGAAACTAAACTCCCCACTCCTCCCGCTGCTCCTCTCCTTTGTTCAGTCTCCCGGGCAGAAGGTGTTAATTCTCCCCACCCCCGTTCCTGGCTCAGGTTACAGCTCAGGTAGCTTCCTTCAAGGGAAGTCCCCCCTCCTCACTGCAATCCCCCTGCAACATTCCCAGGTCAAATCTGCCCTGCTCCCTGCTCCGTCACAGCAGGCATCGGACACGATGATGGCATTGAGCTTCCGAGAGTCCACACAGAGTCTGATCGTCCTGTCCTTGGGGACCAGCCCCACGGGAAAGGCCCAGGGCTGGTGGGCGGCTGGACCACCCCTACAGCCAGGAGGGCTCTGACCTCTCTCGCTCGGGCCTGGGCTGTTTCCCGGTGACTGGGATGGGGAACACCTGGTGGGTGGGTGATTTTTGTCTCCCCTCCTCCGTGGACAGCTAGATTTGGGTGACCAGATGTCCCGACTTTATAGGAACAGTCCTGATTTTTGGATCTTTTTCTTATATAGGCTCCTATTACCCCCACACCCCATGTCCCGATTTTTCACACTTGCTGGCGGGTCACCCTAAGCCAGATTAGTGAGCCCAGGCCGGCTGGAGGGCAGCTGCTGGGAGGGACGCAGCCCCTCTGCTCCCTGCCTGCGGGCAGGGTTAGCTGGGCAGAGGGGGCTGGATTCCAGCCCTGGTACTAGTAACTCACCTCCCCCCACTGGAGGTTCCACACCCCCTGCCGGGTAGACTACCAGTGCCGGGCCAAGCGGCCCTCCCACCCTTCAGCCACAGCCAAGGCCCAGGGCACTGTCTGGGCAGAGAGACACTGCTGCCTGTCCCGTGGCAGGGTGTCGTGGGAATCTCCCGTCGGGAGAGGCTCGTTCCGGTGGGATGTGGCCTAGGAATCTGACCACCAGGCCTGGGCGACATGGAATCCCAGAGCCTGGCCCTCCCCCAGGCAGGGAGCGTGAAGCTCCGCTCGGCGAGCTGCAGGGCTGGGCCCGTCTCCACCCAGAGATGCACGTGCTGTGTGCAACGCTCCGGAGCGGCCAACTTGCTCACAACCCTCACTGCCATCTCTGTGTGCACCACCCAGAAACCCGCCCCAGGTCGGGGTAGGGGTGCAGGGTCTAGTGCTGGCCCCACAGGGCAAGGGAACAGCCCAGCCCCAGCGGGCAAAGCAGAGCTGGTTAGTCGCCCGCCTGCGGAAATGGAGCACTGCCTCGGTCACAGGCCCCAGCCCCAGGCCAGTGCAGCGGGCGAGTTCATGGGACGAGAGCAGGGGGGAAATGCGCGGGGTTTGGGGCTGGCAACTGAGGCCCCGGCAGCCTGGCATGAGGACGGAATTGGGCAGCACGGGCATAGCCATGGAGACGGGCGCCCAACCTGGCCTGGTTGGAGCCGCTGGACCGTGTCTGTTCCCAGGCTCCTTACTCGGGAGCTCCCAATCTGTGCAAACACGGTCACTGTGTCGCTGGGCTGTTGTGTCAGAAAGGACCAGAGCTTGAGTTGTACCGATCGTGCGTGTGTGTGCGTGTGCGTACACACACACACACTGTTCCCCAGGGGTGTACCGTGTTCCCCGGCCAGGCAAAGGGCAGGCTGGCAAAGCCCTGCGGAGGTTGACTAGGGGGCTGGCACCCATCCAAACACAAGTGAGTCTCCCTCGCGCTGAGGCAGGGGGGTTACAAGGGAACTCAGTCCCAGGCACCCAGAGAGAAACCATCGCAGCAGGGCCCGTCTCCTGCCAGCCCGGCCACACCCAGCTCAGCCCGTGCCCGTCGGCCCTCACCTCGGCCAGCGCTTGGGTCCCCCCTGCCCACCAGCCAGGGCTTCGCCAGCAGCCTCCTCCCTCGATCAGCCCCCGTGTGCCGCTGGTACAGTCACCAGCAGAGGGCAGCACTCGGGTCACAGAGCCATGGGGAGGGCGGCTGACCCAGCAGCTGCCCCCTGGAGCAGCCCAGCCCCAAGATTCCCATCGCTCAGCACGGGGCAGGCGGATCCCGTGGGCCCCAGACAGTGGCGTGCTGCAGCCCCGGCCCAGAGCGGTGCCAGGAGCCTGGTGCCAAGGTCCAAGGGGAGGACAGTGACAGGGGGGCTTTTCCCGCAGACAGCTACGCGCCCCCAGCCCTCCCACCGCAGAGGGCCCTGTGGGTGAGGCTGGGATGGGGCTCATGGGGGATTTAAAGCACCCAGTGATTTAGGAGCACAGCTCCCATCGGCTTCCAGTAGGACTAAGGGTTTGTGTCACTCGGAAACCCGCTCTCAGCTCCGCCACAGATGCCCTGGCTGACCTTGGCTAAGTCACTGAACCTCGCCAGCCCCCACTTTCCATCCATACAACTGGGAGCATGGCCCTGCCTGGCCCCTTGTGCCTGCCGCGTGTAACGGGTGCGTGAGCTCTTTGGGGGAGGCTGTCTCTCAGCGGGTCTGCGCAGCTCCCGGCCCAACGGGGGCCAGGGCCTGTCTCTGACCATGTCTGTGCAGTGCCCGGCACAACGGGGCCCTGATCCCAGCTGGGGCAGGGCCTGTCTCTCACTGTGCCTGCACAGCGATCTCTTGAGCCCGGCATCACTACACCAGTGGGGTGCTCTGGTGCCGTATGGCCTGGCTCCCTGGGCCCCTCCGGCTCTCCCCAGCCAGCTCCCTGCTCTCACGCTGTGTGCGGACCCAGACACTTCACCCCCAGCCGCAGCGGGTGTAGGCTAAGGGCAGCGCTCGGCCATGGGCAGCACCCGCAAACGCTTGGCCCTGAGCTTCCAGGGGGTGCTGTGCAGACCCTGCCCCCATCGTCAGCCAGATTCCCCCTCCCCCAGCAGCAGAAGCCAAGCGTGGGGCTCAAGCCTCCAGCTCTCGCCTGCTTTGTGCCCTGCCCATCCCACTGCAGCACCTGGATACCCGGGTGACAATCCCTGCAGGAACCTCGCCGGGCTGGGCACCAGCCACTACACTCGTGTCACAACGTTGGTGTTATTTGGTGTTTTTCTTAAATCCCCAGCACCTGGAGCCCTGGGATTAGGGGAGAGACTTGGCATCCAGTTTAGAAATGTTCTCACTCTCCAGGATGGGGGAAACTTGGAAATGTGACTGTGACGGAGCAGGGAGCAGGGCAGATTTGACCTGGGAATGTTGCAGGGGGGTTGCAGTGGGGATGTGGGACTTCCCTTGAAGGAAGCTACCTGAGCTGTAACCTGAGCCAGGAACGGGGGTGGGGAGAATTAACACCTTCTGCCCTGGAGACTGGACAAAGGAGAGGAGCAGCGGGAGGGGCTTGGAGTTTAGTTTCGGTTGGGGCTGGGTGGTGCAACGCAGGGAACCCCAAGCTGGGGTCTAAGCTCCCTGAACCTCCCAGAGGGACCTAATTGAGGGGGTCTGGTCGTACCTACACGCTCTGCTTGAGACGGTGTTCCTGTCCTTAAATAAACCTTCTGCTTTACTGGCTGGTTGAGAGTCGCAGTGAATCTCGGGAAGAGGGGTGCAGGGCCCTAACTCCCCCACACTCCGCAACAACTGGTGGCAGCGGTGGGATCTACTGCACCCCGTGGACGGCGCTTCCTGCAGTAAGTGACTGGGGAGCAGTAAAACGAAGGGGGATTGACGGGGACCAGGCCTGCTGAAGAGTGGGAGAGAGACGGTTATTACCCCTGGAAGTGTGTGACCAGCGAGAAGGACTTTTTCAGTAACAGGGTCCCCCGGGGGGATCGCAGCGAGTGGTCCCAGGGGCGGAGGAGTCTGCAGCTCGACCCTGGCAGAGAGGCGGTGACCTCGAGAAGGGCTGGCACACTAGGGGGCCCCCTGGGAACTGTGGGGAGCTGTGAGCACACAGGCCGGTGAGTGGCCAGCAGGAAGATGTATGCCAAGCGGCTTAAGAGCGACCTGGTGGAGCTGTGCAAGCAGAGGCGGCTGCGCATTGGGAGGCTCACCAAAGAACAGCTCATTGCCCAGCTGGAGGCAGAAGATCGCGCGAATGAACTGATCCCTGTGTCTCAGGGAAGCAGCCTGGCAAATGCAGCGCAGGCACCAGTGTCTGTCCCAGCTGGGAGTGGTCAGCCGGCTGCTGAGGGCTTCCCGAGACCCCTCCTTCCTATGCCTAGGGGAAGGGTGGGGAGGAGCCCAGCAAATACCGAAGGCGCCGTGGCCCCCCCGGCCAGCAGGGGACCCTCCCGGCGAAGCTCGCCGGCCAGCAGAGGATCCTCCCGGCGACGTTCGGCATCCGTGGAGCGGAATTGGCTGGAATGGGAGAAAGAGCTAAAACTGAGAGAGCTGGAGGATCGTGAACAACAGAGACAGCATGAACGGGAGGAGAAAGAGAGACAGCATCAGCGTGAAGAGAGACAGCGTCAGCATGAACGGGAGGAGAATGAGAGACAGAGACAGGAGAATGAGAGACAGAGACAGCATGAAGAGAGACAGAGACAGGAGAATGAGAGACAGCGTCAGCATGACCTGGAACTGGCGAGATTGAAGGGCAGCGAACCCCCGGCTGCGGTGAGTGACGGGGGACCCAGGACTGCACGGAGCTTTGATAAGTGCATCATGGCCCCATACAAGGAGGGGGAGGACATGGATGACTTCCTGGAGGCCTTTGAGACGGCCTGCGAGCTGCACCGGGTTGATCCCGCGGACAGACTCCGGGTCCTTACCCCCTTACTGGACCCCAAAGCCGTGGCATTGTACCGCCAACTGGGAGAGGCAGAGAAAGGGGACTACGAACTATTCAAAAAGGCCCTGCTACGTGAGTTTGGGCTGACTCCTGAGATGTACCGGGAAAGGTTCCGGAGTCAAGATAAAACCCCTGAGATCTCATATCTGCAACTAGCCGTCCGCATGGAAAGATACGCCAGCAAGTGGGCTGGTGGGGCCCAGACGAAGGAGGACCTGATTAAACTGCTGGTACTGGAGCAACTGTATGAGCGGTGCCCATCCGACCTGAGGCTGTGGTTGGTGGACAGAAAGCCAGAGAACCCACGACACGCCGGGCAGCTGGCTGATGAGTTTGTAAAGAGCCGGTCAGGGGGTGGCAGGGAGGAGCCCCAAAGGAACAGGCCCGCCGCGATGCAGAGAGAGAGTCACCTTGGGACCTCCCAAAGGGGGAATATGGGGAATCCCCTCCCACGGGGAATGCCCAGCATCAGGGACAACCGACCGGCTCGAGGGGACCCACGGGACATGAGCTGCTATTACTGCGGCCGAAGAGGCCACGTTCGGGCCCAGTGCCCCAAGCTCAAAGACAGACTGAGCAGACCGAACCCGCACCGGGTTAACTTGGTAGAGGCCCAGACGGACGAGGGGCAGGCTTCTCACGCAAGAGGGGCTGGCAGCTTATCAACTGCTCAAGAGAGAGAAGGGCCCCCGGCCAGCTTCTCTGGGGGGCCAGATGCTCCGGATTCAAAGTTCTCCGTTTACAGGGTTGGCGCGGGGCTGTCCCTGCGGAGCGAGTGCCTTGTTCCCCTGGAGGTGGATGGGAAGAAAGTTTATGGATACTGGGACACGGGCGCAGAGGTGACACTGGCCCGGCCCGAGGTGGTGGCCCCAGATCGGGTGGTGCCCAACACCTTCCTGACCCTGACCGGGGTGGGCGGGACCCCATTCAAGGTTCCCGTAGCGAGGGTACACCTGAAATGGGGGGCCAAGGAGGGCCCCAAGGACGTGGGAGTGCACCACCATTTGCCCACTGAGGTGTTGATGGGGGGGGACCTAGAGGACTGGCCAAGCAGCCCCCAGACCGCCTTAGTCGTGACCCGTAGCCAGAGCCGGCGAGGGGCACTACGCCCTGACCTTGGGAAGGATGTCCCACCGGAGGCACCGAACCCTTCCCGGGTGGGGAGGGAACACCCAAGGACAGGCCGCGGGGTGGCTGGGGCTTCCGACCCAGCCGACGAGAGGGAGCAGGTCCCCATCCCTTCCCCAGCCGCCGAGTTCCAGGCCGAGTTGCAGAAGGACCCCTCCCTGCGGAAGCTAAGGGGCCTGGCTGACCTCAGTGTGGTACAGACCATGAGGAGAGGATGCAAGGAGAGGTTCCTGTGGGAGAAGGGGTTCCTGTACCGAGAGTGGGCTCCCCCGGGGGAAGTGGAGTCGTGGGGGATCAGGAGGCAGCTGGTGGTTCCCCAGAAGTTTCGCCACAAGCTACTGTACCTGGCCCATGACATCCCTCTCGCAGGGCACCAGGGGATCCGGCGCACCAGGCAGAGGCTGCTACAGAACTTCTACTGGCCCGGGGTCTTCACCAACGTCCGGCAGTACTGCCGATCCTGTGACCCCTGCCAGAGGGTGGGGAAGGCCCGGGACAAGGGGAAGGCAGCATTGAGACCTTTGCCCATCATAGATGAGCCTTTCCAGAAGGTGGCCATGGACATAGTGGGACCTCTCAGCAAGACGACCCGGTCTGGGAAGAAATACATCCTGGTGGTGGTAGATTTCGCCACCCGCTACCCCGAGGCAGTGCCCTTATCGTCCATTGAAGCAGACACTGTGGCGGATGCGCTGCTGACCATTTTCAGCCGAGTGGGGTTCCCCAAGGAAGTCTTGACGGACCAAGGGTCCAACTTCATGTCGGCCCTACTCCGGTGCTTGTGGGAGAGATGTGGGGTCCGGCACAACTGGGCGTCAGCATATCACCCCCAATCCAACGGGCTGGTGGAGAGGTTCAATGGGACGCTAAAAATGATGCTGAAAACATTTATGAATCAGCACCCGCAGGACTGGGACAAGTACTTACCTCACCTGCTGTTTGCGTACAGGGAGGTACCCCAGGAGTCTTCCGGGTTCTCGCCTTTCGAACTGCTATATGGAAGGCGGGTAAGGGGGCCCCTGGACCTGATGAGAGACGAATGGGAGGGGAAGGCCACTCCTGACGGAGAGTCGGTGGTGGAGTATGTCCTGACCTCCCGGGAACGACTTGCTGAGCTCATGGGCCTGGCCAGGGAGAATCTGGCCAGAGCCCAGAGGAAGCAGAAGGTCTGGTATGACCGCACAGCACGGGCCCGCGCCTTCGCCACTGGGGATCAGGTGATGGTCCTCATCCCCGTGAGGAAAAACAAACTCCAGGCCGCCTGGGAAGGGCCCTTCAAGGTTGCCAAGCAACTTAACGAGGTAAACTATGTGGTGGAGCTGTCGAACCGGGCACACCACCACCGGGTGTACCATGTGAATATGATGAAGCCATATTATGACAGGGGGAATATGGTGTTGGCCGTGTGTGGACAGTGGGAGGGGCAGGGAGATGACCCTTTAGTAGATCTATTCCCTGGGACAAGAGTTGGCTTCCCCCTGGAAGCAATTCCCTTCTCTGATCGGCTAACCCCTGCCCAGCGAGCTGAGATCGGAGGGGTGCTGCATCTGTACCAACAGCTGTTTTCCAACCAGCCTGGACGCACTAATCTGACTGTCCACCGGGTGCAGACAGGATCGCACCCGCCTATAAAATGCTCCCCCTTCCGAGCCACAGGGAAAACTGCTCAGGACCTGGAAAGAGAGGTCAATGACATGCTGGCTTTGGGGGTGATCCAGCCGTCTTCCAGCCCTTGGGCCTCGCCGGTGGTGCTGGTCCCCAAAAAGGACGGGTCGATCCGGTTCTGTGTGGACTATCGGAAGCTCAATGCCATCACTGTAGCCGATGCCTACCCCATGCCCAGGCCGGACGAGCTCCTAGACAAGCTGGGAGGTGCTCGGTACCTTACCACCATGGATCTTACAAAGGGCTATTGGCAAGTGCCGCTGGATGCAGATGCCAGGCTGAAATCGGCCTTTGTCACCCCTCTGGGGCTCTATGAGTTCCTGACCCTGCCCTTCGGCCTCAAGGGAGCGCCGGCCACCTTCCAGCGCCTGGTGGATCAGCTACTGAGGGGGATGGAGAGTTTTGCCGTGGCGTATATCGATGACATCTGTGTCTTTAGCCAGACCTGGGAGGACCACATATCCCAGGTTAGACAAGTGCTGGACCGACTCCAGAAGGCTGGGCTGACCGTAAAACCGGAGAAGTGCAAGGTGGGGATGGCTGAGGTATCTTACCTAGGCCACCGGGTGGGAAGCGACTGCCTAAAGCCGGAACCAGCCAAAGTGGAGGTGATCAGAGACTGGCCCGCTCCTCAAACCAAAAAGCAGGTCCAAGCCTTTATTGGGATGGCAGGGTACTATCGGAGGTTCGTGCCCCACTTTAGCGCCATAGCCGCCCCCATCACTGAGCTGTGCAAGAAGGGGAAGCCAGACAAAGTGGTCTGGACCGAGGAGTGCCAGGAGGCTCTCCAGGCGCTGAAGGAGGCTCTGGTCAGTGGCCCAGTTCTGGCAAACCCAGACTTTGACAAGCCCTTTATGGTGTTCACCGATGCCTCAGACACAGGACTGGGGGCGGTGTTAATGCAGGAGGACGAAAAGGGGGAGAGACACCCCATCGTGTACCTGAGCAAGAAGTTGCTACCCCGGGAGCAGAACTACGCGGCCATCGAGAAGGAATGCCTGGCCATGGTGTGGGCCCTCAAGAAACTAGAGCCATATCTCTTTGGGCGTCACTTCACCGTGCACACCGACCACTCTCCCCTGACCTGGCTGCACCAGATGAAAGGAGCCAACGCCAAGCTCCTGAGATGGAGCCTGCTCCTGCAGGATTATGACATGGACGTGGTCCATGTGAAGGGACGTGACAACCTGATAGCGGACGCATTGTCCCGGAGAGGGAGCCCTGAACTTCCCCAGGTCACTGGTCAAAGTGACCCCGCTCAGTTCAGTCTCGAAGGGCGGAGAGATGTGACGGAGCAGGGAGCAGGGCAGATTTGACCTGGGAATGTTGCAGGGGGTTGCAGTGGGGATGTGGGACTTCCCTTGAAGGAAGCTACCTGAGCTGTAACCTGAGCCAGGAACGGGGGTGGGGAGAATTAACACCTTCTGCCTGGGAGACTGGACAAAGGAGAGGAGCAGCGGGAGGGGCTTGGAGTTTAGTTTCGGTTGGGGCTGGGTGGTGCAACGCAGGGAACCCCAAGCTGGGGTCTAAGCTCCCTGAACCTCCCCGAGGGACCTAATTGAGGGGGTCTGGTCGTACCTACACGCTCTGCTTGAGACCGTGTTCCTGTCCTTAAATAAACCTTCTGCTTTACTGGCTGGTTGAGAGTCGCAGTGAATCTCGGGAAGAGGGGTGCAGGGCCCTAACTCCCCCACACTCCGCAACAGTGACCCCCAAAGGGTCAGGAACCAGGAGGCAAATAACCTCCCCCCATTTATTATTTTACATCTCCTGCTCTTTCAGACTCTCCTGATTTGGGGCCTGTCTCCTGAGTTTGAACCCATCAGACCAGCAGACAGCAGCTCTTGCCCACTGGCTGCTCCTCATTGGCTTCAGTGACTGCTGGTTGTGCTTGACATGGGCCAGACGGCCACGGCCGGGGCGATGCAGGACAGACGAACATGGCCGGGGCGATGCGGGACAGACGGACACTGCAGACTCGACGCAGGGCAGACGGACATGGCCGGGGCGACGCAGGACAGACAGACACTGCAGACTCGACGCAGGGCAGACGGACATGGCCGGGGCGACGCAGGACAGACAGACACTGCAGACTCGACGCAGGGCAGACGGACATGGCCGGGGCGACGCAGGACAGACAGACACTGCAGACTCGACGCAGGGCAGACGGACATGGCCGGGGCGACGCAGGACAGACAGACACTGCAGACTCGACGCAGGGCAGATGGCCACGGCCGGGGCAACATGGGACAGACAGACACTGCAGGCTTGACGTGGGACAGATGGCCACAGCTGAGGCGACGTGCAATAGACGGACACTGCAGGCTCGACGTGGGACAGACGGACATGGCTGGGGTGACACGGGACAGACGGACATGGCTGGGGCGACATGGACTAGACAGCTACGGCTGGCTCCACGCACGCTAGACACCCTGGTCACACCCCCTTGGCATTTGTGAATGTTTCCATGGGGTCCCGGGGGCCTCAGATTCAGACCAATCGCCGATCCGATGCCACAGCCCCCCACCCCCCACCCCATGAGCCCCATGCGGACAGGGCCCGGCCCCACCCGTAACCTGGGCCTGGCCTTTGAACGGGTGCCCAACTCCCACGCCAGGGAAGGATGGTGAACACCCAGACTCGGGGGGGGGGGGGGGGAGGGGGACAGCTGAGGCCCCTTTCCCAGCGCTCTGGGCCACACGGGCTCGTTGTGTCTGAAGTCCAGCCTTGCCCAGGCAGCCCCTTGCCATTGCTGGCTTGACTCCTCCCGGCCCCAGAGGCCGGCTTGCTTTTGTGGGTGAAGGGCCCATATTCCAGACTCCCAGTGGGAATTTTAGCTAGGACTGGCCCTGGGGCCCCAGGAGGGCTGTGTCTGCCCTCCCCACCAGCCCTTGGTCTCTGGCTGGCCTTCCCCTCCCCTTGCTCTGGCCAGCCCAGGGGCAAGAGAACAGCCCCTGCTCCCTGGGGACAGAGCCCTCTCAGCTGTGACTACGGCCTGGGGCCGACTCTGACTTGTGCCGCAGCCCTGGCGGGGGCTGGAGCCCCACCCCTGGGAGCTGGCTTTGCCAGGCGCAGCAGCAGCTGCCTTCAGGCTTCCCGGACCGAGCTACCGAGCGCCGGCTCTGATTTCAGGATAAACGTGACGACAGGCAAGAAAGACGCAGCTGTGCGACCGCGGGCTGTGCCCAGCCAAGACAAACATGGAGCGGTTGGCAGGCCCTGCGCACTGGGCTGGGGGACGAGCCAGGACGCTGCGGTTAGAGACAGGCTGGGTAGAGATGGAGCCACAGCAATGCGCCAGGCTATAACTCCGGCGGCTCCAGCGCTGGGATCCCGGGGCCCTGGCTGCAGCCGAGCGTTCGGGGGGCTGGCCAGCGTCTCGCGGGTGGGATCAGAACAGGGAGGGCACAGCTCGTCTGCTTGGGCATCGGATCCCAGACCCCAGAGCCAGGGTCCATGACCGGAGTGCTGACGCAGTCCTTTGTCCTTCCAAGCATGACGGCACGGCGCGGTTTGCAGGGTGGAGCTCCTGGCCAGGACCGGCTCTGAGGACGTGGGGAATCTGCGTCTGGATGAGTGAGGAATCCTGGTCAGTCTGATGAAACTGCTGCGTCACCGAATGCCCGTCTAGCATGAGTCAGCCACGGGCCAGCAGAGCCCCGACCCTATTCCCCCCACCCCACCCCACCCCCAATCTGGAAGAGCTACCGGAGAAACAGAGTCATTAACCTTAGGGATGGGACTGTCACCAGACAACGGGTCTGGTGCAAAGGGTGCTGGAGCTGGGCAAATTCCAAAGGGATCCCAATATCAAGAAGGGACAATCCAGGGAACCGTATGTTACCCTGCCATGGGGCTGGGGTGGAAGGCTGGATCTGGGACAGTGTCAGCAAATAGAGGTAACACACACAGTCCCTGCCAGCCCACATGGTTTCCTGGAAGGTTGAGCTGTCAAACAAACCGGGTGGATATTGATGTCGTGCTGCAGGATGACGGGGCTGGTTGATGTTACACTTGGCTGCCGCCACGGCATTGCCCTAGCACTGCGAGAATGAACAGGGCACATCCTAGCTGGATTAAACGCTGGCTCCCGGCCGGATCTCCAAGTGCAGCTGTCAGCAGGGAGCGCTCAGGGAGCCGGGCCGGCACAGCGGGTGCCCCAGGAAGCAGGCCGTGGGCCAACGCTAGGCACCGTCTTTATGAACCGGCTAGAGGACGATCTAGGATCACTGCTGGTGAAGTGAGCGGAGGACACGCAGGCTGGGGGCAGGGTCGGCTTTAGACCAATTCCCCTGAATCGGGCCCCGGGCCCAAGCCCCGGTACGGCATACCCGCCGCTTCCCCAGGGCTCCCGCGGCTATTTAAAGGGCCAGGGTGGTAGAAGCAGGGGAACCCCAGGCCCTTTAAATAGCCTCCAGAGTCCTGGGGTAGCGGGGGGCTCCGGGGGGGTATTTAAAGGGCCAGGGCTACAGCTGCCTCTGCTGCACCCCCTACCCTACCTCCAGCCCCGCACCAGCCCTGCACCCCCTGCCTTGCCTGCAGCCAGCCCCGGCCCCCTGAACTCCCTGCCCACAGCCAGCCCCTGCCGCACCCCCTGCCCTGTCTCCAGCCAACCCCTGCCACACCCCCCTGTCTGAAGCCAGCCAGCCCCGCACCCCTTGCCCTGCTTGCAGCCAGACCCTACCTCCAGCCAGCCCCATGTCCACTGGTGCCCTGCAGTTCCCAGGACAGTAACCCTGCACACCTGCTTCAATGAGGGGGGCAGGGAGCAGCTGGGACCCACACATGTGCACACCTTAGGGTGACCAGACAGCAAGTGTGAAAAACTGGGACAGGGGTGGAGGGTAATAGGAGCCTATATAAGAAAAAGACCCAAAAAATCAGGACTGTCCCAATAAAATCGGGACATCTGGTCACCCTAGCACACCCCCCGGGAGTGGCGGGGACCCACACATGGGAAACGGAGCTCATTAATAACCGATCAACAGCATATATAACGCAATGTACAGAATATATCATTGTATTATTTATATAGTTATGGAAAGTAAATAATACATGGAAGAAATGAAAGGCTTTTTTTATGTTTTGTTTTTTGGTGTTAGTCATCCCTGCCGGGGCCTCGCCCCTCCTCAAGCCGGCCCTGCTGGGGGGCCAGCGCATGAGGCTGGTACAGAATGAGCTGAATCCCCTGGTTAAATGGTCACAGCCCAACCAAAGGCAGCTCCCGTCCCCTCTTCTGCTGGGCAGGTCCTGGGGCAGAAGACAGCCCCTCAAAAGTACTGACCCTCCTGCCAGACAGAGCCCCCCCCCCGTTCATGTCCAGGTCCCGGCTGCCGAGAGCAAGCAGCTTCCTGAACTGCGACAGGCCGAGATCCAGACGAACACGGCTGAGCGACCCCTGCCCCCGGGGTACTAGCACCACCCCCCACTCCCAGGGGTACTTGGAAAGAGGGGGGTGCACGTGGGACATGGATCTCGGACGTGCCTGGGGGCGGCCCAGCAAACAAGCATGGGGCTGTCTGAGCTGGAGGCTGGCGCCGGCCGTGGGGCAGTGACTGAAGGACCCGGGCTCTCAGCACGGCTGCAGCTGACGAGAGCATTTTCCTGAGCAACAACCGACTCTGTCTGGGTCTCACTCACATCCAGAACCACCGCTGGTACAACGGATACATTCGCAAGCGCTTTCCGTCTGCTCCAAAGAGCTGGAGAAAACCTTTTCCTCAGCAGGCATGCGGCTATCACCAGACAAGCAATGGAAGACCTTTCCTCCGATCAGCACCCAGGGCTGACGCTTGGAAAGTGAGACAGCGTCTTTACCGGGCACCACGCCCAACAGATATGCGGCTCTTCTCCACAAACTGTGTCTTCCACCACAGCCCAGCCAAGGAAGCGGGCAGTCAGCGAGGATGGGCTCCGTGTTTCAAAGAAGCCTGGCACAGGAGGGGGACCCTGAACCCCAAAGAGACCTTGGCTCAAAGGAGGCTCCCATGATGAAGAAACTGAGGCAGAGCAGGGCGTCCCGGTGTTCCTGCTTTGCCTAGACCTGTCTAAAGGAACGGGCTGCATGCTCTGGTGGCTGTGAACCCAGAGAGCCCTCGGGGACGCTGGGCCTGGGGGCCCCATGTCTGTGCTGGGGTAACAGACAGAGCTGGGGCCCAGGGAGGACACCGCCACAGCCTGCCCAGGCCCCAGGGAGTACAAAAGCACACGGGCCTGGCCCGTTCAGACCCACATATAGCCTGGTGACACCTCCCAGCCCCAGGGCGCCTGTTGTCACATGAGGGGGTCATGCACAGAAACCCCCCACCCTGCCATGGTGCTGTTTTCACCCCCTCTCCCTGGGAGCTGGCAGCCCCTGGAGAGCTCAGGGAACCCTGTGGAGAGAGAAGGGCTGGGCACCCAGCTGTCCTGCCCCCCAGGCAGGGCCCTCACCCCCGGGTCACGCTGCCTCTCCAGCCACCCCAACCCCGGCCCCAGCCTGTGGGAGGCAGCGCCACAGAGAGAGCACGGTGTCCCCGCTGGGGTGAGGGAAACGCCACAGCAGTGCCGAGGGGCGTGCTCAGGGCTCAGTGCATTCACGGCTCTCCCTGGTGCGAGCTCCCCGTGCGAGGGGCAGGCGGCTGGAGCCCGGTGTCTGTTTGATGAGTGCAGGACTCAGCAGCTCTAGCTCCTGCTCGGATTCCTGGGTTCCAGTAACTTGCTGGGTGACCTTAGGTCACGACCCTGCATGCTCTGTGCCTCAGTTTCCCCATATGTGATTGGCAGGACAGCTGGCAGCCTGCTGGACAGAGCCCAGAGGGGAGCCGCTGTTGGGATTTCACCCCCTCAGCAGCCATCCCTCGCTGGCAGAGTCTCGGCCCCGGCGGGGCTGCCCTTCTCGGTCATCAGCAACCCCCCCCTTGGTTCTGGGCTGGCCCCAGCAGCAGCATCTGCTGCATGCAAGGGGGTGGGGGTGGCTCCCCCCAGGGCACCAGGCCTGGGGAGCTGAACGCAAACGCCCAGGTCTCTCTACTTGCTGCCCTAGATGGGCGCCATGTTAAACCTTCACAGCCATTAACATGCTGCGGGCATGGTGAGGGCCCAAGCCCCAGAGCACAGCTGGGGCCACACCGGTTATAGGCACAGGAGGTGCCAGCTCCATTCTCTCTGTCAGGGCCAGAAGCCTCACGCTGGACACGTCTGGGGACGTCCCCCTCCCCAGCCAGCGAGGGGCAGTGCGTGCTGCAATGCAGGGTGTTTTTCTTGTCTCGTAGCTGGTGAGGCTCTGATTATCCATCTTTGTTTGAACCCTGCTAAGTGCTTCGCTGCAGGGGATCCGGTGGCCGAGAGTTCCACAGGCCACGTTAGCCCCTTCGATTGCATTTCAGCCATTCCTCGATGCTAAGGCCAGAAAGGACCATTCTGAGCACCCTGGCTGGCCTCCGGCAGAACAATCTCATTCACCGAACGGCCCCTGGTTCTCGTGGGAAGAGTTTCCTCCCATCCCATCCCCTTGTACTCACCCCCCTGTAAGGAGTTCCCAGGCCTCAGCCAGGCAGAACAGGACAGCACCCAGTGCTCTCCCTGCCAGGCTGCCAGTTCTTGGGCCTGGGGTTCCTGGCTGTCTGGGCTGGATCCTGCTCAGAGGCCCTGAGTCCAGGCAGCGGGGCACCGGCCGTTGGGGGAGGGGGAGCAGCTACCGAGTTTGCTCAAGAACAAGCAGGACCTGTGGTGGGCTCAGTCTGCCTGACTCGTACAGCCCCAACACAATCCCCGCCCCGGCCATGCAGCGAGACTGAGATCCCCGCGAGGCTGCTGGGGCCAGGACTTGGCCAGCACCAGGGACGCTGCTGCCAGCAGCCCCTCGACACGTCCGGGTGACAGAGAATCATAGAATCTCAGGGTTGGAAGGGAACTCAGGAGTCATCTAGTCCCACCCCCTGCTCAAAGCAGGACCAATCCCCAACTAACTCATCCCAGCCAGGGCTTTGTCAAGCCGGGCCTTAAAAACCTCTAAGGAAGGAGATTCCACCATCTCCCTAGAGCATTCCAGTGCTTCACCACCCTCCTAGTGAAATAGTGTTTCCTAATATCCAACCTAGACCTCCCCCACTGCAACTTGAGACCATTACTCCTTGTTCTGTCATCTGCCACCACTGAGAACAGTCTAGATCCATCCTCTTTGGAACCCCCCTTCAAGTAGTTGAAAGCAGCTATCAAATCCCCCCTCATTCTTCTCTTCTGGAGACTAAATAATCCCAGTGCCCTCAGTCTCGCCTCGTAAGTCACGTGCTCCAGCCCCCTGATCATTTTCATTGCCCTCCGCTGGACTCTCTCCAATTTGGCACATCCCTTCTGCAGTGGGGGGACCAAAACTAGACAATACTCCAGATGAGGCCTCTGTGACGAAGTGGGGGATTTTCTTGTTTTCGGTGGGGTTTCAATGGTTTGCATGCGAACAGGGCCGGCTCCAGGCACCAGCTTAACAAGGAGGTGCTTGGGGTGGCCAAGGGAGAGGGGCGGCACCTGCGGCAATTCGGGGGCGGCAGGTCCCTCACTCCCTCTAGGAGCGAAGGACCTGCTGCCGAACTGCCACCGCCGATCGCGGCTTTTTTTTTTTTTTTTTGCTTGGGGCGGCAGAAATGCTGGAGCCAGTCCTGCATGCGGAGGGGGTGAGACTCAGTTTCCCTGGGTTTTACTTGTTTAACGAGGTGAGGGGAGAGGGAGTTTGTTGTTACAGAGGACCGGAGAGGGTACGTGGGACCCCAGCCGATGGGCAGGAGGATGGATGCCCCAGCGACCGGTGACCTGGCGACCTGGAGGCCCAGCTGAGGAGACGCAGCCGGTTCTGGCCAGTGGACGGACAATGGGCTGCAGAGTGAGGACCCAGTGACCTAACCAGCCGGTTCCAGCCAGAGGACAGAAGCGAGGAGAGGAGGCCCCGGTTTACAACCCTGTTTACCTGGAGAGAAGACAATGGACAGAGGTGGGGCCTGGGGCCGGTGATCTCAGATGCCCAGCTGGGGGCAGGGGGGCTCTGGACGGGAGAGGGGGAGCAGGCAGAGCCCACCTGGATGAAGGGAGACTGGGATGTGCTGGGCTGAGAGAGGCCAAGCCTGTAGCCCTGAGAGTTTCCTGTGCTGTATTCAACTCTCACTAAACCCTCCTGTTTCATGCTGGCTGAGAGTCACTCCGGTCTAGAGAACAGGGTTGCATCAACCCCTTGGGGGGTGGAGGCCCAGGGGGTCTAGAGCGAGGGGAGTCCCTGAGGGGGCCCACAGCAGCGACAGACATGCTAAGGCTCAGAGAGGTGCGGCTCTAGGAGGTGGAGGGGCCTGACCCCTGAGAGACAGTGAACCCCCAAGAAGGGCTGTTTCACTGAAAGGGGCACACCCCACAGGGCCAAGAGTGGGCACAATCTGTGAGTCCGTGACAGCCTCACCAATGTCGAATAGAGGGGAATGATCACATCCCTCGATCTGCTGGCAATGCCCCTACTTATACAGCCCAAAATCCCATTAGCCTTTTTGGCAACAAGGGCACACTGTTGACTCATACCCAGCTTCTCGTCCACTGTAATCCCCAGGTTCTTTTCTGCAGAACTGCTGCCTAGCCACTCGGTCCCTAGTCTGTAGCAGTTCATGGGATTCTTCCGCCCTAAGTGCAGGACTCTGCACTTGTCCTTGTTGATCCTCATCAGATTTCCTTTGGCCCGATCCTCCAATTTGTCTAGGTCCCTCTGTATCCTATTGTGACGAACTGGGACTGTTCTTGCTGGGGTGTGTGAATGCTGACAGGGGAGTGTGACTAGGATGGTCTGCATCGGGGGAGGGGAGTCGGCCCGAGGGAACATACCTGAGCTTGTAACATGAGAACCCAGGAGGGGGTTGGAGGTCAGGTGACTCCGGGGCCCGGGAAACTGAACAAAGGCTGTGGGAGGGGTGGCTGAAAGGAGAGTCGGGGAAGCTGGGCTGGAGAGATGGCTGGGAGGCAGAGATTGCTCTGACCTCCCAAGGGGGGCTGGGATGCCCTGGGACCCCAAGATGGACCTAACTGAGGGGGTCCCTGTTGTCTGTGCCTGCAAGACCTGTCTTGGACTGTATTCCTGTCATCCAAATAAACCTTCTGCTTTACTGGCTGGCTGAGAGTCATGGTGAATCGCAGGAGGCCGGGGGTGCAGGGCCCTGAGTCCCCCAATACTCCGTGACACCTATCCCTACCCTCCAGCATATCTACCACTCCTCCCAGTTTAGTGTCACCTGCAAACTTGCTGAGAGTGCAGTCCATGCCATCCTCCAGATCATTAATGAAGATATTGAACAAAACCGGCCTCAGGACCGACCCTTGGGGCACTCCGCTTGAAACCGGCTGCCAAGTAGACATGGAGCCATTGATCACACCCGTTGAGCCCGACGATCTAGCCAGCTTTCTATCCACCGTATAGCCCATTCATCTAGCCCATACTTCTTTAACTTGCCAACAAGAATACTGTTGGAGACTGTATCAAAAGCTCTGCTAAAGTCAAGGAATAACACATCCACTGCTTTCCCCTCATCCACAGAGCCAGTTATCTCCTCATAGAAGGCAATTAGGTTAGTCAGGCATGACTTGCCCTTGGTGAATCCATGCTGACTGTTCCTGATCACTTTCCTCTCCTCTAAGTGCTTCAGAATTGATTCCTTGAGGACCTGCTCCAGGATTTTTCTGGGGACAGAGGTAAGGCTGACTGGTCTGTAGTTCCCCGGATTCTCCTCCTTCCCTTTTTTAAAGATGGGCACTACATTAGCCTTTTTCCCATCATCTGGGACCTTCCTGGATCACCATGAGTTTTCAAAGATAATGGCCAATGGCTCTGCAATCTCATCCGCCAACTCCTTTAGCACCCACAGATGCAGCGCATCCAGCCCCATGGACTTGTGCTCGTCCAGTTTTTCTAAATAGTCCCAAACCACTTCTTTCTCCACAGAGGGCTGGTCACCTTCTCCCCATACTGTGCTGCCCAGTGCAGCAGTCTGGGAGCTGTCCTTGTTCGTGAAGACAGAGGCAAAAAAATCATTGAGTACATTAGCTTTTTCCACATCCTTGGTCACTAGGTTGTCTCCCTCATTCAGTAAGGGACCCACACCTTCCTTGACTTTCTTCTTGTAGCTAACATACCTGAAGAAACCCTTCTTGTTACTCTTAACATCCCTGGCTAGCTGCATCTCCAGTTGTGCCTTGGCCTTCCTGATGACACCCCTGCACGCTCAGGCAATATTCTTATACTCCTCCCTCGTCATCCGTCCAAGTTTCCACTTCTTGGCAGCTTCCTTTTTGTGTTTAAGTTCACGAAAGATTTCACTGTCAGGCCAGGGGGGAGGGGCCTCCATGATAACGGACAGCCCTGCTCCCCAGGCACGCCAGTGAAGGAGGGCCCCGTTCTGCTCCCACAGCTCTGCCAGCCCCCGGCCCCACTCCTCTCACTCTGAGCGCCCGGGAACGAGCCGGCTGCAGAAATAAATCTGCAAGAGATGGGGCGTGGGGTGGGGGGCCTGTGGGCCCTATAGAGACGGCCCGGGCTGGGCCCAGCCACGTACTGCCGGGGCTGATCCTGCGCGGCCAGGGAGCCCAGCCGTGCTTGAGGCCTGGTGGGGCTGTGGCTGGACCAGAGCTGCTCCCCAGAGGGAGCCAGCCCCCACGGCACAATGACGGGGCCCCCCAAGACCCCCAGCTCAGAGCAGGCGGCAGCGGGCGAAGGGTCCCTGGGCTGCCAGGCACGAGCAGGGAGTGGGATGGAGGCCACAGGGGCCATTTCTCCCCTCCTGCCCCTGCGGGCACTCCCCTGCGCACCCAGCCTGCTCTCGCTCTCCCTGCTGCGGGGCCTGGCAGCCTAGCGGGGGCAGAACGTGCTGCCAGTCCCTGGCCAGGGAATGAGGGTTAAGCCGGCAGTTGCTGGCTCCTCGTGGGCAGGGGTGTTTGCCGGACGTTGCTGCTGAGTGCGAGCCCCTGGCCCAGTCACTGCTCCCAGCGACAGACCCCTCCTCGGGGCCGGGGCCAGCTGGAGAACCAGGGAAACGCCCGGCGCACACGGCGGGAAAAGCACCTGGTTACCTAGAGTGCAGCAGGCCAGTCCCTGCCATGGGGGTGGGGGAGTGGGTCAGCTGGGTCAGCTCCCCTCCCCGCACTGCCATGGGGGGGGGGGGGGGGGAGGAGAGGAACGGGATGGGCCAGCTCACCTCCCCGGACCACAGTGCCCCAGATGAGCAAAGACAAGACCTGGTTCTTCCCAGGTTAAAAAAAGGAAGATTTAAATTAATAAAAATCTGAGAAACCAACGGAAGAGGGTGGCCCCCCCCCCAAGCCATGGGGTGGCAGAGTTGGGTGAGGGAGGGTGCAGGGCGTGGGCACCGCCCGGCACACACGGAGCCCTTTGCGGGGCGCAGGCTGGCGCTGCTCTGCGGCGTGACAGTCCCCCCCGGTGGCTCCGGGGTGCTCAGCTCTCAAACCACTTGCTCCTCTTCGCCCCGGGGGCACTCGGGGCGCTGCCCAAGATCTTCCGCTTGTACTGCTCCACCAGCTGGTCGAAGCGGGCCTCCGCATGGCCCCCCGCTGGCCTCCGCCGCTTCCCCGGCGCCTGCGAGGGACAGAGAGGGCGAGGCCTGGCTCAGCGCTGGTCTCCCGAACTGGGGGCAGAGAAGCCAGCGCCAGGGGCTGCAGGTGCCACCAGCCGTGGCCGCAGTGGGAGGGTCAATCCTGCGCCCAGCAGAGGAGCTGCCTGTGACGGAGCAGGGAGCAGGGCAGATTTGACCTGGGAATGTTGCAGGGGGGTTGCAGTGGGGATGTGGGACTTCCCTTGAAGGAAGCTACCTGAGCTGTAACCTGAGCCAGGAACGGGGGTGGGGAGAATTAACACCTTCTGCCCGGGAGACTGAACAAAGGAGAGGAGCAGCGGGAGGGGCTTGGAGTTTAGTTTTTCCTCACGGGGATGAGGACCATCACCTGATCCCCAGTGGCGAAGGTGCGGGCCCGTGCTGTGCGGTCATACCAGACCTTCTGCTTCCTCTGGGCTCTGGCCAGATTCTCCCTGGCCAGGCCCATGAGCTCGGCAAGTCGTTCCCGGAAGGTCAGGACATACTCCACCACCGACTCTCCGTCAGGAGTGGCCTTCCCCTCCCATTCGTCTCTCATCAGGTCCAGGGGCCCCCTTACCCGCCTTCCATATAGCAGTTCGAAAGGCGAAAACCCGGTAGACTCCTGGGGTACCTCCCTGTACGCAAACAGCAGGTGAGGTAAGTACTTGTCCCAGACCTGCGGGTGCTGATTCATAAATGTTTTCAGCATCATTTTTAGCGTCCCATTGAACCTTTCCACCAGCCCGTTGGATTGGGGGTGATATGCTGAGGCCCAGTTGTGCCGGACCCCACATCTCTCCCACAAGCACCGGAGTAGGGCCGACATGAAGTTGGACCCTTGGTCCGTCAAGACTTCCTTGGGGAACCCCACTCGGCTGAAAATGGTCAGCAGCGCATCCACCACAGTGTCTGCTTCAATGGACGATAAGGGCACTGCCTCGGGGTAGCGGGTGGCGAAATCTACCACCACCAGGATGTATTTCTTCCCAGACCGGGTCGTCTTGCTGAGAGGTCCCACTATGTCCATGGCCACCTTCTGGAAAGGCTCCTCTATGATGGGCAAAGGTCTCAATGCTGCCTTCCCCTTGTCCCGGGCCTTCCCCACCCTCTGGCAGGGGTCACAGGATCGGCAGTACTGCCGGACGTTGGTGAAGACCCCGGGCCAGTAAAAGTTCTGTAGCAGCCTCTGCCTGGTGCGCCGGATCCCCTGGTGCCCTGCGAGAGGGATGTCATGGGCCAGGTACAGTAGCTTGTGGCGAAACTTCTGGGGAACCACCAGCTGCCTCCTGATCCCCCACGACTCCACTTCCCCCGGGGGAGCCCACTCTCGGTACAGGAACCCCTTCTCCCACAGGAACCTCTCCTTGCATCCTCTCCTCATGGTCTGTACCACACTGAGGTCAGCCAGGCCCCTTAGCTTCCGCAGGGAGGGGTCCTTCTGCAACTCGGCCTGGAACTCGGCGGCTGGGGAAGGGATGGGGACCTGCTCCCTCTCGTCGGCTGGGTCGGAAGCCCCAGCCACCCCGTGGCCTGTCCTTGGGTGTTCCCTCCCCACCCGGGAAGGGTTCGGTGCCTCCGGTGGGACATCCTTCCCAAGGTCAGGGCGTAGTGCCCCTCGCCGGCTCTGGCTACGGGTCACGACTAAGGCGGTCTGGGGGCTGCTTGGCCAGTCCTCTAGGTCCCCCCCCATCAACACCTCAGTGGGCAAATGGTGGTGCACTCCCACGTCCTTGGGGCCCTCCTTGGCCCCCCATTTCAGGTGTACCCTCGCTACGGGAACCTTGAATGGGGTCCCGCCCACCCCGGTCAGGGTCAGGAAGGTGTTGGGCACCACCCGATCTGGGGCCACCACCTCGGGCCGGGCCAGTGTCACCTCTGCGCCCGTGTCCCAGTATCCATAAACTTTCTTCCCATCCACCTCCAGGAGAACAAGGCACTCGCTCCGCAGGGACAGCCCCGCGCCAACCCTGTAAACGGAGAACTTTGAATCCGGAGCATCTGGCCCCCCAGAGAAGCTGGCCGGGGGCCCTTCTCTCTCTTGAGCAGTTGATAAGCTGCCAGCCCCTCTCGCGTGGGAAGCCGGCCCCTCGTCCGTCTGGGCCTCTACCAAGTTAACCCGGTGCGGGTTCGGTCTGCTCAGTCTGTCCTTGAGCTTGGGGCACTGGGCCCGAACGTGGCCTCTTCGGCCGCAGTAATAGCAGCTCAGGTCCCGTGGGTCCCCTCGAGCCGGTCGGTTGTCCCTGATGCTGGGCCTTCCCCGTGGGAGGGGATTCCCCATATTCCCCCTTTGGGAGGTCCCAGGGTGACTCTCTCTCTGCATCGCGGCGGGCCTGTTCCTTTGGGGCTCCTCCCTGCCACCCCCTGACCGGCTCTTTACAAACTCATCAGCCAGCTGCCCGGCGTGTCGCGGGTTCTCTGGCTTTCTGTCCACCAACCACAGCCTCAGGTCGGATGGGCACCGCTCATACAGTTGCTCCAGTACCAGCAGTTTAATCAGGTCCTCCTTCGTCTGGGCCCCACCAGCCCACTTGCTGGCGTATCTTTCCATGCGGACGGCTAGTTGCAGATATGAGATCTCAGGGGTTTTATCTTGACTCCGGAACCTTTCCCGGTACATCTCAGGAGTCAGCCCAAACTCTCGTAGCAGGGCCTTTTTGAATAGTTCGTAGTCCCCTTTCTCTGCCTCTCCCAGTTGGCGGTACAATGCCACGGATTTGGGGTCCAGTAAGGGGGTAAGGACCCGGAGTCTGTCCGCGGGATCAACCCGGTGCAGCTCGCAGGCCGTCTCAAAGGCCTCCAGGAAGTCATCCATGTCCTCCCCCTCCTTGTATGGGGCCATGATGCACTTATCAAAGCTCCGTGCAGTCCTGGGTCCTCCCTCACTCACCGCAGCCGGGGGTTCGCTGCCCTTCAATCTCGCCAGTTCCAGGTCATGCTGACGCTGTCTCTCATTCTCCTGTCTCTGTCTCTCATTCTCCTCCCGTTCCTGCTGACGCTGTCTCTCTTCACACTGATGCTGTCTCTCTTTCTCCTCCCGTTCACGCTGATGCTGTCTCTCTTTCTCCTCCCGTTCATGCTGTCTCTGTCTCTCTTTCTCTTCCCGTTCATGCTGTCTCTGTTGTTCACGATCCTCCAGCTCTCTCAGTTTTAGCTCTTTCTCCCATTCCAGCCAATTCCGCTCCCCGGATGCCGAACGTCGCCGGGAGGGTCCTCTGCTGGCCGGCGAGCTTCGCCGGGGGGACCCCCTGCTGGCCGGGGGGGCCACGGCGCCTTCGGTATTTGCTGGGCTCCTCCCCACCCTTCCCCTAGGCATAGGAAGGAGGGGTCTCGGGACGCCCTCAGCAGCCGGCTGACCACTCCCAGCTGGGACAGACACTGGGGCCTGCGCTGCATTTGCCAGGCTGCTTCCCTGAGACACAGGGATCAGTTCATTCGCGCGATCTTCCGCCTCCAGCTGGGCAATGAGCTGTTCTTTGGTGAGCCTCCCAATGCGCAGCTGCCTCTGCTTGCACAGCTCCACCAGGTCGCTCTTAAGCCGCTTGGCATACATCTTCCTGCTGGCCACTCACCGGCCTGTGTGCTCACAGCTCCCCACAGTTCCCAGGGGGTCCCCTAGTGTGCCAGCCCTTCTCGAGGTCACCGCCTCTCTGCCAGGGTCGAGCTGCAGACTCCTCCGCCCCTGGGACCACTCGCTGCGATCCCCTCGGGGGACCCTGTTACGGCAAAAGTCCTTCTCGCTGGTCACACACTCCCAGGGGTAATAACCGTCTCTCTCTCACTCTTCAGCGCGCCTGGTCCCCGTCAATCCCCCTTCGTTTTACTGCTCCCCAGTCACTTACTGCAGGAAGCGCCGTCCACGGGGTGCAGTAGATCCCGCCGCTGCCACCAGTTGTTGCGGATTGTGGGGGAGTTAGGGCCCTGCACCCCTCTTCCCGAGATTCACTGTGACTCTCAGCCAGCCAGTAAAGCAGAAGGTTTATTTAAGGACAGGAACACAGTCTCAAGCAGAGCGTGTAGGTACGACCAGACCCCCTCAATTAGGTCCCTCGGGGAGGTTCAGGGAGCTTGGACCCCAGCTTGGGGTTCCCTGCGTTGCACCACCCAGCCCCAACCGAAACTAAACTCCAAGCCCCTCCCGCTGCTCCTCTCCTTTGTTCAGTCTCCCGGGCAGAAGGTGTTAATTCTCCCCACCCCCGTTCCTGGCTCAGGTTACAGCTCAGGTAGCTTCCTTCAAGGGAAGTCCCACATCCCCACTGCAACCCCCCTGCAACATTCCCAGGTCAAATCTGCCCTGCTCCCTGCTCCGTCACACTGCCCATGGGGTAATGGGAGCCCCTTGCACGGAGAGTTTCTGCGCCCCCACCCTTGGGGAGTGGTGCATTAGGGGGTGTCCCAGGGAGAGGCCCAGAAGGGTCAGCGGGGCGAGGAGGAAGGAATCCTGCAGGGGTCTCCGGGAGTGTTGGGGACGGGGTGAGCGGGCTGGAGGGAGCAGGTGGGGCGAGGGGAGGGGGTTCCCGAGGTTTTGAGGAAGGAGGTTGGGGTCCCTCGGTGATGGACGGGGCACGCACCGCCCAAGGAACGGCCCAGCGGGCAGAGGAGGGTGGGCGCTGGGACAAGGGGGCGGTAGGCAGGGGGGCGTGGGCTGACGTGCAGCGGGCGACGCAGCGAGGCCAAGGCACAACCTGGGCCAACAAGCGTCTCAGCGCTCGCTGCGACGGGATGTGCTGTTGCCGGCGGGGAGGGGGCTCTGGGTGCTGCCCCGAGTCCTGCAGGGAGCCCGGCCCAGCCGTTTGCAGGAATCCAATCCCAGCCAGACGCTTCCTCCAGCCCCCCACAGATGGACAGGACCATGCGCCCCAGGTCTGCCCTGCCCGAATCCCCCTCACCTGTCTGGGCGCCACCCGCTGCTTCTCCTGCCGCCGCTGGCTGGCCTGGGCCTTCGGCTTCTTCGGCGCAGCCGGCTTGCCCCTGTCGCGCTGCCTGGGGTCAGAGCCGAGAGCGTGAGCGATGGGCCCTGTGCCTGGCACTTTCCCGCTGGGGCCCCCCCACCCCCCACAGGCCTGCTGTTCCCAGCCTAGGGAGAGACAGAGACGGACACACACTGCTCACGCGCGCACTCCCCCCGGGCCCCAGCCCCTACCTGATCTTGGGCCCCCGGTGAGTCGGCAGCGTCAGAACCTTCCTACGCTTCTTCCCGTCCGGCAGCTCCACCTGCTCCACCTCCGCCTTCGTCTGGAACCCAGCCCACGGGGTGCCGGCCCCCCGCCCCTCGGGGCTCCGCTTCCTGGGGTTCTGCTGCCCCATGGTGCCTGCGGCATCTCCCTGCCCCTCGGGGGCCAGGGCGCCTTTCTGGCCCTTAGGACCCTGCGTCCTGGGGCCCCTCGGGTCCTTCTGCCCCTGGGGACCTGGGGCGTTTCCCTGCCCCGAGGGGTCCCGCTTCCTGGGGTTCTGCTGTCCCTTGGGGCCCGGGGGCAGCTTCTGGGGCGTCTCTGCAGGCCCAGGCCCCCGGGGAGGTCCTTGCCCCTCTGCCGCTTGCTTCTGCCTCAGCTTTTGCTGCACAAAACAGAAGGTCAGTGTCCCCTGCCGGCGCTCGCGGGTCAGTCGGGGGTCCTGGGCCCAGCTGCCAAGAGCCCTGAGGCCACCCACCCCCGGCATGGCTGGCTGCCGGCGCCAGCCTGGGTGTGAGCAGCAGGTACTGGTCACGCCAGGCTGGATAGGCCATTGCCCTGCCCGGGCGGCTGCTCCCCCCACCCCAACCCCGTGACACCAACCCTGCCCCTCCCCCCATCCACTCCCCTCCCCCCAACCCGCAACGCCAGCCCCCCCTCTGCCCTCCCCGGACCCTGCACCCTCCAGCCAGCTGCATTTCCCAGGCAGCACAGACCTGCCTGGGCCCCATGGGGCAGGGAACGAGTCCCGAGTCCCCAGTCCCCAGCGACTGGGGGGGGGGAGGGGGGAGTGTGGGATCCCAGCCGGGGGGAGGAGCCATCACACCTACCAGGCAGCGCTGGGCCCGCTGCTCCTTCAGCTTCAGCTTCCTGCGGTCCTCCAGCGAGAACTCCACGATGGGGCGCTGGGGGGAGAGCGGGCGGGTCAGAGCCAGCCCGGTCATCGCACAGTGACAGGTACTGAGTGGGGAGAGCCCCCTGCCGGACCCCCAGCGCGGGCGCCTCACCTCCGCCCAGCCAGCGTTCCCCCCGCCCCCTGCCGGACCCCCAGCGCAGGCGCCTCACCTCCGCCCAGCCAGCGTTCCCCCCAGTCCCCTGCCGGACCCCCAGCACGGGCGCCTCACCTCCGCCCAGCCAGCGTTCCCCCCCGCCCCCTGCCGGACCCCCAGCGCGGGCGCCTCACCTCCGCCCAGCCAGCGTTCCCCCCCGCCCCCTGCCGGACCCCCAGCGCGGGCGCCTCACCTCCGCCCAGCCAGCGTTCCCCCCCGCCCCCTGCCGGACCCCCAGCACGGGCACCTCACCTCCGCCCAGCCAGCATTCCCCCCCCCAGCCCCCTGCCGGACCCCCAGCGCGGGCACCTCACCTCCGCCCAGCCAGCGTTCCCCCTCCCCCCGCCCCCTGCCGGACACCGAGCATGGGTGCCTCACTGCCCCACAGCCAGCGTTCCCCTCTCCTGCCGGACCCCCAGCGCGGGCGCCTCACAGCCAGTGCGTTCCACTCCCCCCACCCACAGCCAGCGTTCCCCCCCTCCTGCTGGGACCCCAGCCTCCTGCCGGAACCCCAGCGCGGGCACCTCACCTCCGCACAGCAAGCGTTCCCCCCAGCCCCCTACCGGACACCCAGCACGGGCGCCTCACTGCCCCACAGCCGGCGTGTTCCACCCTCACCCCACAGCCAGTGTTCCCCCCCTCCAGCCAGGACCCCCAGGCCCCTGCCAGACACTCAGCGCGGGCACCTCACCGCCCCACAGCTGGCGCGTTCCATCATCGCCCCACAGCATTCCCCTTCCAGCTGGGACTCCCAGCCCCCTGCCAGACACCCAGTGTGGGCTCCTCACTGCCCCACAGCCAGCACGTTCCACCCCTGTCCCATACCCAGCGCGTCCCCCTTCCAGCCGGGACCCCCCCGCCCGGCACCCAGTGTGGGCACCTCAGTGCCCCACACCTGGCGCATTCCACCCCTGCCCCACTAAGCTCTCTGGGCAGCGACACCCCTGGAGCCTGGCCCCCAACCCGCACAGCCAGTGCTCAGCTCTCCAGGTGCAGGGACTCCAGCCCCCAGGAGCAGTCCAGGACCCCGCAGCTGGCCCACACGGCACCCACCTTGTGCGGCCCAAAGAACTGCGGGTTGTTGTTGGTGTTGCGCAGGGCGGCCAGCGCGTGTTCGTGCTTCTCAAACTCCACGAAGGCATAGCCCAGAGACTGGCCCCGGCCCTTCCCCGCTGGCGCCGTCAGGTTCCGCATCACCCGGCACTGCAGAGACAGGAGAGCCGCATCCGGGACCTGCTGGGAGCCCCCGCGGCACGCGGCCCATCCCACAGACCCCCGCTAACGGGCCCGCCAGCTCCCCTTTGGAGCTCTGGGCTGACCTGGCCACCCATGAGGGGCTGACTGGGTATGGGGAACCCCTCGCACTGGGACCCCTAGAGCAGCCCCACTCCAGCAGGCCCCCCGGGACCCCAGGAACCCCTCGGCCAAGCAGGAGGCCGGAGTTCGGAGCATGTCACTGCGCGGAACGCTCAGCCCAGCCGCAGCCCTCCCGCGTGAGGCCCCCGGGGGCTCCTGCAAAGCTCGTCCACATGGGAGACGTGCCCCAGTGTCACTTCCTGTCTTCAGGCTCCAACTGCCACGTGCCCATTTCCCTTGTCGCCGCCTCCACCGCCACCGACCCGCTCTCGACGGGCCACGGCGACAGCTCCGCACCCCCCCAGCGCCCCGGTGCGCACCTGGCCTGGTCACCCCTCTGCACCCCACTGCTCTGGGGCGCCCGCCAGTATCAACGTTGCCAGTGGATGCACACAGGGCTCTGCGCGCGGGCACCACGACGCACTTGCCAGGCGGCTCAGACCGGCACGCGCGGCCCCCGAACCAATCTCTCCCTCGGCGTAACCCCACCAGGCCCCGCCTAGTGCGGACGGCCGATGGCTGAGCCAGCAGCTAACTGCAGTTCCCCCAGCAAACACCTGGTGTCACCAGGGACCCACCTGGCGGGGCTGGGCGATAAGGGAGCCGGCTCAGCCCTCCAATACACCCCCCCATAGCCTCCCAAACCAGATCCCAATTCCCCAGCGCGGGAGCCAGTCCACCCGGCGCCCCCCAGCGGGGACTCACCTCCTTGATGCGCAGGCCTGGGCCCCCGCCAGCGGCGCGCAGCAGGAGCTGCCGGAGCTGTTTGTCGTCCAGGGCCTTGGGCAGGTTGTGGATGCAGAGCCGCGTGCGGGACACGAAGATGTTCTGGTCCTTCAGCTTCTGGCGTTTCAGCTCCTCAAACTGGGAGGGGGCAGGCGCCGGGAGGGGGTTACGGGCTGGGCCCAGCCCAGCGTCCCCCGCCGCAGAGCCCTGCCCTCCCCTGCCAGGCGCGGCAGCCAGGGCACTGAGGGCCCAGGGTGGCCACAATGGGCTGGGCAAGGGAGACCTGGGTTCCCTCCAGCCACGGCCGAGTGCCACCCAGGACAGCTCCAGGGACAGGAGGGGATGGCACGGGCCGTACCAGAGCCGCAATGTGCCCTGGCCCAGCCAGGTCTGCTGCCCCCACAGACCCCGCTGGCCTAGCGCCCTCCCATGCACCCCGTGGGGGCCCCGTGCCCTCCCGCCGCCAGCCCCGTGCACCCCGTGGGGGCCCCGTGCCCTCCTGCCGCCAGCCCCGTGCACCCCGTGGGGGCCCTGTGCCCTCCCGCCGCCAGCCCAGCGCCCCAGCCCCATGCATGGGCCCCATGCCCTCCTGCCGCCAGCCCCGTGCACCCCGTGGGGGCCCTGTGCCCTCCCGCCGCCAGCCCAGCGCCCCATGCCCTCCCACCGCCAGCCCCGTGCACCCCGTGGGGCCCCTGTGCCCTCCTGCCGCCAGCCCCGTGCACCCCGTGGGGGCCCTGTGCCCTCCCGCCGCCAGCCCAGCGACCCAGCCCCATGCATGGGCCCCATGCCCTCCAACCGCCAGCCCCATGCACCCCGTGGGGGCCTGGTGCCCTCCCGCCGCCAGCCCCGTGCACACCGTGGGGGCCCTGTGCCCTCCTGCCGCCAGCCCCGTGCACCCCGTGGGGGCCCTGTGCCCTCCTGCCGCGAGCCCCGTGCACCCCCGCCCCATGCATGGGCCCCATGCCCTCCTGCTGCCAGCCCCATGCACCCCATGGGGGCCCTGTGCTCTCCTGCCGCCAGCCCAGCACCCTAGCCCCATGCATGGGCCCCATGCCCTCCCACCGCCAGCCCCATGCACCCCGTGGGGGCCCGGTGCCCTCCTGCCGCCAGCCCCGTGCACCCCGTGGGGGCCCTGTGCCCTCCCGCCGCCAGCCCAGCGCCCCAGCCCCATGCATGGGCCCCATGCCCTCCCACCGCCAGCCCCGTGCACCCCGTGGGGCCCCCGTGCCCTCCTGCCGCCAGCCCCGTGCACCCCGTGGGGGCCCTGTGCCCTCCCGCTGCCAGCCCAGCACCCCAGCCCCATGCATGGGCCCCGTGCCCTCCCGCCACCAGCCCCGTGCACCCCGTGGGGCCCCCGTGCCCTCCCGCCGCCAGCCCCGTGCACCCCGTGGGGCCCCCGTGCCCTCCCGCCGCCAGCCCCGTGCATCCCGTGGGGGCCCCGTGCCCTCCCGCCGCCAGCACCGTGCACCCCGTGGGGCCCCCGTGCCCTCCCACCACCAGCCCCGTGCACCCCGTGGGGCCCCCGTGCCCTCCTGCCGCCAGCCCCGTGCACCCCGTGGGGGCCCTGTGCCCTCCCGCTGCCAGCCCAGCACCCCAGCCCCATGCATGGGCCCCGTGCCCTCCCGCCGCCAGCCCCGTGCATCCCGTGGGGGCCCTGTGCCCTCCCGCCGCCAGCCCCGTGCACCCCGTGGGGGCCCTGTGCCCTCCTGCCACCAGGTGGCTCTCGCCAAGCAAAGCCTGGGCCTGCTGTATCTCCCTGGGAGCAGGCAGCCTGCCCAGCGTAGGTCCCGGAGCCCACTGGCAAGGACGCCCCCGCCCACTCACCCGCACTCTCTTGGCCATGTCAGTCGTGCTCACGCCCTCGGCGGCCTGGGTGCCGGCCCGGATCACTGCGAGGACAGAGAGAGGCATTAGAGCCGCCCGGGCCCCACGCTCAGTGCCCCACAGCGAGGAGTTACGTGTGCTGACGGGGCCCACCGGAGAGAGGCAGCAGAGGCTGGGTGGCAACAAGGAGAAACTGGATCTTTGCTGCTCTCTGGCCTCTGAGGGGCAAAGATTCCTCCCCTAAGAGACGCCCGCTCTGCTTGGCGTGGGTCAGCCCTCGAGGACACAGGGAGCTGCTTAGCACCTTTGGAAATCGGAGGGGAACTCACTGGTGCGTGTATGTTCCCTGTTTTCAACCTTGTCCGTCCCTTTCCCTGCCGTCAGTCAGCGTGTTACAGGCCTGGCTACAGGCGTGGGACCTGCCTACAACCGGCCCGGGGAAGTGACTGGCCCTTTGGGCCCAGAAGGAAGCGGAATATTGCTGTGATGGTTGGTGGAAGTGCGACGCAGTCGGGAGCGGGGCGGACTGACCGGGGAATGTCGGTTAGTTTTACTGGACTGTCTGCATGGGGGATGGGAGAGCAGGGGGATGACTTTATTTGAGGGACGATACCAGAGCCTGTAACCTGAGCCAGGAGACGGGTGGGGCCAAGTGACACCTGGCCCAGGAAACTGGACAAAGAGAGGAGGAGCTGGGGGGAGGGGAGTGAGTCGGCTGGAGGGGTTCTCTCAGTTTGGGCTGGCTGGGAAGAGGCAGGGAACCCCAAGTCTGGGGTCTAAGCTCCCTGCCCCCCAGAGGGACCTGGCTGAGGAGTCCTGGTTGTACCTACAAGACCTGTCTTGGACTGGGTTCCTGTCGTCTAATAAACCTTCTGCTTTACTGGCTGGCTGAGAGTCACAGTGAATCGCAGGAAGTGGGGGTGCAGGGCCCTGACTCCCCCACACTCCGTGGCAACCAGCTATCGCCTAGCCCCGCTCCCCTGGGGGGGCCAGACCGGCAGGGCCATGGGGGACTGTCTGGGACCCCGTGCTCGGACTGCTTTGTGCTTGTTCCTGGGGAGCAAAATCTAATCACCGAACACGCTGACAGGCTGGGGCGCTGGGCCTGGGTTCTGACAGTCTGCCCTGAGCCCGGCTCTCCTGGCCGGGAGTCGCTCCAGTACTGCACGAACCGGCCCTGGCTAGCCAGGGCGCTGGGGGGTGGAGTACAGGGGCAGGCGTCCCCTGCCAGATCCTGGGTGTGTTCACAACTGGGATCAGGGAGACTCAGCAGAGGGGTAGGAATGGGGAGGGGTCCCGGGGCCCTGGCACTAGGAGGCACACAGAGGGATTCCCAGGGAGGCAGGCAGCAGAGGGGGAGCTGCGGGGAGAAGGGACCTGTCTGGCCATCTCCAGCGGGCAGCAGTGCACGTCGCCCCAGAACCAGGTAACTCACAGCCTTCCCGAGCCAGGTACAGGTTGCGGGTGCCCGTCGGCTTCTTCACCTTCTGGGCTCGCAGCTTCTGGGCCTCGTCGCGGCTCACGGCCAGGTCCAGGTGCAACCGGCGCCCGCCCAGCCGCAGCCCCCCGCCCTGCGAGGGAGCCAGACAGCGAATGAGACGCTGGGGACGCGGCAGCGGGGGGCAGCCAGGGAGCAGGGGAGAAGTCTGTCCTCCTCCCACCCCCACGGAGGATGCACTGAGGGACGTTCAGAGCCACGTGTACCCCTACGGATGATACCAGGGGGGCAGGGCTCTCCCCCCCACCTCAGCCATGTCAGACGTGGGCCCACCAGAGAGCCAATGGTCTCGTGACCCCCCTGCGCCCCACTCACCTCACTGTCATCCTGGGCAGCCTCAAGGGACTTCTGGGCGGCTTCCTGGGTGGTGAACTGGGCGAAGGCGCAGCCTGGAAAGAGATGCGGGGGTGAGATCCCGGCTGGGCGTGAACCAGTGCCGGGACACAGTGCCAGGCACGGCCTGTCCCACCAGGGCCTCCACGGAGCGAGCTACGGGTACCACCCCAGGGACTGCGCACCCCCCTCCCCCTCCCCCCGGCACTGAGCACCCCCAGCCCCACCCCCTGGCACTGCACCCCCCCTCCCCCTCCCCCCGGCACTGTGCACCCTCCAGCCCCACCCCAGGCACTGTGCACCCCCCTCCCCCACCCCCACCCCCCCGGCACTGCGCGCCCCCCTGCTCCCCAGCACTGCACACCCTCCAGCCCCACCCCCTGGCACTGCGCGCCCCCCTGCTCCACAGCACTGCACACCCTCCAGCCCCACCCCCTGGCACTGCGCGCCCCCCTGCTCCCCAGCACTGCGTGTCCCCCTGCTCCCCAGCACTGCACACCCTCCAGCCCCACCCCCTGGCACTGCGCGCCCCCTGCTCCCCAGCACTGCGCACCGCCCTGCCCCACTCCCCAGCACTGCACACTCCCCAGTCCCACCCCCCGGCACTGCACACTGCCCTGCTCCCCAGCACTGCGTGTCCCCCTGCTCCCCAACACTGCGCACCCTCCAGCCCCACCCCCCGGCACTGCGCACCGCCCTGCTCCCCGGCACTGCGCACTCTCCTGCCCCACCCCTTGGCACTGCGTGCCCCCCTGCTCTGCGCGCCCCGCTCCCCCTCCCCCCAACACTGCGCACCCCCCTGCTCCCCAGCACTGCGCACCGCCCTGCCCCACTCCCCAGCACTGCACACTCCCCAGTCCCAGCCCCCGGCACTGCGCACCGCCCTGCTCCCCGGCACTGCGTGCCCCCCTGCTCCCCAGCACTGCACACCCTCCAGCCCCACCCCCCGGCACTGCCCATCGCCCTGCTCCCCGGCACTGCGCACTCTCCTGCCCCACCCCCTGGCACTGCGCGCCCCCCCTCTCCCTGGCACTCAGACCTCCCCTCCCCATCCTCCCTGGCACTGCGCACCCCCCGGCACTGCGCACCCCCCTGCTCCCCAGTACTTGGACCTCCCCTGCCCCACTCCCTGGCACTGCACAGCCCCTGCCTCCTAATACACCCTCCCCAGTCCCTCTCGCCGGCTCCCTGCCAGGGACTTGGCTGCAGTAGAGGCCTGGGGCCTGGATGACACCGAGCAGCAGCCCGGGCAGGGACACTGGCAGCAACGGTGGTGGTGGTGGTGTGTGTGGCTGTTTCCTGGGGCTGACTCCAGGCTACTCAGCATTGCAGCGGGATTGGGGAGGCCGAGGGCCAGGCCCTGGCGGGGTTTCCCTGGCCCGAGGCAGGTGTTACCTCTGGAGTGCTCTGTGTCCGGGTGCAGGACGATGCGGACGTACTTGAGGTCCCCAAACTGTTCCAGCATCTCGCCCAGCTCCTCCTCCTCCGTGTCGAAGGCCAGGTTCCTGCCAGGTGCACCACACCGTGAGGCCCTGCCGCTGCCTGCGGCTCCCCCAGCAGGACCCACTGCCCGCCACTGACCCGGCCACCCACGTGGCCCCCAGCAGCCTCAGAGGAGATGGTGGCAGCAAGTGACTGCTCCCAACAGCAGGGCACAGGGTGGGGGGAAGGAAGGGTCCCGTGGCACGGGGGATGTGTTGGAGGGGTCCCCCAGCTCAGAGAGGCGCAGTGGGCCAAGAGGAGGGTCCCATGGCAGGGGGAGGGGAGGGTCCTGGAGCACAGAGGGAGCGCAGGGAGGGCGGCAGGGTTAGCACACCCAGCCCCGGCAGAGCCCAAGACCGATGGGCGGAGCACAGCTCACTCCACGCTTCCGCCATGGGAGCGAGGAAACCCCGGCTCCGTCCTGCCCACTGCCCGGCGGGCTGGGAAGTCTCCCCTAGGCAGGGAGCAGAGCGGGGGTGCTGGCTACGCACTAAGGAGCAGGACTGCAGGGCGAGTCCCATCAGCCAACCCGGGGGAAAGCAGAGTGTTCCGGGGAGGGTGGTGGGACTTGGTGCCAGCCCAGGAGCAGGGGGAACTGTGGCAGGGTCACCCCCCCCCCCCGCCGCCCCCGAGCTCTGGGCCAAGCACCCCGCAATTCCCCAGGAAAGAGCACGCCCCCAAGGCTAGGCAGTGCCCCCCATCTCCCCACACTTCCCAGCAGCAGGCAGCTTTCCCTGCCTCTCAGAGGCCTGTGCGCCCCCCACCCAGAGCTCCGGCCGTCAGAGGCGCTCGTGTGGCACCAGGCGGTCTCGTGCCAGGTCACGAACCCACCTGATAAAGACAGTCCTGCCCTCGGCGACGTCGGACGGTCGCTTCGGGCCCTTCTTCCTCTTCCTGGCCACATCGGCGTCTAGAACAAAGCCAGACAGAGTCCTGGGCGCAGGGCGGGGGGCACCCGGGGCAGCTGCCTCTCCCATGGCAAACCCACCAGCCACGCAGTCACCACCCCGGGCACATGATCACCCCGGTGAGCTCGGCAACTGGGCCCCAGACTGGGCTCTCCGCTCCCCCGCCAGTCGCTGGGGTGTGACAGTGCGGGAGGGTCCCTCTCACTAACGCAGCAGGCTGGGGGGGAGGAACCACTGGGCATGTCTGGCACAGCCCTTTCACCCCTCTGGGCTAGGCGGGTGCCCTGGGCACAGCTGTCGGGAGGGGGGGGGTGTTAAAGAGGAAGGAGATATTAACCAAGGCAAGGGCAAAGTGCCCCGTGCGCTACCCCCTGGGTCACCCAGGGAGCCAACGGCAGAACCAGGAACAGAACCCAGAGCTCCAGTCTGTGACCCAGGGACCCCTGGATGCCCCGATGTGACGCAGTAGGGAGTGGGGTGGATTGACCTGGGAATGTCGGTTAGTTTTACTGGATTGTCTGCATGGGGGATGGGAGAGCGGGGGGTGACTTTAGGTGAGGGACGGTATCTGAGCCTGTAACCTGAGCCAGGAGGGGGGTGGGGCGAGGTGACACCTTTGCCCGGGAAACTGGACAAAGGGAGGGGGGGATAGAAGGAGAGGGAGAGAGCCTGCGGGAGGGGTTTTGGTTTCAGTTTTGGGCTGGCTGGGAAGAGTCTGGGGTCTAAGCTCCTTGCCCCCCAGAGGGACCTGGCCGAGGGGTCCTGGTTGTACCTACAAGCCCTGCTTGGGACTGGGTTCCTGTCGTCTAATAAACCTTCGGAGCATCACGGTGAATCGCAGGAAGTGGGGGGTGCAGGGCCCTGACTCCCCCACACTCCGTGACACCCCAGCAGAGGGCACAGGGGACACACAGAGTTTTACAGGGACCCCATGGCCGGATAAAGGGCGGCACGCGAGGCCTGTGTCGAGAAACGCGCTGGACGGACTTTGGGAGGAGTTGTGCTCCGTGTGACACCCAAGTGTCTGGGCTCTAGAACAGGCGGGATGGTTTGATCGGACACGTGACCACTGGTTCCCAATATTCCCGCCTGCTGCTGCTTGCCCCTCTCCTCTGGGCTGTTGTCGCTATCATCCTAGCGAAGCACCGCGTGGGACGCCAAACGCGGACCTGCAGCGACGCGGGCAGGCTGGGCTGTCCTGGTCCCTGGGGAGCAGCGGATCTGGGAACGCTGCGAGTGGCCAGACCAGGGGCTGGGCACTGCAGGGAGCTGGGGCTGTCTATCGCTAAGCCGCAGAGGGACAGCGAGGCCTAGCGGGGAGCTGACCCGCGGCTGGCACACACGAGGCTCCCGCATACTAAGGCCAGGGGGAATTGAGGCACCTCCCAGCCCCGGGTATCCCCAGGACAGCTCATGGAGGACCAGTCCAGAGCCCTGCCTGCCCAGGGTCACCCTCCAGGTGCCCAGTTCAACGCTGGCCAAGCAGCAGCTGCTCCGTGACCCACGTGACTGCCCCTCGGTCCGAGCTGGCTGGGACCCCACGTCCCATTGCTCCCATGTGCGTGTTCCCGCCACTGCTGCAACTCACTGCACAGAGGGTCAGGGCTCCTTGCCAACTGGGGCGATTCCTGGCGTCCAGCCATGGGACATGCACGCAGGGCCCGGACTGGCACGTAGCCCACTCCCAGCGGGGGGGGGGGGGGGGGGGGCAGCCCCCAGGAGATCCCAGCTCCTTTGTCCTCACCAGCAGCAAAGCTCCCCGACGTGGTAACAGAACAAACCTTCATCGTCCTCCTCTGAGCCCACGGCGCTCTCGTCCGAGCCCTCGGGCTCTTCCCTCTCCACCTCGCTCCCATCCTCTGCCTCGTCCGCAGCCTCGCCGGCCGCCTCCTCCTCCTCGCTGCTGTCTGCGGGGGCAGCTGCGGTGCCCTTCCCGAGCCTGCAAGAGCGAGAGCCAGGGGCTGAGAAGCCAGGAGAGCCGCCGGCCCCGCGGGAAAGGAGCAGAGCTGGGAGGGCGGCACACGCTGCCTGGGGTCCCAGAGGCCCAACTGCTCCTAGTGCAGCATCCAGGATCCTCCGCAGTTCGAGGTGCCAAACCCCCGAGAAAAGAATGGGGGCGAGGGACAAAAATAGAGGGAACAGAGCAGCACCGCAGGGGGAGCCAGGCCCTGCTAGCCAGCCCGGCTGTCGCCGTGGGAACCACGCCCGGCACCATGGGCACAGCCAGGCCCTGCCAGCCCCGTGGGACACACGCCCGGCACCACGGGCACTACCAGGCCCTGCCATCGCCATGGGAACCATGCCCAGCACCATGGGCACAGCCAGGCCCTGCCATCGCCATGGGAACCACGCCCAGCACCATGGGCACAGCCAGGCCCTGCCAGCCCCGTGGGACACACGCATGGCACCACAGGCACAGCCAGGCCCTGCCAGCCCCGTGGGACACACGCATGGCACCATGGGCACAGCCAGGCCTTGCCAGCCTGGCCATCACTGTGGGAACCACGCCCATCACCGTGGGCAGAGCCAGGCCCCACCAGCCCGGCCATCGCCATGGGACACACGCCCGGCACTGAGAGCAGAGCCAGGCCCCGGCAGCCCGGCCATCGCAGTGGGACACGACCAGCACCACAGACTCCAAGTGCCTCCGTCAAAGAATTTAAGGGGAGACGTGACGAGTGGAAACCATCTTGGAGGAAGGAGTTAGAAGGAGCATGGGGGTCGACCACAGCAAGCGAGTCCCCAGGGGCTCTGCAAACAATGGGGTCTGGGGCCAAGGGTGCAGCCTTCCAGGAGCTGCCAACGGGGACGTGCCTATAGTGCCATAAAGCAGCCCTGGCTCACGGAGCTGTGCTGCGCCGTGACCCGCTGCCCGGGGGCCACGCCCTGGTCACACAGGTCGTCGATGGGCCACATCCAGGTGTGGTGTCAGCGCTGATGAGGCTCCCCATGGAGACACCCCAAGATCCAGCCAGCCGCACCCTCTGCAGCCCAGGAACAGGCCTGTCACTCACTCACCGTCCCAGCACCCGCGAGCTGGACGGCTCATCCGATCCCAGTGCTTCATCTTCCTCTTCATCTTCCTCCTCGCTGGCGTTCTCGGAGCCCGAGTCCTGCTGTTGGGCTTGGCTGGGTTTCTCCTCCCTGCCCCCTGGGGTGAGAAACGCCAAGGGAGATGAGCCAGCGCCACGTGGGAGGGGCAACCCCCCCACCCCCAGAGCTCGGGTTTCGTTAGCCTCATTTCCCTCAGGGAGTCAGAGCCGCGGCAGCTAACAACGCAGAGGAACAGCCACACGTGGCAGGGGAGCGAAATCCAGCCAGGAACGAGATGGTTCCTTCCCCGCATCACCCAGCCTCACACGCACTCGGGGCATAACACACCCATGGCAGGGAAGGGCAACGGCCCTGTGTTACTGATGGGAAACTGAGGCAGGGTCACACAGCGGCTGTGGCAGAGCTGGGAATAGACCCCAGCTCCCCTGAGCCCGAGGCCAGCGCTCTAGCCCCTGGGCCACCCTCTTCCTGAACCACAGCCCAGAACAGCCCGCGAGCCCCAGGTCCTGTCCCAGAACGCCAGGCCAGTGCCATTCGGCTCACACGTGGTGTGGGACTGGTGGAGAGATGGGGTAGGGGAGGCCCAAGGCAGTGGGGTCAGCCAGGCAGGACAGCTCAGTGCCCCAACTTTGGGCTCAGGACTCTCAGAGGTTCATAGATTCATAGATTATAGGACTGGAAGGGACCTCGAGAGGTCATCGAGTCCAGTCCCCTGCCCGCATGGCAGGACCAAATACTGTCTAGACCATCCCTGATAGACATTGTTTTGGAGGGGTCCCAACTGATCCTCATAGGTGTTTTGGAGGTGAGCAGGTGCACTGCACCTTGCTGCCCTGTTACCACTGGGCACTCAGCCCGTGTACCCCGAATAGCACCCAGCCACGTGCCCACGTCCACCCGGCTCCCCTGCCCGACACAAGGAGGTAAACAGTGACAAAGTGGGGGATTTTCTTAGTGTTTTGCATGAACAGTGTGTGGGTCTCGGTTTCCCTGTGTGCTGTGTGTGTAATGAGGGGGTGGGAGAGGGAGTCTGTTGTTACAGAGCATCAGTTGGGACCCCGGACAATGGCCTGGAGATTGGATACCCTAGCAACTGGTGACTGAGAGGACCAGCCCAGCTTGGAAGCTGGCCAGTAGGATAGTGGGCTGAGGAGAGAGGACCCTGGGACCTAACCAGCTGATTCCAGCCAGTGAGGGCACAAAGGATGGAAGAGAGAGGACCCAGGTGACCTGTTTGCCTGGGACTGAAGGCAAAGGACAGAGGTGGGGCTTGCAGGAAGGTACTAGAGGGTGGTCTGGAGGAAGGAGGTCGCTGCTGGACTGGGGACAAACCCGATGTGCTGGGCTGAGGGTTGCTAGGCCCAAGGGCCCTGAGAACTGCCTGTGCTGCGTTCAGACACCCAACAAACCCTTCAGTTTTACGCTGGGTGAGAGTCACTAGAGACCGGGGCGGGGGCATTGCTCCCTCTGGGTGTGGAGGCCCCGGGGGTCCCGCGCGATTGGACTCCCAGAGGGGGCCCACGGTGAGAGACAGGTGTGCTGAAGGCTCAGAGGTACGGTCCCAAAGAACCTAACCCCGGAGAGAGTGTAACCTTCATGGAAGGCCGTCACACTGAGGGGGGTTCCTCCCAGAGACTGTATGGAGATGAGAGCCCAGGGCTGAAAGTCCATGACAGCAACCAATCAGCCAGCACCCCACAGCCACGTCATGCAGCAGGGAGTTCCACATGCCTGTGAAAAGCAGCCGCCCAGAGAGCGGCCCATCCCAGTGCGGGTAGCCGTGCTGCCAACACCCAGACGGCCGCAGCTCACTCACCGGAGGGAGGTCCTGCCTGCGTGGCTCGGTACTTATCCTTGGCCACCGCCCAGTCCACGGCCACCGTGCGCCCTGCGGGAGACAAGGAGAGCTGCCAGGAGAGCGGCGCTGAGACGGGCTAACCCAGCCAGCTAGAGCTGAGCCGAGCCCAGGGGACAGTGCCAGGAGGCGCCGGAGCGAAGCGCAAGACGTGCCCACGGAACCGAGCCGCAGCTCCAGCGCCGGGGAGCGGTTTGGCAGCTCCGCAGAGCCGCTGCCTCGGCTTTCCTTCAGGGCTGATGACAGCTGGGCTGCGACGAACTCCGGGAGGCCAGCGCAAGACTCCGCAGCGGGACAAACCGCGGACGCCTTTCCCGGGACCCCAACGCCGCAGGCCAGCTCTGGAGGAGCCCAGTGACCGGCTCTTGCATGGCGGGGCAGGCCGGGGACAAGGGGGCGCTCACCTTTGATCTCCTTCATGTTCATCCCTTTCAGAGCCTTCCCCGCTTGCAGGATGTTCTTGAACTGAACGAAGGCAAAGCCCCGCATCTTCCCGTCTGCAAGAGAGCAAGGCTCAGAGTGCACCGGGCCGAGGGCGGGGAGCCCAGGGCTCAGCTATCCCCTCCAGGACACGCTGAGTCTGCTCCAGGACTAAACCCCAGGGGTGCTGGGAGGGCTCGGCCAGCATCCAGCCTAGCAGCCCCCAACCTGGCATGCCCCAGCCCCACCTCCCCTCACTCCTGCTTCTTGTTTAGCACGTGCAAGGGTCCTGTGGTGGACACGGACGCCAGCCCCAGGGAACAGCCCTCGCCAAGCCGTGGACGACACAGGAACTACCAAGAAGGCAGCGTGGTCAAGCAGCCGAGAGCTGGGATCTCTTCCTGCTGCCTTGCGGTGCCCTGGAGGGAGGCGCTCCCCGTCTGTAACATGGGGGTCTCGCTTGGACAGGGCTTCACCAACAGGCCTGGTGGCTAAGATACCAATGGCCAGGATGATCACGTACAGGTTCTGACGTTCGGCACCCAAACGAGCGACCTGAGCCCCCAGAAGCCCCTGCAAAGGCAGCTTGGCCGATGGCTCTGACTTCCCCCACGTGGAGCACGTGGGCTCCCCCATCGCCAGCAGCCAGCTAAGCCCTACCTGCTTTCCTGGGGATGTTCACCTCCAGCACAGCCCCAAAGGGAGAGAACAGAGCCTTCAGGTCATCTTCTGAGCACTGGGGAGAACAAGGGGGTCAGACCGATGAGGAAGCCGGAGCAATGCAGCTGGAGGCCTCACCCCAAACACGGGCAGCTGGGCTGAGCGAGGAGGGTTAAAAGCCCCCTCCGGCCAGGTAAATAAAGCTTCTGTGCTCACCATGAACACAGGGGCCGGCATAGTGCTCTGCACTGCCAGCTCTGAGCCGCACTCCATGGGGTGATGGGCTGGGGGGGGCCAGGCAGCACTGTGGGCAGCCCCCTAGAAAGTGACGGTGCCCTTAGTGCCCACTGTGGGTTATCCACGAACAGCTCGGCTGGGCTCTGAAGCCAGTTCCACCCCACGCCAGTAGAAAAGCAGCGATGGTGCCAGGTTATAAACCCTGGAACCCTCCAGAAGCGACTCCCAGCACGTGCCCCCTCCCACCTCATTTCACTGCTCTGCTGTAGCTATGTGCCAGACACAGACAGCGCCAGAGCCGCTGCACGTCCGAGCCCTGGGCTGTGATCTCGCCTTGCAGAGTCACTGGGCACGCCGCAGGGCCGGTGATCCCACTCACCGCTCCTACCTTAAAGCTCAGGTTGCGGATGATCAGCCTGGCTTTCTTGGGAGCCCCTTTCGGCTTTTTCGGCTTCTGCTCTTCTGGAGGGGTCTCCGAGGTGTCTAATGACCAGAGAGCAGAGCAAGTGAGCACGATATTGCAGGGCCTGCCTGCTACGGGCTGCGCTGCCACACGGCTCCCTTCAACAATGGGACAAGACGTTTCTTCCCCAGCTGCACTGTGACACTCAGGCCGCACTTGGCTGGCCTGCGTGGTGTGGGAGCTGGGGAGGAGCTCTCCGCAGACAGGTGCCCATGTCACAAAGGACACCAGCTCAAGGGGGGCTAACTGGCCCCGGTGTGGGGGCTGAGCTCCGTCTCCCTCACAGGGGCATTCCCTCCAGGGCAGAGCTGAGACACACCGCGAGGGGCTCGCACAGACACCGCCTGCAGCGCCCCCATGCCGTTGGCAGAGAGAAGAGTCCGTCTCCAGCAACATTTAGCCAGCACCCATGCCGACAGGTGCCAAGCTCCCAGACAGCAGTTTGCTTTGCAACGCCAGGATCTGCGCTGCCACCACCACGACAGAGCCAGACTGTTCCCAACTCACCCGGCTGCCGCTTCTTCTCCCTCAGCTTCTTCTTCGCAACAGCCACCTTGATCTCATGGCCTTCGAAGGTGGTGACCTCCCTGAGGGCTCGCTGGGCGTCCTCCAGCAGCGAGAAGGTGACATAGCCAAACCCACGGCAGGTTTCGCTGCCTGCAAGAGAGGGGCAGCGTGACCGACACCGCACCAGGCTCTGCCAAGGGCCCCAGGTGGTGGGCGGGGGGCTCTGGGTGTTCTAGGGCACCAGGCTTTGCAGTGAGGAGGCCCCTTCATAGGAAACCACAAAGCTGCTGAAAGCCCTTTTCTGCTAGGACGTGTCCAAGCTTCTTCCTGAACCCCCCGCCCTGACCCTCAGGGCTGGCCAGGGAACGCTGCCTAGCGGCCACAGAGAAACAGGAGGGATGGCACAAGGTGGGGGGGGGTGGGACAGGGTCTCCCCAGGGCCAAGGATCCGCTCCCCTTCCTGCGCGGAACAACTCACGGAGACTCCAGGAGATGAGATCCAAAGACTCACCTTCTCCCCCAATCCCCTGAGGTTTTCCAGGTGCAGCTCCCTGCACACACACCCCTCCCCGCCCCCCACTCCAGGCCTCCCCCAACCTCCCCACCAGGCCTGGCTCCCGCTTCCGGCTCTTTCCCTGCCCCAGCTGGGGGCCCCAAGATCTGGTCCCCTACCTTGCTCCCAGGGGACCCCAGCGCTCCCTGCCCCAAGCTCGGCCTGCTCCCTTCTCCCATCCCACCCCACCCCTAGGGGGCACGGCTCCTGCTTCCCCCAAGCTAGCCCCCCCCGCTGCCCCCCGCTCCTCCAGACCCCCCCCACGGCTCCTGCTTCCCCCAAGCTACCCCCCCACCGGCCCTCGCCCCATAGCTCCAGCTGCCCCCAACCCCCCCCCCCGTTCCTCCAGACCCTCCCCCTCCCCACGGCTCCTGCTTCCCCCAAGCTAGCCCCCCCCGCTGCCCCCCGCTCCTCCAGACCCTCCCCCTCCCCACGGCTCCTGCTTCCCCCAGGCTCGCCCCCCCAGGCCCTCGCTCCCCCCCCAGACTCCCGCCCCTACAGACCCCCCCCGCCCGATGCAGGCTCCCCCCGGGCTCCCCCGCCCCACCTTTGTGGGTCACCACGAAGCAGCGCTTGAGCGGGCCGAGCTGGCCGAAGAGCTGCTCCAGGCCGGGGCCGCGGGCCGAGGCGGGCAGGCCGCGCACCAGCAGGGTCAGGCCGGCCATGGCCCGGGCTCCGCGCCGCTCAGCGCCCGCCCCGCACGCGCTGCCCGCTGGGCGCCGCCATCTTGGCCGAGTCCGGCTGCGAAACGGCTCCGGCCGGGAACGCGGGGCCGCCGCGAGGTTCCGGGCCGGGGGGCGGGGCTGTGCCCGGCTGGGGGCGGGGCTCCCTGCGGGGGGGGCGGGGCTCCCGGCGGGGGGCGGGGCTGTGCCCTGCATTTCGGTGTGTGAATTTACTGGGGAACTTTGACCCTGATCTATAACCGGGGGGGGGGGGGTCCCCCTGAAAGGGGCCGAAATCAGGATGGACCCAAAATACCCCCCTGCCCCCATTAATTAATGGTAATGTTCTCGTGGCTTTGAAGCCCATCTAGGGCCCCCTGGGCATGGGCCGGAGGAGGGGTGAGGGGGCTGGGGCCCGGGGGGGCAGTGCCATGCAGCGCAGCAGCGGGAGGTGGAGTGGAGAGGGGCAGGGCCGGGAGGAGACCCCCAGGGGATGTGAACACCCCTCTGGCTGGGGAGAGGGCGGCCGTGCCCAGGTGTTTGCAGGGTGCTGCCCCCCTCCCTTTGCCAGGGCGCTGACTGTGGGATTTATACAATGCGGCCTCTAATTGAGAGTGACTCCAGTTCGGGGGCCGACCGGGAGACACCCAGAGCCTGATTTTAACAGGCCGAGAACACGCACCTTCCCAGGGACGTCAGCTGGAAACCAGGGCCCCGGTGCCTGAAGTGGGGTCCCCACAACTCCAAGCGCCCCCAGCCTGACCTCCCCCAGGGCTCCAGGCTGAGCGTGTGGCTTGGGCTGCCCTGGACGGGGAAGCTGCTGCTGCCCCCCACGCGAGAGCACGAGGCACCACACCCTGTCAGTGCCGGTCCCGGGGTGGGAGGAAGGGTCCTCTTGTTTCAGCGTCTCCCCTGTCACCCTGGGGACAAAGTGGCTCCTGATCCAATGGCCCGTGATGTCCCCTGGTTTCTTTTTCCAGTTTGTCAGCCCCGCACCCAGAGCGGGCACGCGCTGGCCTGTCTCGGGCCCGGCACATGGGCTTTGTCTTCTGCCCTCGCGAGGGGGGCAGCGGGCTCCTTCGGGCTTGCTCTGCTTTCCAGAGGCAGTTTTTGTCCTAGGGTTCCCAGCGGGCCAGGAGGGCCAGATCTGTCAGGGTCACAGGCTTTGCCTGCTCCGGTGATGTGGCCGAGGACAGGTGCAGCTCCGGGGCCGGGGCCCCTGGCGGAGTGACTGGGGCTGTGCAGGGGGTGGTGTTGGCCCAGACCCTGCTCTCTACATCCCCGCTAGGGACAAGCTTTGCAGACCCTGGGAGCAAAGACCCTCTGCCCAGACCTGCGGGCAGCAGAAAACGGAGCTGCCCAAGGGTGCTCTCCTGGTGGCTGAAGGCAATGGCTGCTGTGTCCAGCAGAGGGCAGCCCGGCCCCAGCCCGGGGTGCGCAGCAGTAGGCGTGAGCAGAGCACCCGGAGCCCTTTGCACCCTGGAAGCAGCTGCCCCCACAAGCTGTCGCTAGCGCCCCCCCCCTTTGGCCTCTCGGCACCGGTCCAGGCAAACCCCAGCCCCAGACTTAGAGTCCTGACCCAGCGCACGGTGGCCAGTTGGACCGGGGGGATCCCAGGCCAGCCCAGGGTTCATCCACCCGGCCTCAGCCTGAGGGACCCCTTTCTCGGCCTCTCTTGGGGGTCAGTGGATGGGACACCTGCCGAGCTGAGACCCAGCAAACTCATTGCCCTTGGAAGGGGAACCAAAGTCCCCACCCCCATCCTGACGGCAGAAGTCCCAGCAGCTCCGGGGCCTTGGCACTGGGACCGAGCCAACTCCCAGCAGGGCACCCTGGCCCCGGGTGAGTTCGAGGAGCTTGTGGGTATGGGGTGAGTGGTTCGTACACCTGCCCTTTCACCCGCAGGCCTAGGTCCTAGCTCCAGATTGCAGAGAAGCCCTGGCACCACTGTTGGGGACTCAGAGGCCATTTATCTGGCCTCCTCCCCTGTTCTGCCCACCCCCCGGCCGCCTGCCCCATCGCGCCCTGTCCGCCCTTGGATGGATTTTCTCCCTGAGCCTGGGAGTGAAGGCGGGTCCCCAGACGGGGCTCGGCACATTCCTGTTAGGCAGGCGGGAAGAGATGTTTCTCTGGCTGGCCGGGTGCGGCGGGGGTTGGCCATGCCACCATGGGCTGAGCCCAACGCTAGTTAGGAGATCGGGAAATCACGGGCTCAGAGGAAGAAACAACCCCCGGGGGGCGTCTCACTCATGAGTCAAGGCAATGGGGTGCTGGGGGGCCCAGAGAGATACCCTGGATCCCTCCCCGAGCAGGCAAGCTGCCAGCGCGCCTTGTCTCATGAAGGGCAGATCCCAGCCCAGCCCGGTGGGAAGGATGTGGGGGCGCTTTGCTTTGTCCAGTGCACCAGGGCTCGGTCCGGCTTGCGCGTTACGATCTGATTGTCTAGGTGACCATTGGCTTCCAATCCTTTGATGTGCTCGGCCCAGTGGTTAAGCACACGGCCCCTTGTGTTCCCCGGGAAGGAGGCGAGGTGTGGGGCGTTCCGCGCGGCGGGGACCTGAGCGGTGGCTGTGAATACTGCTCGTGCCCAGTGGAAGGAGGGGGCGAAGGGCAGGTCTCAGCGAGCGGCCCCAGCCCTGGGTGCCCCGTGCCCGGGAAGGCTGCGCAGGGAGGCTGGGCTGCAGCCTGGGAAGGAAGAGCAGCAGAAATGCTATTTCCCACTTCAGTAGGTGGGGGAGGTGAAACGACTTCACAGGGCCCTCAGCGCCTTCCTTGTAGTGAACCCTGCCGCTGTCCTCCCTCCCTCCATCCCCATAGTCCCTCCATCCCCATCCCCACGGATCAGCCCTCCATCCACCCCCAGCATCCATCCATCCATCCACGCCCCCAGCGTCCCTCCATCCCTCCCTATCCACACCCACCATCCCACACGCCCCCAGCGTCCCTCCATCCATCCCCATCCACACCCACCATCCCACACGCCCCCAGCGTCCCTCCATCCATCCCCATCCACACCCACCATCCCACACGCCCCCAGCGTCCCTCCATCCATCCCCATCCACACCCACCATCCCACACGCCCCCAGCGTCCCTCCATCCATCCCCATCCACACCCACCATCCCACACGCCCCCAGCGTCCCTCCATCCATCCCCATCCACACCCACCATCCCACACGCCCCCAGCGTCCCTCCATCCATCCCCATCCACACCCACCATCCCACACGCCCCCAGCGTCCCTCCATCCATCCCCATCCACACCCACCATCCCACACGCCCCCAGCGTCCCTCCATCCATCCCCATCCACACCCACAATCCCACACGCCCCCAGCGTCCCTCCATCCATCCCCATCCACACCCACCATCCCACACGCCCCCAGCGTCCCTCCATCCATCCCCATCCACACCCATCATCCCACACGCCCCCAGCGTCCCTCCATCCATCCTCATCCACACCCACCATCCCACACGCCCCCAGCGTCCCTCCATCCCTCCCTATCCACACCCACCATCCCACACAACCCCAGCATCCCTCCATCCATCCCCATCCACACCCACCATCCCACACGCCCCCAGCATCCCTCCATCCCTCCCCATCCACACCCACAATCCCACACGCCCCCAGCGTCCCTCCATCCATCCCCATCCACACCCACCATCCCACACGCCCCCAGCGTCCCTCCATCCCTCCCCATCCACACCCACCATCCCACACACCCCCAGCGTCCCTCCATCCATCCCCATCCACACCCACCATCCCACACTCCCCCAGCATCCCTCCATCCATCCCCATCCACACCCACCATCCCACACGCCCCCAGCGTCCCTCCATCCATCCCCATCCACACCCACCACCCCACACGCCCCCAGCGTCCCTCCATCCATCCCCATCCACACCCACCATCCCACACGCCCCCAGCGTCCCTCCATCCCTCCCTATCCACACCCACCATCCCACACAACCCCAGCATCCCTCCATCCATCCCCATCCACACCCACCATCCCACACGCCCCCAGCATCCCTCCATCCCTCCCCATCCACACCCACAATCCCACACGCCCCCAGCGTCCCTCCATCCATCCCCATCCACACCCACCATCCCACACGCCCCCAGCGTCCCTCCATCCCTCCCCATCCACACCCACCATCCCACACACCCCCAGCGTCCCTCCATCCATCCCCATCCACACCCACCATCCCACACTCCCCCAGCATCCCTCCATCCATCCCCATCCACACCCACCATCCCACACGCCCCCAGCGTCCCTCCATCCATCCCCATCCACACCCACCACCCCACACGCCCCCAGCGTCCCTCCATCCATCCCCATCCACACCCACCATCCCACACGCCCCCAGCGTCCCTCCATCCATCCCCATCCACACCCACCACCCCACACGCCCCCAGCGTCCCTCCATCCATCCCCATCCACACCCACCATCCCACACGCCCCCAGCGTCCCTCCATCCATCCCCATCCACACCCACCATCCCACACGCCCCCAGCGTCCCTCCATCCATCCCCATCCACACCCACCATCCCACACGCCCCCAGCGTCCCTCCATCCCTCCCTATCCACACCCACCATCCCACACGCCCCCAGCGTCCCTCCATCCATCCCCATCCACACCCACCATCCCACACGCCCCCAGCGTCCCTCCATCCCTCCCCATCCACACCCACAATCCCACACGCCCCCAGCGTCCCTCCATCCATCCCCATCCACACCCACAATCCCACACACCCCCAGCGTCCCTCCATCCATCCCCATCCACACCCACCATCCCACACGCCCCCAGCGTCCCTCCATCCATCCCCATCCACACCCACCATCCCACACGCCCCCAGCGTCCCTCCATCCCTCCCTATCCACACCCACCATCCCACACGCCCCCAGCGTCCCTCCATCCATCCCCATCCACACCCACCATCCCACACGCCCCCAGCGTCCCTCCATCCATCCCCATCCACACCCACCATCCCACACGCCCCCAGCGTCCCTCCATCCATCCCCATCCACACCCACCATCCCACACGCCCCCAGCGTCCCTCCATCCATCCCCATCCACACCCACCATCCCACACGCCCCCAGCGTCCCTCCATCCATCCCCATCCACACCCACCATCCCACACGCCCCCAGCGTCCCTCCATCCATCCCCATCCACACCCACCATCCCACACGCCCCCAGCGTCCCTCCATCCATCCCCATCCACACCCACCATCCCACACGCCCCCAGCGTCCCTCCATCCATCCCCATCCACACCCACCATCCCACACGCCCCCAGCGTCCCTCCATCCATCCCCATCCACACCCACCATCCCACACGCCCCCAGCGTCCCTCCATCCATCCCCATCCACACCCACCATCCCACACGCCCCCAGCGTCCCTCCATCCATCCCCATCCACACCCACCACCCCACACGCCCCCAGCGTCCCTCCATCCATCCCCATCCACACCCACCATCCCACACGCCCCCAGCGTCCCTCCATCCATCCCCATCCACACCCACCATCCCACACGCCCCCAGCGTCCCTCCATCCATCCCCATCCACACCCACCATCCCACACGCCCCCAGCGTCCCTCCATCCCTCCCTATCCACACCCACCATCCCACACACCCCCAGCGTCCCTCCATCCATCCCCATCCACACCCACCATCCCACACGCCCCCAGCATCCCTCCATCCCTCCCCATCCACACCCACCATCCCACACGCCCCCAGCATCCCTCCATCCATCCCTATAAACACCCACCATCCCACACGCCCCCAGCATCCCTCCATCCATCCCCATCCACACCCACCATCCCATACGCCCCCAGCATCCCTCCATCCCTCCCTATCCACACCCACCATCCCACACACCCCCAGCGTCCCTCCATCCATCCCCATCCACACCCACCATCCCACACACCCCCAGCGTCCCTCCATCCATCCCCATCCACACCCACCATCCCACACGCCCCCAGCGTCCCTCCATCCATCCCCATCCACACCCACCATCCCACACGCCCCCAGCGTCCCTCCATCCCTCCCCATCCACACCCACCATCCCACACACCCCCAGCGTCCCTCCATCCATCCCCATCCACACCCACCATCCCACACGCCCCCAGCATCCCTCCATCCCTCCCCATCCACACCCACCATCCCACACGCCCCCAGCATCCCTCCATCCATCCCTATAAACACCCACCATCCCACACGCCCCCAGCATCCCTCCATCCATCCCCATCCACACCCACCATCCCACACGCCCCCAGCGTCCCTCCATCCATCCCCATCCACACCCACCATCCCACACGCCCCCAGCGTCCCTCCATCCATCCCCATCCACACCCACCATCCCACACGCCCCCAGCGTCCCTCCATCCATCCCCATCCACACCCACCATCCCACACGCCCCCAGCGTCCCTCCATCCATCCCCATCCACACCCACCATCCCACACGCCCCCAGCGTCCCTCCATCCATCCCCATCCACACCCACAATCCCACACGCCCCCAGCGTCCCTCCATCCATCCCCATCCACACCCACCATCCCACACGCCCCCAGCGTCCCTCCATCCATCCCCATCCACACCCACCATCCCACACGCCCCCAGCGTCCCTCCATCCCTCCCTATCCACACCCACCATCCCACACAACCCCAGCATCCCTCCATCCATCCCCATCCACACCCACCATCCCACACGCCCCCAGCATCCCTCCATCCCTCCCCATCCACACCCACAATCCCACACGCCCCCAGCGTCCCTCCATCCATCCCCATCCACACCCACCATCCCACACGCCCCCAGCGTCCCTCCATCCCTCCCTATCCACACCCACCATCCCACACACCCCCAGCGTCCCTCCATCCATCCCCATCCACACCCACCATCCCACACTCCCCCAGCATCCCTCCATCCATCCCCATCCACACCCACCATCCCACACGCCCCCAGCGTCCCTCCATCCATCCCCATCCACACCCACCACCCCACACGCCCCCAGCGTCCCTCCATCCATCCCCATCCACACCCACCATCCCACACGCCCCCAGCGTCCCTCCATCCATCCCCATCCACACCCACCACCCCACACGCCCCCAGCGTCCCTCCATCCATCCCCATCCACACCCACCATCCCACACGCCCCCAGCGTCCCTCCATCCATCCCCATCCACACCCACCATCCCACACGCCCCCAGCGTCCCTCCATCCATCCCCATCCACACCCACCATCCCACACGCCCCCAGCGTCCCTCCATCCCTCCCTATCCACACCCACCATCCCACACGCCCCCAGCGTCCCTCCATCCATCCCCATCCACACCCACCATCCCACACGCCCCCAGCGTCCCTCCATCCCTCCCCATCCACACCCACAATCCCACACGCCCCCAGCGTCCCTCCATCCATCCCCATCCACACCCACAATCCCACACGCCCCCAGCGTCCCTCCATCCATCCCCATCCACACCCACCATCCCACACGCCCCCAGCGTCCCTCCATCCCTCCCCATCCACACCCACCATCCCACACGCCCCCAGCGTCCCTCCATCCCTCCCTATCCACACCCACCATCCCACACGCCCCCAGCGTCCCTCCATCCATCCCCATCCACACCCACCATCCCACACGCCCCCAGCGTCCCTCCATCCATCCCCATCCACACCCACCATCCCACACGCCCCCAGCGTCCCTCCATCCATCCCCATCCACACCCACCATCCCACACGCCCCCAGCGTCCCTCCATCCATCCCCATCCACACCCACCATCCCACACGCCCCCAGCGTCCCTCCATCCATCCCCATCCACACCCACCATCCCACACGCCCCCAGCGTCCCTCCATCCATCCCCATCCACACCCACCATCCCACACGCCCCCAGCGTCCCTCCATCCATCCCCATCCACACCCACCATCCCACACGCCCCCAGCGTCCCTCCATCCATCCCCATCCACACCCACAATCCCACACGCCCCCAGCGTCCCTCCATCCCTCCCCATCCACACCCACCATCCCACACGCCCCCAGCGTCCCTCCATCCATCCCCATCCACACCCACCATCCCACACGCCCCCAGCGTCCCTCCATCCCTCCCTATCCACACCCACCATCCCACACAACCCCAGCATCCCTCCATCCATCCCCATCCACACCCACCATCCCACACGCCCCCAGCATCCCTCCATCCCTCCCCATCCACACCCACAATCCCACACGCCCCCAGCGTCCCTCCATCCATCCCCATCCACACCCACCATCCCACACGCCCCCAGCGTCCCTCCATCCCTCCCTATCCACACCCACCATCCCACACACCCCCAGCGTCCCTCCATCCATCCCCATCCACACCCACCATCCCACACTCCCCCAGCATCCCTCCATCCATCCCCATCCACACCCACCATCCCACACGCCCCCAGCGTCCCTCCATCCATCCCCATCCACACCCACCACCCCACACGCCCCCAGCGTCCCTCCATCCATCCCCATCCACACCCACCATCCCACACGCCCCCAGCGTCCCTCCATCCATCCCCATCCACACCCACCACCCCACACGCCCCCAGCGTCCCTCCATCCATCCCCATCCACACCCACCATCCCACACGCCCCCAGCGTCCCTCCATCCATCCCCATCCACACCCACCATCCCACACGCCCCCAGCGTCCCTCCATCCATCCCCATCCACACCCACCATCCCACACGCCCCCAGCGTCCCTCCATCCCTCCCTATCCACACCCACCATCCCACACACCCCCAGCGTCCCTCCATCCATCCCCATCCACACCCACCATCCCACACGCCCCCAGCATCCCTCCATCCCTCCCCATCCACACCCACCATCCCACACGCCCCCAGCATCCCTCCATCCATCCCTATAAACACCCACCATCCCACACGCCCCCAGCATCCCTCCATCCATCCCCATCCACACCCACCATCCCATACGCCCCCAGCATCCCTCCATCCATCCCCATCCACACCCACCATCCCACACGCCCCCAGCGTCCCTCCATCCATCCCCATCCACACCCACCATCCCACACACCCCCAGCGTCCCTCCATCCCTCCCTATCCACACCCACCATCCCACACACCCCCAGCGTCCCTCCATCCATCCCCATCCACACCCACCATCCCACACGCCCCCAGCGTCCCTCCATCCCTCCCCATCCACACCCACCATCCCACACGCCCCCAGCATCCCTTCATCCATCCCCATCCACACCCACCATCCCACACGCCCCCAGCGTCCCTCCATCCATCCCCATCCACACCCACCATCCCACACGCCCCCAGCGTCCCTCCATCCATCCCCATCCACACCCACCATCCCACACGCCCCCAGCGTCCCTCCATCCATCCCCATCCACACCCACCATCCCACACGCCCCCAGCATCCCTCCATCCCTCCCCATCCACACCCACCATCCCACACGCCCCCAGCGTCCCTCCATCCCTCCCCATCCACACCCACCATCCCACACGCCCCCAGCGTCCCTCCATCCATCCCCATAGACACCCACCATCCCACACGCCCCCAGCGTCCCTCCATCCATCCCCATCCACACCCACCATCCCACACGCCCCCAGCGTCCCTCCATCCATCCCCATCCACACCCACCATCCCACACGCCCCCAGCATCCCTCCATCCATCCCCATCCACACCCACCATCCCACACGCCCCCAGCATCCCTCCATCCATCCCCATCCACACCCACCATCCCACACGCCCCCAGCATCCCTCCATCCATCCCCATCCACACCCACCATCCCACACGCCCCCAGCGTCCCTCCATCCATCCCCATCCACACCCACCATCCCACACGCCCCCAGCGTCCCTCCATCCATCCCCATCCACACCCACCATCCCACACGCCCCCAGCATCCCTCCATCCCTCCCCATCCACACCCACCATCCCACACGCCCCCAGCATCCCTCCATCCCTCCCCATCCACACCCACCATCCCACACGCCCCCAGCATCCCTCCATCCATCCCTATAAACACCCACCATCCCACACGCCCCCAGCATCCCTCCATCCATCCCCATCCACACCCACCATCCCATACGCCCCCAGCATCCCTCCATCCCACCCTATCCACACCCACCATCCCACACACCCCCAGCGTCCCTCCATCCATCCCCATCCACACCCACCATCCCACACACCCCCAGCGTCCCTCCATCCATCCCCATCCACACCCACCATCCCATACGCCCCCAGCGTCCCTCCATCCATCCCCATCCACACCCACCATCCCACACGCCCCCAGCGTCCCTCCATCCCTCCCCATCCACACCCACCATCCCACACGCCCCCAGCGTCCCTTCATCCATCCCCATCCACACCCACCATCCCACACGCCCCCAGCGTCCCTCCATCCATCCCCATCCACACCCACCATCCCACACGCCCCCAGCGTCCCTCCATCCATCCCCATCCACACCCACCATCCCACACACCCCCAGCGTCCCTCCATCCATCCCCATCCACACCCACCATCCCACACGCCCCCAGCGTCCCTCCATCCCTCCCTATCCACACCCACCATCCCACACAACCCCAGCATCCCTCCATCCATCCCCATCCACACCCACCATCCCACACGCCCCCAGCATCCCTCCATCCCTCCCCATCCACACCCACAATCCCACACGCCCCCAGCGTCCCTCCATCCATCCCCATCCACACCCACCATCCCACACATCCCCAGCGTCCCTCCATCCCTCCCTATCCACACCCACCATCCCACACACCCCCAGCGTCCCTCCATCCATCCCCATCCACACCCACCATCCCACACTCCCCCAGCGTCCCTCCATCCATCCCCATCCACACCCACCATCCCACACGCCCCCAGCGTCCCTCCATCCATCCCCATCCACACCCACCACCCCACACGCCCCCAGCGTCCCTCCATCCATCCCCATCCACACCCACCATCCCACACGCCCCCAGCGTCCCTCCATCCATCCCCATCCACACCCACCACCCCACACGCCCCCAGCATCCCTCCATCCATCCCCATCCACACCCACCATCCCACACGCCCCCAGCGTCCCTCCATCCATCCCCATCCACACCCACCATCCCACACACCCCCAGCGTCCCTCCATCCATCCCCATCCACACCCACCATCCCACACACCCCCAGCGTCCCTCCATCCCTCCCTATCCACACCCACCATCCCACACACCCCCAGCGTCCCTCCATCCATCCCCATCCACACCCACCATCCCACACGCCCCCAGCATCCCTCCATCCCTCCCCATCCACACCCACCATCCCACACGCCCCCAGCATCCCTCCATCCATCCCTATAAACACCCACCATCCCACACGCCCCCAGCATCCCTCCATCCATCCCCATCCACACCCACCATCCCATACGCCCCCAGCATCCCTCCATCCCTCCCTATCCACACCCACCATCCCACACACCCCCAGCGTCCCTCCATCCATCCCCATCCACACCCACCATCCCACACACCCCCAGCGTCCCTCCATCCATCCCCATCCACACCCACCATCCCACACGCCCCCAGCGTCCCTCCATCCATCCCCATCCACACCCACCATCCCACACGCCCCCAGCGTCCCTCCATCCCTCCCCATCCACACCCACCATCCCACACGCCCCCAGCGTCCCTCCATCCATCCCCATCCACACCCACCATCCCACATGCCCCCAGCGTCCCTCCATCCATCCCCATCCACACCCACCATCCCACACGCCCCCAGCGTCCCTCCATCCATCCCCATCCACACCCACCATCCCACACGCCCCCAGCGTCCCTCCATCCATCCCCATCCACACCCACCATCCCACACGCCCCCAGCGTCCCTCCATCCATCCCCATCCACACCCACCATCCCACACGCCCCCAGCGTCCCTCCATCCATCCCCATCCACACCCACCATCCCACACACCCCCAGCGTCCCTCCATCCCTCCCTATCCACACCCACCATCCCACACACCCCCAGCGTCCCTCCATCCATCCCCATCCACACCCACCATCCCACACGCCCCCAGCATCCCTCCATCCCTCCCCATCCACACCCACCATCCCACACGCCCCCAGCATCCCTCCATCCATCCCTGTAAACACCCACCATCCCACACGCCCCCAGCATCCCTCCATCCATCCCCATCCACACCCACCATCCCATACGCCCCCAGCATCCCTCCATCCCTCCCTATCCACACCCACCATCCCACACACCCCCAGCGTCCCTCCATCCATCCCCATCCACACCCACCATCCCACACACCCCCAGCGTCCCTCCATCCCTCCCTATCCACACCCACCATCCCACACACCCCCAGCGTCCCTCCATCCATCCCCATCCACACCCACCATCCCACACGCCCCCAGCATCCTTCCATCCATCCCCATCCACACCCACCATCCCACACGCCCCCAGCGTCCCTCCATCCATCCCCATCCACACCCACCATCCCACACGCCCCCAGCATCCCTCCATCCATCCCCATCCACACCCACCATCCCACACGCCCCCAGCGTCCCTCCATCCCTCCCTATCCACACCCACCATCCCACACACCCCCAGCGTCCCTCCATCCATCCCCATCCACACCCACCATCCCACACGCCCCCAGCATCCCTCCATCCCTCCCCATCCACACCCACCATCCCACACGCCCCCAGCGTCCCTCCATCCCTCCCCATCCACACCCACCATCCCACACGCCCCCAGCGTCCCTCCATCCATCCCCATAGACACCCACCATCCCACACGCCCCCAGCGTCCCTCCATCCATCCCCATCCACACCCACCATCCCACACGCCCCCAGCGTCCCTCCATCCATCCCCATCCACACCCACCATCCCACACGCCCCCAGCATCCCTCCATCCATCCCCATCCACACCCACCATCCCACACGCCCCCAGCATCCCTCCATCCATCCCCATCCACACCCACCATCCCACACGCCCCCAGCATCCCTCCATCCATCCCCATCCACACCCACCATCCCACACGCCCCCAGCGTCCCTCCATCCATCCCCATCCACACCCACCATCCCACACGCCCGCAGCGTCCCTCCATCCCTCCCCATCCACACCCACCATCCCACACGCCCCCAGCATCCCTCCATCCCTCCCCATCCACACCCACCATCCCACACGCCCCCAGCATCCCTCCATCCATCCCTATAAACACCCACCATCCCACACGCCCCCAGCATCCCTCCATCCATCCCCATCCACACCCACCATCCCATACGCCCCCAGCATCCCTCCATCCCACCCTATCCACACCCACCATCCCACACACCCCCAGCGTCCCTCCATCCATCCCCATCCACACCCACCATCCCACACGCCCCCAGCGTCCCTCCATCCATCCCCATCCACACCCACCATCCCACACGCCCCCAGCATCCCTCCATCCATCCCCATCCACACCCACCATCCCACATGCACCCAGCATCCCTCCATCCATCCCCATCCACACCCACCATCCCACACGCCCCCAGCGTCCCTCCATCCCTCCCTATCCACACCCACCATCCCACACACCCCCATCGTCCCTCCATCCATCCCCATCCACACCCACCATCCCACACGCACCCAGCATCCCTCCATCCCTCCCCATCCACACCCACCATCCCACACGCCCCCAGCATCCCTCCATCCATCCCCATCCACACCCACCATCCCACACACCCCCAGCATCCCTCCATCCCTCCCTATCCACACCCACCATCCCACACACCCCCAGCGTCCCTCCATCCCTCCCTATCCACACCCACCATCCCACACGCCCCCAGCGTCCCTCCATCCCTCCCTATCCACACCCACCATCCCACACGCCCCCAGCGTCCCTCCATCCATCCCCATCCACACCCACCATCCCACACGCCCCCAGCGTCCCTCCATCCCTCCCTATCCACACCCACCATCCCACACGCCCCCAGCATCCCTCCATCCATCCCCATCCACACCCACCATCCCACACGCCCCCAGCATCCCTCCATCCATCCCCATCCACACCCACCATCCCACACGCCCCCAGCATCCCTCCATCCCTCCCTATCCACACCCACCATCCCACACACCCCCAGCGTCCCTCCATCCCTCCCTATCCACACCCACCATCCCACACGCCCCCAGCGTCCCTCCATCCCTCCCTATCCACACCCACCATCCCACACGCCCCCAGCATCCCTCCATCCATCCCCATCCACACCCACCATCCCACACGCTCCCAGCGTCCCTCCATCCATCCCCATCCACACCCACCACCCCACACGCCCCCAGCGTCCCTCCATCCATCCCCATCCACACCCACCATCCCACACGCCCCCAGCATCCCTCCATCCCTCCCAATCCACACCCACCATCCCACACACCCCCAGCGTCCCTCCATCCATCCCCATCCACACCCACCATCCCACACGCCCCCAGCATCCCTCCATCCATCCCCATCCACACCCACCATCCCACATGCACCCAGCATCCCTCCATCCATCCCCATCCACACCCACCATCCCACACGCCCCCAGCGTCCCTCCATCCCTCCCTATCCACACCCACCATCCCACACACCCCCAGCGTCCCTCCATCCATCCCCATCCACACCCACCATCCCACACGCACCCAGCTTCCCTCCATCCCTCCCCATCCACACCCACCATCCCACACGCCCCCAGCATCCCTCCATCCATCCCCATCCACACCCACCATCCCACACACCCCCAGCATCCCTCCATCCCTCCCTATCCACACCCACCATCCCACACACCCCCAGCGTCCCTCCATCCATCCCCATCCACACCCACCATCCCACACGCCCCCAGCGTCCCTCCATCCCTCCCTATCCACACCCACCATCCCACACGCCCCCAGCATCCCTCCATCCATCCCCATCCACACCCACCATCCCACACGCCCCCAGCATCCCTCCATCCATCCCCATCCACACCCACCATCCCACACACCCCCAGCATCCCTCCATCCCTCCCTATCCACACCCACCATCCCACACACCCCCAGCGTCCCTCCATCCCTCCCTATCCACACCCACCATCCCACACGCCCCCAGCGTCCCTCCATCCCTCCCTATCCACACCCACCATCCCACACGCCCCCAGCATCCCTCCATCCATCCCCATCCACACCCACCATCCCACACGCCCCCAGCGTCCCTCCATCCATCCCCATCCACACCCACCACCCCACACGCCCCCAGCGTCCCTCCATCCATCCCCATCCACACCCACCATCCCACACGCCCCCAGCGTCCCTCCATCCCTCCCTATCCACACCCACCATCCCACACGCCCCCAGCATCCCTCCATCCCTCCCCATCCACACCCACCATCCCACACGCCCCCAGCATCCCTCCATCCCTCCCCATCCACACCCACAATCCCACACACCCCCAGCGTCCCTCCATCCCTCCCTATCCACACCCACCATCCCACACACCCCCAGCGTCCCTCCATCCATCCCCATCCACACCCACCATCCCACACGCACCCAGCGTCCCTCCATCCCTCCCCATCCACACCCACCATCCCACACGCCCCCAGCATCCCTCCATCCATCCCCATCCACACCCACCATCCCACACGCCCCCAGCATCCCTCCATCCCTCCCTATCCACACCCACCATCCCACACGCCCCCAGCGTCCCTCCATCCCTCCCTATCCACACCCACCATCCCACACGCCCCCAGCGTCCCTCCATCCCTCCCCATCCACACCCACCATCCCACACGCCCCCAGCGTCCCTCCATCCATCCCCATCCACACCCACCATCCCACACGCCCCCAGCATCCCTCCATCCATCCCCATCCACACCCACCATCCCACACGCCCCCAGCATCCCTCCATCCATCCCCATACACACACACCATCCCACACGCCCCCAGCATCCCTCCATCCCTCCCTATCCACACCCACCATCCCACACACCCCCAGCGTCCCTCCATCCATCCCCATCCACACCCACCATCCCATACGCCCCCAGCGTCCCTCCATCCCTCCCCATCCACACCCACCATCCCACACGCCCCCAGCGTCCCTCCATCCCTCCCCATCCACACCCACCATCCCACACGCCCCCAGCGTCCCTCCATCCCTCCCCATCCACACCCACCATCCCACACGCCCCCAGCGTCCCTCCATCCCCCCACACCCTGTCCCATCGTCTCTTTCTCTCTGTGCCCCTTTCCTTGATTTTGAGATGCTGGACCCTGCAAACTTGCAGCATGTGGCTCCCCCTAGTGGTCGCTGAGTTCAACCTCTATCTGTGGACGGGACGGGGGAGGGGATTTTGGTGTCATCTCTGGGGTATGTCTCACCCTTTGGGGTCATGTCTCAGTGCTGTGCCCAGGTCAACCTGCGGGTTGATCAGCAGGGTGGTGGGCTGCCCCAGGCTGTCTGTGCTGGCCTGGCTCCAGGATCGGGGCTGGCTCTGGAGTCAAGCCGGGCTTTTGACTGGGTCTGTCCCTGGATGTAGACCCAGGGACCACAGGGTGTAGCAGTGATGTGTGGGGCTGCTTGTCTCTCTTAGCCAGGGCTGGGCAGTGCACCGGGTGCTGTGCTCTGGGGCTGGGTGGAGCTGGGTATTGGCAGAGCCGGGGCAGGGCTGGGCAGTGCATCGGGTGCTGTGCTCTGGGGCTGGCAGAGCCGGGACAGAGCTGCAAGCCCCGCCCCCAGGAATTGGGCCCCGCTCTTGCTAAAGCTGGCCCTGCTCGGCTGTGCCAGTGATGGGGCTGGCTAGCCAGCGTGACTCACGCAGGAGGGTCAAGTGCTGGGCAGCTCCCGGGGCACTCTGCCCCCCCCCCCCCCAGTGTCACCCTGGATCGCCAAAGGCAGCAGGCATTCGCCCACAGCTGCCACCCGGGGCTGCTGCGCCTCACCTCTCACAGCTCCCCCTGCTGGAGCCCAGCCTTGGCCCAGGGAGCCCCCATCACAGCTGCTGGCCCTGCCTTCCCTGCAGCGAGGGCCCCTGACTTGGTGCAGCTGGGTGCTTTGGGGGCCTGGGGAGGCCTCCCTTCCTGCTGGCGGCCCTGGGGAGCATGGGGGCGGATGAGTAGGGGAGGCACTGTCTCCACATTGTTCCCTGCTTGTCACGTTATTGACTTGAACTGGGACCATATAGAACACGGGTGCAACCAAAGTCCTGTAGTGGCACCAAATCTTGTATAAAGGGGGTCAAATGGGGTGTCTAAGACAAGGTTCTGGTTTACTGGTTATGATTATGCTGTCTATATGTGTGTATCAGTTTTGTAGTTGAAGTTTGTGACGGAGCAGGGAGCAGGGCAGATTTGACCTGGGAATGTTGCAGGGGGGTTGCAGTGGGGATGTGGGACTTCCCTTGAAGGAAGCTACCTGAGCTGTAACCTGAGCCAGGAACGGGGGTGGGGAGAATTAACACCTTCTGCCCGGGAGACTGAACAAAGGAGAGGAGCAGCGGGAGGAGTTTGGAGTTAGTTTCGGTTTGGGCTGGGTAGTGCAACGCAGGGAACCCCAAGCTGGGGTCTAAGCTCCCTGAACCTCCCAGAGGGACCTAATTGAGGGGGTCTGGTCGTACCTACACGCTCTGCTTGAGACTGTGTTCCTGTCCTTAAATAAACCTTCTGCTTTACTGGCTGGTCGAGAGTCGCAGTGAATCTCGGGAAGAGGGGTGCAGGGCCCTAACTCCCCCACAATCCGCAACAACTGGTGGCAGCGGTGGGATCTACTGCATCCCGTGGACGGCGCTTCCTGCAGTAAGTGACTGGGGAGCAGTAAAACCAAGGGGGATTGACGGGGACCAGGCCTGCTGAAGAGTGGGAGAGAGACGGTTATTACCCCTGGGAGTGTGTGACCAGCGAGAAGGACTTTTGCAGTAACAGGGTCCCCCGGGGGGATCGCAGCGAGTGGTCCCAGGGGCGGAGGAGTCTGCAGCTCGACCCTGGCAGAGAGGCGGTGACCTCGAGAAGGGCTGGCACACTAGAGGTCCCCCTGGGAACTGGGGAGCTGTGAGCACACAGGCCGGTGAGTGGCCAGCAGGAAGATGTATGCCAAGCGGCTTAAGAGCGACCTGGTGGAGCTGTGCAAGCAGAGGCGGCTGCGCATTGGGAGGCTCACCAAAGAACAGCTCATTGCCCAGCTGGAGGCGGAAGATCGCGCGAATGAACTGATCCCTGTGTCTCAGGGAAGCAGCCTGGCAAATGCAGCGCAGGCACCAGTGTCTGTCCCAGCTGGGAGTGGTCAGCCAGCTGCTGAGGGCTTCCCGAGACCCCTCCTTCCTATGCCTAGGGGAAGGGTGGGGAGGAGCCCAGCAAATACCGAAGGCGCTGTGACCCCCCCGGCCAGCAGGGGACCCTCCCGGCGAAGCTCGCCGGCCAGCAGAGGATCCTCCCGGCGACGTTCGGCATCCGGGGAGCGGAATTGGCTGGAATGGGAGAAAGAGCTAAAACTGAGGTAGCTGGAGGATCGTGAACAACAGAGACAGCATGAAGAGAGACAGCGTCATCATGAACGGGAGGAGAAAGAGAGACAGCATCAGCGTGAAGAGAGACAGAGACAGCATGAACGGGAGGAGAATGAGAGACAGCGTCAGCATGAAGAGAGACAGAGACAGGAGAATGAGAGACAGCGTCAGCATGACCTGGAACTGGCGAGATTGAAGGGCAGCGAACCCCCGGCTGCGGTGAGTGAGGGGGGACCCAGGACTGCATGGAGCTTTGATAAGTGCATCATGGCCCCATACAAGGAGGGGGAGGACATGGATGACTTCCTGGAGGCCTTTGAGACGGCCTGCAAGCTGCACCCGGTGGAGCCCGCGGACAGACTCCGGGTCCTTACCCCCTTACTGGACCCCAAATCCGTGGCATTGTACCGCCAACTGGGAGAGGCAGAGAAAGGGGACTACGAACTATTCAAAAAGGCCCTGCTACGAGAGTTTGGGCTGACTCCTGAGATGTACCGGGAAAGGTTCCGGAGTCAAGATAAAACCCCTGAGATCTCATATCTGCAACTAGCCGCCCGCATGGAAAGATACGCCAGCAAGTGGGCTGGTGGGGCCCAGACGAAGGAGGACCTGATTAAACTGCTGGTACTGGAGCAACTGTATGAGCGGTGCCCATCCGACCTGAGGCTGTGGGGACCCACGGGACATGAGCTGCTATTACTGCGGCCGAAGAGGCCACGTTCGGGCCCAGTGCCCCAAGCTCAAGGACAGACTGAGCAGACCGAACCCGCACCGGGTTAACTTGGTAGAGGCCCAGACGGACGAGGGGCAGGCTTCCCACGCAAGAGGGGCTGGCAGCTTATCAACTGCTCAAGAGAGAGAAGGGCCCCCGGCCAGCTTCTCTGGGGGGCCAGATGCTCCGGATTCAAAGTTCTCCGTTTACAGGGTTGGCGCGGGGCTGTCCCTGCGGAGCGAGTGCCTTGTTCCCCTGGAGGTGGATGGGAAGAAAGTTTATGGATACTGGGACACGGGCGCAGAGGTGACACTGGCCCGGCCCGAGGTGGTGGCCCCAGATCGGGTGGTGCCCAACACCTTCCTGACCCTGACCGGGGTGGGCGGGACCCCATTCAAGGTTCCCGTAGCGAGGGTACACCTGAAATGGGGGGCCAAGGAGGGCCCCAAGGACGTGGGAGTGCACCACCATTTGCCCACTGAGGTGTTGATGGGGGGGGACCTAGAGGACTGGCCAAGCAGCCCCCAGACCGCCTTAGTCGTGACCCGTAGCCAGAGCCGGCGAGGGGCACTACGCCCTGACCTTGGGAAGGATGTCCCACCGGAGGCACCGAACCCTTCCCGGGTGGGGAGGGAACACCCAAGGACAGGCCGCGGGGTGGCTGGGGCTTCCGACCCAGCCGACGAGAGGGAGCAGGTCCCCATCCCTTCCCCAGCCGCCGAGTTCCAGGCCGAGTTGCAGAAGGACCCCTCCCTGCGGAAGCTAAGGGGCCTGGCTGACCTCAGTGTGGTACAGACCATGAGGAGAGGATGCAAGGAGAGGTTCCTGTGGGAGAAGGGGTTCCTGTACCGAGAGTGGGCTCCCCCGGGGGAAGTGGAGTCGTGGGGGATCAGGAGGCAGCTGGTGGTTCCCCAGAAGTTTCGCCACAAGCTACTGTACCTGGCCCATGACATCCCTCTCGCAGGGCACCAGGGGATCCGGCGCACCAGGCAGAGGCTGCTACAGAACTTTTACTGGCCCGGGGTCTTCACCAACGTCCGGCAGTACTGCCGATCCTGTGACCCCTGCCAGAGGGTGGGGAAGGCCCGGGACAAGGGGAAGGCAGCATTGAGACCTTTGCCCATCATAGAGGAGCCTTTCCAGAAGGTGGCCATGGACATAGTGGGACCTCTCAGCAAGACGACCCGGTCTGGGAAGAAATACATCCTGGTGGTGGTAGATTTCGCCACCCGCTACCCCGAGGCAGTGCCCTTATCGTCCATTGAAGCAGACACTGTGGCGGATGCGCTGCTGACCATTTTCAGCCGAGTGGGGTTCCCCAAGGAAGTCTTGACGGACCAAGGGTCCAACTTCATGTCGGCCCTACTCCGGTGCTTGTGGGAGAGATGTGGGGTCCGGCACAACTGGGCCTCAGCATATCACCCCCAATCCAACGGGCTGGTGGAGAGGTTCAATGGGATGCTAAAAATGATGCTGAAAACATTTATGAATCAGCACCCGCAGGACTGGGACAAGTACTTACCTCACCTGCTGTTTGCGTACAGGGAGGTACCCCAGGAGTCTACCGGGTTTTCGCCTTTCGAACTGCTATATGGAAGGCGGGTAAGGGGGCCCCTGGACCTGATGAGAGACGAATGGGAGGGGAAGGCCACTCCTGACGGAGAGTCGGTGGTGGAGTATGTCCTGACCTTCCGGGAACGACTTGCCGAGCTCATGGGCCTGGCCAGGGAGAATCTGGCCAGAGCCCAGAGGAAGCAGAAGGTCTGGTATGACCGCACAGCACGGGCCCGTGCCTTCGCCGCTGGGGATCAGGTGATGGTCCTCATCCCCGTGAGGAAAAACAAACTCCAGGCCGCCTGGGAAGGGCCCTTCAAGGTTGTCAAGCAACTAAACGAGGTAAACTATGTGGTGGAGCTGTCAAACCGGGCACACCACCACCGGGTGTACCATGTGAATATGATGAAGCCATATTATGACAGGGGGAATATGGTGTTGGCCGTGTGTGGACAGTGGGAGGGGCAGGGAGATGACCCTTTAGTAGATCTATTCCCTGGGACAAGAGTTGGCTTCCCCCTGGAAGCAATTCCCCTCTCTGATCGGCTAACCCCTGCCCAGCGAGCTGAGATCGGAGGGGTGCTGCATCTGTACCAGCAGCTGTTTTCCAACCAGCCTGGACGCACTAATCTGACTGTCCACCGGGTGCAGACAGGATCGCACCCGCCTATAAAATGCTCCCCCTTCCGAGCCACAGGGAAAACTGCTCAGGACCTGGAAAGAGAGGTCAATGACATGCTGGCTTTGGGGGTGATCCAGCCGTCTTCCAGCCCTTGGGCCTCGCCGGTGGTGCTGGTCCCCAAAAAGGATGGGTCGATCCGGTTCTGTGTGGACTATCGGAAGCTCAATGCCATCACTGTAGCCGATGCCTACCCCATGCCCAGGCCGGACGAGCTCCTAGACAAGCTGGGAGGTGCTCGGTACCTTACCACCATGGATCTTACAAAGGGCTATTGGCAAGTGCCGCTGGATGCAGATGCCAGGCTGAAATCGGCCTTTGTCACCCCTCTGGGGCTCTATGAGTTCCTGACCCTGCCCTTCGGCCTCAAGGGAGCGCCGGCCACCTTCCAGCGCCTGGTGGATCAGCTACTGAGGGGGATGGAGAGTTTTGCCGTGGCGTATATCGATGACATCTGTGTCTTTAGCCAGACCTGGGAGGACCACGTGTCCCAGGTTAGACAAGTGCTGGACCGACTCCAGAAGGCTGGTCTGACCGTAAAATCGGAGAAGTGCAAGGTGGGGATGGCTGAGGTATCCTACCTAGGCCACCGGGTGGGAAGCGGCTGCCTAAAGCCGGAACCAGCCAAAGTGGAGGTGATCAGAGACTGGCCCGCTCCTCAAACCAAAAAGCAGGTCCAAGCCTTTATTGGGATGGTAGGGTACTATCGGAGGTTCGTGCCCCACTTTAGCGCCATAGCCGCCCCCATCACTGAGCTGTGCAAGAAGGGGAAGCCAGACAAAGTGGTCTGGACCGAGGAGTGCCAGGAGGCTCTCCGGGCGCTGAAGGAGGCTCTGGTCAGTGGCCCAGTTCTGGCAAACCCAGACTTTGACAAGCCCTTTATGGTGTTCACCGACGCCTCAGACACAGGACTGGGGGCGGTGTTAATGCAGGAGGATGAAAAGGGGGAGAGACACCCCATCGTGTACCTGAGCAAGAAGTTGCTACCCCGGGAGCAGAACTACGCGGCCATCGAGAAGGAATGCCTGGCCATGGTGTGGGCCCTCAAGAAACTAGAGCCATATCTCTTTGGGCGTCACTTCACCGTGCACACCGACCACTCTCCCCTGACCTGGCTGCACCAGGTGAAAGGAGCCAACGCCAAGCTCCTGAGATGGAGCCTGCTCCTGCAGGATTATGACATGGACGTGGTCCATGTGAAGGGACGTGACAACCTGATAGCGGACGCATTGTCCCGGAGAGGGAGCCCTGAACTTCCCCAGGTCACTGGTCAGAGTGACCCCGCTCAGTTCAGTCTCGAAGGGGGGAGAGATGTGACGGAGCAGGGAGCAGGGCAGATTTGACCTGGGAATGTTGCAGGGGGATTGCAGTGAGGAGGGGGGACTTCCCTTGAAGGAAGCTACCTGAGCTGTAACCTGAGCCAGGAACGGGGGTGGGGAGAATTAACACCTTCTGCCCGGGAGACTGAACAAAGGAGAGGAGCAGCGGGAGGAGTTTGGAGTTAGTTTCGGTTGGGGCTGGGTGGTGCAACGCAGGGAACCCCCAAGCTGGGGTCTAAGCTCCCTGAACCTCCCAGAGGGACCTAATTGAGGGGGTCTGGTCGTACCTACACGCTCTGCTTGAGACGGTGTTCCTGTCCTTAAATAAACCTTCTGCTTTACTGGCTGGTTGAGAGTCGCAGTGAATCTCGGGAAGAGGGGTGCAGGGCCCTGACTCCCCCACACTCCGCAACAAAGTTATAAGTACTGGCTCTATACTGTCTGTATGGCAAACTTGAGCTATGCTTCTGGGTGACATCCCAGACAAGCTGAGATTAGCTCTGCCTAGCCTGCTTGATGGCCCATTAAGGCCCATCAGCTATACAATGGACCCATTGAGAGAAGGCAGATACGCCTTGTAACTCAGCAAAGTATGCAGGGACTGGCCCATGTGACTCCAGACTCCATTTTGCTGTAATTTTCCACAGTAAGAACAAAGAGATGTTCTTACACCTGGAAAAGACTATATAAGGCTGATGCCTCATCTCCATCTTGTCTTCAATCCTGCTTCTTACCTCTGGAGGAATTTTGCTACAAACTGAAGCTTTGAACAAAGGACTGAATGACCCATCCCAGCTGGGGATGTATTCCAGAGACTTGATTTGAACCTGCAGTTTATTCCATCGCTGCTGCAAGCCTGAACCAAGAACTTTGCCATTACTGTATGTAATTGATTCCATTTAACCAATTCTAACTCTCATTTATATTTCTTTCTTTCTATTAATAAACCTTTAGATTTTAGATTCTAAAGGATTGGCAACAGCGTGATTTGTGGGTAAGATCTGATTTGTATATTGACCTGGGTCTGGGGCTTGGTCCTTTGGGATCAGGAGAACCTTTTTCTTTTACTGGGGTATTGGTTTTCATAACCATTTGTCCCCATAACGAGTGGCACTGGTGGGAGTACTGGGAAACTGGAGTGTCTAAGGAGATTGCTTGTGAGACTTGCGGTTAGCCAGTGGGGTGAGACCGAAGTCCTCCTAGTCTGGCTGGTTTGGTTTGCCTTAGAGGTGGAAAACCCCCCAGCCTTGGGCTGTGACTGCCCTGTTTTAAGCGATTTGTCCTGAATTGGCACTCTCCGTTGGGTCCCGCTGGGGCTGGCCGAAGGGTGACTATGGGCCCATCCTCCGCTGCCTCTGCTGGCTTCAGGGGAGTGACAGCTGCCGCCCACCGGGGGTCTGGCCTGACGCATTGTGCCGGTCCCCAGCCCACGGCATTCAGACGGGGTCCCTGGGCTGGCTCTGTTCCCTGCCCGCCCAGCACCACACACCCTGGGGCTCCATTAGGCGCTCTGGTGCTGGGCAGCAGGACAGCGCCCGACGATTGCCTAATAATGAACCCCGGGCCGCCCTTTCTCCTTGGCTGCACTTGTGTTTCACTCAGACACGCTCAGCTGGACGGGGACGGGGCTCTGCCGTGCCCAACGGTCGGTTCTGGGGCCCAACGCTCACTGCAGGGCTCCCCATGTCAGGGTGGGGCACGGGGCACCCCCCATGGCTGACTCTGCCCAGGGCTGTCAGGATGGGCACAGCCCCCCCCCCATGGCTGGCTCTGCCCAGGGCTGTCAGGATGGGCACAGCCCCCCCCCCCCCCAGCTGGCTCTGCCCAGGGCTGTCAGGATGGGCACAGCCCCCCCCCACCATGGCTGGCTCTGCCCAGGGCTGTCAGGATGGGCACAGCTCCCCCCCCCAGCTGGCTCTGCCCAGGGCTGTCGGGATGGGCACAGCCCCCCCCGCCCTCCCCATGGCTGGCTCTGTCCAGGGCTGTCAGGATGGGCACAGCCCCCCCGCCCCCCCCCCCCCATGGCTGGCTCTGTCCAGGGCTGTCAGGATGGGCACAGCCCCCCCGCCCCCCCCCATGGCTGGCTCTTCCCGGGCTGAAGGCTACCTGGTTTAGCTGTGTAACTCCCCCTGCTCGTGCCCGACGAGGAACCCAGCTGCTCCTGTTGATAAAATACTTTATTAATGAAAAGTGGGGGGAAGGAGTTTCCGGCACCCACAGCCCCCGCGCCCGGGGGCCTGTCACCGCCGCTAGGGGCTTTGGAGTCTGGAGCACAAACCACGAACCTACCTCATTGCTAATACAGGGGTCAAAGTCTGGGCCCACCCCCTCCCCCCCGCACCCAGGGCTGGGAGGGAGCAGGGCATTGGGCAGCAGGCAGATGGGGGGGGGGGGGCGGCAGGGGGCATCTCTAATAGACACTGAGCCACTTCCAGGGAGCCGGGGTGAGAGCCGGGCCCCTGGGCCTCCTTTCCAAGGAGCTGTGGTCCCAGGCTGTTGGGAGCCCACAGTCCTTTCTCTCCCCCAGCTTGGAGCGCCCTCTCCCCGTCATAGAGCTGCAGGCCCCTAGGACCAGCCACGGGCTCCCCCAGCCCCATCTCGGGCGGGGGGGGGGGAGAAGGACAGGGGTGGTGCCGCTGGGGCATGTGGGGGGGAGGGGAGGAACGTTGTGAATCTGCCCCGGCCCTGGACCCCTGGGACGTGGGTGTGGGGTGAGCACCCTTTGCTGGAGTGCATGGGCCATGCATTGGCTCTGACCAGAGGGGACTCCCCTCCAGGGGCGGGAAGGGCCCGTCCCGCCTAGCACCATGGGGGGAGATGTGGGTCTCAGGGCCGCCCTGGCTCCTCCTGCGAGGCCGGGCCCACTGGGAAGGTGGCAGCAGCGGGCCGGGGCGGCCCCTCTCCCTACAGGTCGATGGTGTCGCTGCTGACGCTGAGCGCGTCGATCTGCCGGCACACGTCCATGAACTCCCCCTGCAGCACAGCCGCCTCGCCCGCCGGTGGCTGCGGGACCAGAGAGTCCAAGGACTCCTGGGAGGGCTGGGCCAGGGGCAGGTACGGCCCCCCGGGGGGCGGGGGGGACCGGCGAGGGCTGCTCTCGCCCAGGCCCCGGGGCAGCTTCGGCTCGTACGCAAAGGAAGACGCGTGGGTGGTTTGCTCTGGGCCGGGACACAGGACCAGGGAGGAGCCGTCCAGGGAGAGTCCGTAGGGGGAGCTGGAGCAGCGGCTCCTTTCCCTCCACCTGCCCGGGGAGCAGAGGGGGGTGTCAGGTGCGCCGGCCTCCGGGGACGCCTCCCCATCCCCTCCCTGGGGCAGGGCCGCCTCCAACTCCCCACAGGAGGAAGTCTGGTACAGGCCGCGGCTGGCCGGCGTCTCCCCGAGCCCCTCGCACGCCTGCAGGCCGGGGCTCTGGTGACTGAGTGCCAGGGTGCTGGACCTGGCTAGGGCGCCGGCGGGCTGGAAGAGGCTGGCGGGGATGAGGGCCTCGCCGAAGAGGGCCTCGTCAATGCTGCGCCGCAGGTTGATGGGCGACGGGGGCCGGAAGTCAGCGGTGGGGTCGCCGTCCATGGCCATGCTGATGACGGAGGAGGTCTTCGAGCCGTAGTCGCCCTTGAGGCGCGTCTCCGAGGCCCTGGCAGCCCCCGGACTGTGGGCGCCGCAGTAGCCCGTGGCCCCGTCCGCACTCAGGCGGCTCCCGGCTAGGGCGTAGAGCGGCAGGAACTCGGAGTCGCTGCGGGCGATGGTGTCACACATCACCAGCTTCTCGTGCTGCGCCACGGCCCACTGGAAGTTGTTGGGCAGGATGGGGGCCTTCACGGGGCCGCGGAAGAGCGCGCCCCAGCAGTGCACACAGGGGGGCTCGTGGGAGCAGAACACGGGGTACAGGCCCACCAGGGCCAGGGGCAGCCCGGTGCCCACCTCGCAGAGCCGGCAGCCCAGCTGCAGGGACCACCAGGGCCAGGGCCCGAAGAAGCCCGGCGGCAGGCCGTAGCCCAGGGCGTGCAGGATGGTGTAGGCCTGCAGGGCAGCGCTCAGCAGGGCGAAGCAGGCGGCCAGCAGGGTGGTGCGCGCGGCCCGGCTCCAGTCGCCAGCGTCGGCGAAGGGGCAGCGGCTGAGGTGCTCGGTGGGCGGCGTGGAGCTCTGGAGGTTGTAGATCTGCGTGGCGTCCGCCCGCCCCAGGCAATAAAAGGCGAGGAAGGCGAGGGAGAGGAGGGCGGCCAGCAGGGCGAAGGTCCCCCGCGAGACCAGCAGCAGGAAGGGGAACTGGCGCAGCAGGTCCGCGGCCAGGACGGCGCCCACGGCCACGAAGAAGTGCAGCAGCACCAGGGCGGCCAGGCAGCCGGGGTGCCGGAAGCGGGCGCGCGAGAGCTTGACGCGGGAGCGGGTGGAGAGCAGTAGGAAGGCGACGGCCAGCGCGGAGGAGAGGCAGGGGAAGGGCAGATCGTGCAGCAGCAGCGAGGCGATGGCCGGCAGCCGCTCCTGCTGCCCATAGGCGTCGTAGAAGAGCAGGAAGGCCCGGGCGGCGCCGGCCAGCACCAGCAGCAGGTCGAGGGCGGCCAGGAAGGTGCAGCCCCCCGGGCAGCGGAAGGGGAGGCAGGCCAGGCTCAGCAGGGAGAGCAGGGCCAGCAGGCTGAAGAGGGAGCCGGCCCCGTAGACGTGGGCTTCCCAAGCCAGGCCCCAGTCAGCCATGGCCGTGTTCCAGTCGGCGTGCAGCATGACGAAGAGGGGCGGGGAGGGCAGCAGGCGTGGCACTGGCGGGGCCTCGAGCTCAGGGCTGGGGGAGCCGCACTCCTCTGGCTTCTCCGGCGTGCACCTGGGCCAGGCGGCCAGCGCCCCCTCGCTGCCCGGAGAGGGGCCGTGCCGGCCAGGGGCCGGGCCTGGGGACGAAGGAGACGGAGAGGCTGTTAGCGGGGGGGAGGCAGACCCAGCGCCGGCAGGGAACGCAGCAGGTCTTCGTGGCCTGCCATCATCGCGGTGACGCCCACAAAGCCCACTCCCTCCTGGCTCTGCGGGGCCGGGGCCGGGGCCGGGGCCAGGAAACGCGCCAGTCGCACAAGCTGGGCAGCACCGGGGGCCTGGCCATCGTGGGGGACCACGAGGGGGGCACCAGGGGCAAGCTTGGGATGATGGAAACAGGCTGCCCTGCCTCTCTGCCACCCAGAGAGCACGCACCAGCCGCAGAGCGCACACGCATGAACACACAAACACATACCCACACCAGCCCCAGAGCGCGCACACATGCACACACACACACACACAGCACACACACACAGCACGCACCAGCCCCAGAGCGTGCACACACACACAGACCAGCCCCAGAGCGCACACGCACGCACACTCACACCAGACCCAGAGCGCATGTGTGCACACACACAGCACGCACCAGTCCCAGAGCGCGCACACACACAACACACACCAGCCCCAGAGCACATGCACACACACACACACAGAGTACGCACCAGCTCCAGAGCGTACGCGCACGCACACCCACACCAGACCCAGAGCGCATGTGTGCACACACACAGCATGCACCAGTCCCAGAGCGCGCACACACACAACACACACCAGCCCCAGAGCACATGCACACACACACACACAGAGCACGCACCAGCTCCAGAGCGTACATGCACGCACACCCACACCAGACCCAGAGCACATGTGCGCACACACACACACAGCAGCCCCAGAGCGTGCGCGCACACACACACACACCAGCCCCAGAGCGCGTGCGCACACACACACACAGAGCCCCAACGCGTGCGGACACACACACAGAACCCCAGTCCCAGAGTGCGCGCACACACACACCAGCCCCAGAGCACACACGCATGCACACCCATACACACCCACACCTGCCCCAGAGTGCATGCACACACACACGCACACACACACAGAACACGCACCAGCCCCAGAGCGCACGCGCACACACACACACCAGCCCCAGAGCATGCATGCACACACACACACTCCCCCCCCCCCCCACACACACACAGAGCACGCACCAGTCCCAGAGCGCGCGCACACACAGCATGCACTGCACTGGCCGCAGAGCACACGCACACACACGCACAGAGCATGCACCAGCCCCTGAATGCAACCCCCTCCACACACACGCCCCAGTGTGCGCACACGCACAGAGCAGCACACGTGTCCCAGTGCATACACACATGCATGCTAATGTACCATCACCTGGGAGACGCTCCCACTTAGACACTCACAGAACACATGTGCAGACACAGCCTTGTGCATGTGCATTTCACACTTGGCTACGTGCCCCTCTGGGGGGCAAAGGGGGGGCTCTGAAACCCAGACAGGCCCCACAGTGAACAGGCCCCAGATCAGGACGTGGCGACTGCTGTATTCAGGCGCTCGGGTCAGGCTGTGCAAACACCCTCCGAGCAGAACACCCGGCCACGCACACAGCCCTGCGTTATCTGCGCCTGCGGCTGGAAAGCAGCCAGCCAGGGACTCGCTGTTCTGGAGATAAAACATGAAAGCCAATAGCCCCTAATCCGGGGGCCCTGGGGCTGCAGAGCTGCTGGCAGAACGTGCCGGCTGCTGGCTGCTTGTGGGGAGCCGGCTGTCTGAGCCCCTGTGACCTCGGGGTGCTGATTGTCAGCTCAGGCAGACCCCCGTGTGGAGCCCCCATGCCGCTGGGCTGGAGGGGGGACCCCAGGGACAGCAGGACGGATGCCCGCCATGCACGGGGTGGCACATGGCGCTGGAGGGGGGACCCCAGGGACAGATGCCCACCATGCACAGGGTGGCACATGGCACTGGAGGGGGGACCCCAGGGAACCCCATGCTCACTCCGAGGCCGCAGAAAGCGCCAGGGCTCCGCAGTGAGAGCTGGCTCGGCGCCTTGGGTCCCTCCCCAAGCAGGAGGGGGGGCTGCTATGCACCCCCCATCCCTGCCGCAAGGAGAGCCGGGGGACCCCTTCTCCCTGTTGGCAGAGGCCACCTGCCCCGGGAGCTCCAGGCCAGAGAGTGAGCAGGGCCGGAGCTCCGGGCAGGGCGGACAAGCAGTGCCAGCCTGGGTCTGGGCACGGCCAGGAGACCACCCAGGCAAGCGCAGGGACCTCCCCCCTGTGCCAGGGGCTGAGAAAAGCCTCTGGTCTGCAGCAAGCACGGCACCCGCTGGCTGGCCCCGTGGGCGCTGGCATGGGGGAGGGGAGGCTGGGGGGCTCAGGGGCATTGTTGGCAGGCACAATGGGCTGGGCCTGGGGCTGCCTCCCGGGCTGTTTGCGTAGCCAGGGGCTTCTCCAAACACAGCGGCTCACACAATGGCCGGCGGCTCCATGGGGCCTGGCGGGAAGCAGCGGGACAGACGCCAATCAGCGATCGCCCCAACGCCGCCACAGCCCCCCCTCGCGGCTCCCCCAGGCGGGCTGCACTGGGGCTGACCGAGGTGCCCCCCGAGCTCAGCCCAGCCCTGCTCTCCTGGCCCGGCCCTGCACCCCGCTTTGTTTATCCCTCGGGAGTCTAATCCGGGGCTTTAGCCAGGTTCGGATCAGCACCAAGTGCCTTTGCAACCCCCTCTTCGCTGGATTAGTTCTGGCATCTCCCAATCCGCCCGCCCGTTTGCATCACCGCCGAGGAATTTGCCACGGAGCCAGCTGTCTGGCCCCCGGGCTGGGCCCTGTGCAGCCACCTACTGCAGTCACAGCCTGGCCTCGGGCCGCCGTGTGCCCTGCTATTCGCAGGATCGTCCTGCCCGTGCCCGGCCAGCGCCATGGCCTGGGGGGCAGAGCTCAGGCCTGGGGCTCTGGGGGGCTATGCCTGGCCAGCTCCTCTCCAGCCCTCTGTCCACGAGAACGCTCCCATCCTTGTTCCTAATGCGCTGAGACTAGGGACGAGAGGCACAGGGTGGGTTCAGTATTATCATCAGCCGGGGCCCCACTGGCCCCAGCCGCATGGCAGCCCCATCCCCCTGCATCTGCCCCAGAGCTGAGGAATTAGGAGGAAGGGCTGGCGTGAGAGACCCTTCTCCCCCTTGGCAAGAGGGCCTGGCTGCTGAGGGACCTGGACACAACTCACCCCCTGCCCCCTCCCGCCAGGCAGCTGGGGTGGAGGCCGATTTGGGTAATGTGCCACCGTTGGTTAAACAAGCTGAAGCCCGGAAGGGGCACTGTTCAATATACATAAGCCCCATAGGGCTTACTAAAAGCCCACTAGGGGAAACTGAGGCAGGGACTTAATTGCAGCGCTGCCCCGCCAGGGGGCGCTCCAGGGGCAAGGCCCCCATTACATATGCACCAATAGGGCTGGATGGACGCTGGGTGTGTGCCAGCAGACTGGGTGCCGGGCCAGAGAACGGCTCCGTTACCGAAGGAGGCAGAACGCTGCCCTGAACGCGCCCGCGGCTGGACTGGCCGAGCGGCGTTCTGCGCAGGTGTGCTCAGCCGACGGCCCCGGAGTCACCAGCCCGTTTCTCTGTCCAGCCCTGGCGCGGGCGCCCGAAGCCGCCAGTCCTGCCTGCTGCTCGCTGAGCAGCATTTCTCCTGCCGGGCTTCCCACTGCTCGGAGATCACAGGCTCTTCCGCAAACCTGCCTCGGAGAGCCGTCAGCCAGTCCGCACCCAGCACCCCAGGGGCACCTGAGCGGGACAGCAGAGACATGCCCTTTGTAAGGTGGTCGAGGAGAACGACTCCTCCAAGTCAAACGCCAGCACGAGGCTGTGAGCCACACGGGCCAGGAGAGCAGGACGGGGCGGAGAACCAGCGAGGACGAGTGCGCGAGCATCTCCGGCTGGCACAGTGACATGCGCGCCAGGGAGCCGGCGCCCCCTGCGGTTTGCTCGGGGGTCTTTGAAGTCGAGACTTTAATTCTGAGCACGTTTCCCAGTAGAGAACCACCCCCCTCCTCCGAAACCACAAGTGCTGGAGTCAGCAGAGACCCCAGCTGCCCCCTGGGCGTGGCAACGGCCAACATGGACAAGACCCTTCCCAACGAGCCCTCAGTGGGTGTGACGAAGTGGGGGGTTTTCTTGATTTTTCCTTGTTTTTTCCAATGGTTTGCATGCAGAGGGGGTGGGACTCAGTTTTCCTGGGTGTTAGTGGTTTAATGAGGTGAGGGGAGAGGGAGTTTGTTGGTACACAGGACCAACGAGGGAACTTGGGACCCCGGCCAATGGCCTGGAGAATGGACACCCCAGCGACGGGTGACCTGGTGATCGGGAGGTCCAGCTCGGGAGTCACAGCTGGTTCTGGCCAGTGGGAGGACAATGGGCTGTGAAGAGAGGACCCCGGTGACCTGACCAGCCCCTTCCAGCCAGAAGGGCCCAGAGGACAGAAGCGAGGAGAGGAGGCCCAGGCGACCCTGTTTCCCTGGAGAGAAGACAATGGACAGAGGAGGGGCTTGGGGCCGGGGAGCTCAGATGACCAGCTGGGAGCAGGGGGGCTCAGGGCTGGAGAGGGGGAGCAGGCAGAGCCCACCTGGATGCAGAGAGACTAGGATGTGCTGGGCTGAGGGAGGCCAGGCCTGAGGCCCTGAGAGTTTCCTGTGCTGTGTTCAACTCTCAATAAACCCTCCTGTGTTACGCTGGCTGAGAGTCACTCCGGTCTAGAGAACAGGCCGGGGATGGGGTGGCATCGTTCCCTTCGGGGGTGGAGGCCCCGGGGGTCCAGAGCGAGGGGACTCTCTGAGGGGGCCCACGGCAGAGACAGACGTGCTAAGGCTCAGAGAGGTGCGGCTCCTGGAGGTGGAGGGGCCTGACCCCGAGAGAGAGTGGACCCCCGAGAAGGGCTGTCGCACTGAAAGGGGCACCCCCCATGGACCATACGGGGCCAAGAGTGGGCACGATCTGTGAGTCCGTGACAGCAGGGCAGCCCCCACCCAAACCAGTGCCAGGCTTTCCAAAGGTTTCCCCCCACCAAGCGGGAACAGCTTCACTCTACTGAGACCCCCGCCTCCGCCTGCAGAGGGGAAGGGCCCCTCCCCACGCCTGGCCTGGGATGAGCAGCGATTCCTCCAACCAGCTTCTCAAAGCTTCGGAGGGTCCCCGTGTGCCCCAGGGAGCTGCAGAGCCTGGCCTGGGACGCTCTCACCAGACAAGCTGGGAGAAGACTCGTAAGAGAACACAGGGCAGCTTTCCCCGGGGTGAGACCCCCAAGGCAACAGGGACCCCCCCCCTGCTCTCGCGGCCGAGAGGGGGATCAGCAAACTTGCAGGGGTGTCAAAATCGAGGGCGGGGGGAAGGGGAAGAGGGAAGGAGGCCGGGAAAGATCGACTGAGTGGCAGAGGGTCTCAAGCCAAGTGCTTGGAGAGCTGGCTGGGCGCTGCTGGCTCCACATTGACATCACCGGGAAGCCATTCCATATTTTACCCTGGTAATTTTGCTGGGCTGGGGGCTGGGCAGGGAGGTGGGGGCTTGGGGGAGCCCAGCGGCCCCCCCGGAACACCTGTCCCTGTTAAAGAAGATGACCCCGAATCCCATTCTGAAAGCAAACTCTGTATTTCCCTGCCCGCAGGCTCTAGACGGTGCGGAGGGGCAGGGGCCGAGTGACGCAGCTCTCTATGGACTCGAAGACAGTGTAGGGGTCTTGGTCGGCGTTGACGTAGACGGCATCCTCGTAGAACTCCTCCAAGTCCGCCACGTGCCGGCTGTACAGATCCACCTGCAGCTCCAGCTTCTCCGCCGCGTCCTGGGGGTTCTGCCGCAGGCGCCGGCGCAGCTCCAGGCTCGGGGCCGGCTTGTACAGGTGGTGGTAGCGCTCGCCCGTGACGGGGTCCGTGGCCCGCTGAGAGACCCGCTCCAGGATGGCCTCCACCGGCAGGGTGAGAAAGAAGACCCGGTTGGGGACGAAGCCGGTGTTCCTCAGCAGCTCGGCCTGGTCTGCGTCGCGCGGGAAGCCATGCAGCACCCAGCCGAAGGACGCGCAGTCCAGCTTGCCCAACCGCTCCCGCAGCACCTTCAGCACCAGGTTATCCGCCACCGGGCAGCTGCTCTCGAAATACGGCTTGATGAGCTCCCCGATCTTCGACTTCTCCGCCACGGCCTCCTTCAGCAGCTGCCCGCAGCCCACGTTGACCAGGCCGTATTTCTGGGCCAGCAGGGCAGCCTGCAGGCTCTTCCCGCTGCCAGGGGGCCCGCAGAGCAGGACCCGGGGGGTGAAGGGGGCGGCCGAGCGGGGCTGGCTCTCCACGAACGTCAGCACCTGGGAGAAGACATCGGCGCAGGGCTGGTCGGCATTGACGGTCCGGAGGTTCCCCCGGTAGGACTGGAAGATGCCCTGGATGTTGCGGTGATACTCCAGCAACCGCTTGGCTGTGGCCTGCTCCGAGCAGCCGTCGGGCTGCACCAGGCGCTGCTCCACCGTGGGGTCGGTCGGCCAGTCAAAGGTGGTATGGTACACCTCCGTGCTGACGGGGTCTAGGCGTTTGCCTAGGTTCCTCTCCACCAGCACGGTGTCTGGCGCGTAAAGCGCCACCACGTGCCGCGGCACGATGCCGGAGGTCTGCAGCAGCAAGGCTTGCTTGCGGGTCTGGGGGAAGCCGTCCAGGACCCAGCCCTCCCTGATGCAGTCCACGTCTGAGAGGCGGTCCTGGAGCAGGTCGACCCAGAGCTCGTCGGGGATCTGCTCCTGCCGCTGCTGGTAGCTCTGCGCCTCCTTGGCCAGCACCAGCGTCTTGTTGGCCAGCAGCTTCTGCTGGCTGAGGTAGGAGGCGTTGAGGTGCTTGCAGAGCCACATGGCAATGGTGGTTTTCCCGGCGGCCGGCGGACCCAGCACGAACACCCTGGGCACGTGGTCGCTGTCCTGCTTCAGGTGGTCTATCATGAAGGAGATGGGGTCCTCGGGCTGGTGGATGAGCAGGGCCTCCACCATGCTTTGCATCAGCTGGAAGACACCGTGCTTCTCGGCATACAGAGCCATGGCGGGGGGGATGTGGGGCTTGGCAGCGACGTCCATCTCTCCCCGGCTGCTCTGGGTGACTCCTCGGCGGGATTCCAAACCCGGCCCCGGGTTCCAGGGTTGCCCAGCAGCCGCCTGTGACATCACAGAGCACAGGAGTGGCAGGTGGAACGAGCAGCAATCCCGAATCGCCCACGGGTGCACGGACACAGGCTGCCTTCCCGCGGCTGGGGGCTCCTGCGGGCTGCGGCGAGCACTGTGCTGGACCCGCTCCCAGTGGCCGGGCCGGCTAGCAGAGGGCTGGCCAAGCCGAGCCCACTGGAGCGGGGATACCGTCGGGGAAAGAGGCACTCGCTGCTCCCACCCGAGACTGGGGACCACGCAGCCACAGCGGGGGCTGGAAATCAGAGGCTGGCGGTGCCAGGCAGGGGATGATGGAAGGAGCAGCGGCAGCTCGGTTCCCCACGCCATGCCAGACCAGTGGGAGGTCGTCTCTGCCCGGCTGCGCTGCCCTTCCCGGGAGGCTGAGCCAGGGACACGGTGTGACTGCAGAGGTGACGGGCCTGTCGCCGGCAGAGCTGCTGTCCTCACCCCTGTCCAGATCCATCTGTCACCTCCACGCAGGCGGCACTTACCTGGGCTGACGGGCTGCCACCAAGCATTTCTCTGCTCGCTGCGCCCGGGGCGCTGCTGCACCCGCCGGCCTGCACCTGGAAGGGAGCGTGCCGGATGGAGGCTAATGCTGCCTGGCACCCGTCAGCCTGGGCACGCAGGGGATGGCAGCTCTCGCTCCATCTCCCCATGGGATGTGACAGGCGGCCCCGGCCCTCTGCAGGGAGCTGGCAGAGTGACCTTCAGGGGCGCAGCTTCTCCGGGTCCAACCGCACTCAGCAGCCCACCGACGGCTATCGCCAGACACTGTCCGGGCCCCACCGGCCGCAGGCTAACGGGGAGGAGGAAGGGAATACGGAAAGGGGTGGGCAGAGCAGGGGAGCCCCAGGGGAACAGGAGAGGGGATGGGGGAGTGCAGTGTGGACAGAGGGCTGAAGGACAGTGGGGTTAGGAGGGGCTGAGGGCAGCAGGAGAGGGACAGGGAGCAGGGGAGCATATTCTCCGTGCTCTGGCCACACTTCATTGCAGAACCCTCCACAGGCAGAACGATTCCGGCCAGCCCAGCCCGGCCTGGCCCAGCCCAGCCCAGCCCAGCCCGGCCCAGCCACTTTCCTGCTGCTGCTAGATCCGGTCATGGAAAGCTCCCAAGGGCTAGCAGCGAGGGGTGTGTGGCCAGGAGCCGCCCCAGGGCTGGCAGGGCGGCCTGACCCTGACAAATCCCTCCCCGCCCCTCCCCGCTCTGAGACGTGCTGGGTTTCACACAGCAGGGGGCGGGGGGGTGGGTGAGCTGATCCCTCTGCACTCAGCAGTGGCCCAGGACACCCCCTCCCCCCCCCCGCCCCAGGCAGGGAGCTGGCCAGGACACCGGGGTTCTCTCCCTGGCCTTGTCAGACCAGCATCTCCAGCAACTGGCCAAGGAGCCGGCTTAGCAAGAGGCCCTGGTGACAGCATGGGGCAGACCCAGCTGCATTCCTCTCTCCGGGCCCCCGGCACCGCACACACCCCCCCCCCGGGACAGGATGTACCAGGCGTCTGCCCAGCAGGGGCAGTTCGGGCGCCCTGTTCTCAGTGCCAGCCCAGCCCGGAGCAGCGCCCCAGCCAGTCCCCCCATGCCTCGTCCCCCCCAGCACCCCGGGCCAGCCCCACCAGCCCCTCCCTGCACTGCTGGGAACCCCACTCAGGCTACAGAGGCAGGCAAAAATATCCGCACCTGGGCCTTGTGCAACACCCCGCCGGCGGTAGGCCCCCTGCAGGCCCCCCACCCCCACCCCCAGACCTGTTGAGCCGGCTCCTGGGCAAAGGTCTGACCTCCCCTCCCCAGGGTCAGGGAGATGCGGAGATAGCACCGAGCTCTGTGCAAAGCCAGGCGTGGCTGAGTCCACAAGGAACCTCAGGGACTTGCCCCAGCCGCTGCTCAGCCCCCTCCCATTAACCCTTCGCACCCCTTGCTCTCAGCATCGTGCCCCAGGCAAAGTGTATACCAGGGGTATCAGGGCACTGGGGTATCGGGGGCACACTGGGGGGTGCTGGGGGGTGTACCAGGGGATGCATTGGGGGGTATATCACTCTGGCCAGTCTGTGTGCTGTGTGTGTTTATTGGGGTGTGCATCAGTGCAGCATTAGGGGTATCAGAGGGGTGCCTGGGGAGTATATGTTGGGGGGGATCAGGGGGTGCAATGAGGTGTGTATTGGGGATATAAGGGGTGTACTGGGGTGTGTATTGGGGGGGAGCATTAGTGTGTGTGTGTATCAGGGTGCACTGGGGTGTGTATCAGGGTGTACTGGGCTGCACTGGGGTGTGTATCAGGCATGCACTGGGGAAGTGCTGGGGTGTGTATCGGGGCTGGGGTGCATTCGTATGCGTGTATTGGGGATGTATCGAGGTGCAATGAGGTGTGTATCAGGCATGCACTGGGGAAGTGTTGGGGTGTGTATCGGGGCTGGGGTGCATTTGTATGTGTGTACTGGGGATGTATCGAGGTGCACTGGGGTGTGTATCAGGCATGCACTGGGGAAGTGTTGGGGTGTGTATCGGGGCTGGGGTACATTCGTATGCGTGTATTGGGGATGTATCGAGGTGCAATGAGGTGTGTATCAGGCATGCACTGGGGAAGTGTTGGGGTGTGTATCGGGGCTGGGGTGCATTCGTATGCGTGTAGGGGATGTATCAGGGTGCACTGGGGTGTGTATCAGGGTGTACTGGGCTGCACTGGGGTGTGTATCAGGCATGCACTGGGGAAGTGTTGGGGTGTGTAACGAGGCTGGGGTACATTCGTATGCGTGTAGGGGATGTATCAGGGTGCACTGGGGTGTGTATCACGGTGGGGTACATCAGTGTGTAGGTATCGTGGGCTGTACGAGGAGGCCCATTCTGCGCAGCGGGTGGGGGCATAGGGCTGGGTGGTGAGTGTCCTTCGTGTGTGTCAGGGATTCTGAATGCCCTGGCGTCTGCTCCGGCTCTGTGTGATGGGGGCAGGCAGTGGGAGGGACGCATAGAAGGAGGAGCTGGTTTGGGGGCTGCCCCAGCCCCACAGGACAGGCGGGTCAGCCCAGCGGCTCACCGGGCTCCGTGGCACGAGGTGGGGAGGGGCTGGTGTCTTGGGGCTGGTCCCAGACGCCACCTGTGCTGTTCCTCTCCTGGTGCCAGTCTGGGGGCAGCGTAGGGCCAAAGAAACCTGCAGGGAGACAGTAAAGGCCAGGCCTGGTCAGCAGGGGGGCCAGGGACCCCCTACATGCACACGGAAAGGGGGACGGCTTGACTCTGACAAGACTCGGAGACCCCCCGACACACACACAGGGGTGCTCGGGGGCCTGCTCGGGGCAGAGCCGTCAGCAGCAGGTGCCCAGTGGGTAGGGGAGGGGTTACAGGGCCTGTTGCACCCAGGCCTGGCTCTAATTCAGCCCAGACATGTGTGACCCATGTCTGGGAGAGGGGCCACGGCACACAGACCATCCCCCCCCCGCCCCCCCATGGTGCCCCCTGCAGAGAGGGCAGGCACAGACATCCCCAGGAGCCCCGAAGGGCCTCTGCCCATGGCATCTCTCAGTCGCCCACCGCGCGGGGGCCGTGCCCTCGTCCGGGATGGGGCCATAGAGCAGGGAAAGGACGAAAATGGCCCCAGTCCCCCCTTACATACACAGGCTCCACCCCAACCCCAGCCCTCCGGGTTTCGACCGAACACCTGATCGAAAAGGGACGCTGGTAGCTCCGGTCAGCGCCGCCGACCAGGCCAGTAAAGGTCCGGTTAGCGGTGCGGCAGGGCTAAGGCAGGCTAGTCCCGACGTGCCCTGGCACTGCGCTGCGCCCCGGAAGCGGCCAGCAACAGGTCTGGCTCCTAGGCGGGGATCCCACAGGGCTCCTCTGCGAGCTGCCCCCGCCCCGAGCACCGGCTCCGCACTCCCATTGACCGGGGGCGGTGCCTGTGGGCGAGTGCAGCGCATGCCGCGGACACTCCTGCCCCCCAGCCTAGGTCAGGAGCTGGACCTGCTGGCTTCTTCCAGGGCGCAGCGCGGAGCCAGGACAGGCAGGCAGCCTGCCTTAGCCCCACTCCACTGCTGCCCGGGAGCCGCTCGAGGTAAGCCAGCGCCCCAACCCCGAGCCCCAATCCCCTGCCCCAGCCCTGAAACCCTCCCCAAAACCTGGAGCCCCCTCCTGCACCCCAAACCCCTCATCCCTGACCCCACCCCAGAGCCTGCATCCCCAGCCGGAGCCCTCACCCCCCTGCATCCCAATCCCCCGCCCCAGCCCTGAGACCCCCCCAAAACCTGGAGCCCCCTCCTGCACCCCAAACCCCTCATCCCTGACCCCACCCCAGAGCCTGCATCCCCAGCCGGAGCCCTCCCCCCTCCCGCACCCTAACTCCCTGCCCCAGGCTGGAGCCCCCTCCTGCACCCCAACCTCCTGCCCAAGCCCATAGCTCTCTCCTGCACCCCAAACCCCTCATCCCCAGCCCCACCTACAGCCCGCACCCCCAGCCACACCCCTCACCCCCTCCCACACCTCAACTCCCTGCCCCAGCCTGGAGCCTCCTCCTGCACCCTGAACCCCTCATTTCTGGCTTCATCCCGGAGCCCGCATCCTTCACCACCTTCCATACCCCAGCCCAGTGAAAGTGAGTGAGGGGGAGGGAGAGCAAGCCACTGAGGGAGGGGGGATGTAATGAGCAGGGGGCGGGGCCTCGGGGAAGGGGCGGGGCTAGGGTGTTTGGTTTTGTGCGATTGGAAAGGTGGCAGCCCTACATGTGCCCAGGCTCCTGACTCTGGGCAGGGGCTGCTGGTGGCCATGCAGCAGGGGGGCTCAGCGCGGGCTCTCCGGAGTGGGGGGCTCTGGCTCCAGCCTTGGGGCTCCGGGGCGCTCGGCTCAGCTGGTGGGGGAGCGAGCGTGTGCCCAGGGCTGCCAGGAGCTGGTGAGTCAGTCAAGAGCTGCTGCTGCCCGCTGAGGCCATCGGGAATCTGGACCCCAGGATCTGCGCTCCATCCCCCCACGCCTGACGGGCCGGGCTCCCCACTCCCACGCTAGCCCTGGGGCTCCCGCCTGAGATGGGGCTGGGACAGGCGTTGCACTGCAACCTCCCCATGACTGGTGCTGATGGCACCATGGGCACCTTCGGGGGCTGGACGGGCTGTGGGGGACGAGCTGCCCTGCCCGCGGACAGGGCCCGGCTGGGCCACGGGGGGCCTGCTCTGGTGCTAATCCGGCCCCTTCCACGGCTCGCCAGGGCAGGGGCTGCTGCGCTCGGACCCCCAGGGGAAGGGCCAGTTGCAGCCGGTTCTGCCACGAGGAGCACAGATCATATCTGTTCACACACACGTGTATGCACTCCTCACACGCACACACACAATCTCGCACACGTGCAAACCCACACACGCACCTCATGCCCCTGAAACACACCCAGCACGACCTTGCACACATGCAGACCCCCCCGCCCACACAGCTCACATGCCCCCCCAATACACACCCAGCACAACCTGACACACACACGCAGACTCTTCCACACACCTCACACGCAGCCCAATTCACACACAGACAATCTTGCACACACGCAGACCCCCCCCCAGCTCACATGCACCCCTGATACACACACGGCACAATGTCACAGACGCACACACAATCTCGCACACATGCAGACCCCCCCCAGCTCACATGCACCCCCAATACACACACGGCACAATGTCACAGACGCACACACAATCTCGCGCACACGCAGACCCCCTCTCATAACTATAAAGGGAAGGGTAACAGCCCTCCTGTGTACAATACTATAAAATCCCTCCTGGCCAGAGACTCCAAAATCCTTTTCCCTGTAAAGGGTTAAGAAGCTCAGGTAACCTGGCTGACACCTGACCCGAAGGACCAATAAGGGGACAAGATACTTTCAAATCTTGGGGTGGAGGCTTTTGTTTGTGCTCTTTGTTTTGGGAGAGTTCGCTCTTGGGACTGAGAGGGACCAGACATCAATCCAGGCTCTCCAAATCTTTCTGAACAAGTCTCTCATATTTCAAACTTGTAAGTAACAGCCAGGCAAGGCGTGTTAGTTTTATCTTTGTTTTCTCAACTTGTAAATGTACCTTTTGCTAGGGTGATTACCTCTGTTTGATGTAACTTTGAACCTAAGGCTAGAGGGGGGTCCTCTGGGCTCTAAGTTTGATTACCCTGTAAAGTTATTTTCCATCCTGATTTTACAGAGATGATTTTTACCTTTTCTTTAATTAAAAGCCTTCTTTTTAAGAACCTGATTGATTTTTCCTTGTTTTAAGCTCCAAGGGGTTTGGATCGGTGTTCACCAGGGAATTGGTGGAAGAGTCTCCCAAGACTACCCAGGTAGGGTAAGGTTTTGCGGGGGCGGGGGAGGAAGACAGAGTTTCCGAAATTCATAAATCATTTGGGTGGTGGCAGCAAAAACAGATCTAAACTGGTAGTTAAGCTTAGAAGTTTTCATGCAGGCCCCCAAATCTGTACCCTAAAGTTCAGAGTGGGGAAGGAGCCTTGACACCCCCCCCATACAGCTCAGATGCACCCCTGATACACACACACGGCACAATGTCAGAGATGCACGCACCACACACAATCTTGCACACATGCAGACCCCCCCCAGCTGACATGCACCCCCGATACACACACGACACAATGTCACAGACACACACACACAATCTCGCACACATGCAGACCCCCCCCCCCAGCTCACATGCACCCCCGATACACACACGGCACAATGTCACAGACACACACACACACACACAATCTCGCACACATGCAGACCCCCCCACACAGCTCACATGCACCCCCGATACACACACGGCACAATGTCACAGACACACACACACACAATCTCGCACACACGCAGATCCCCCCGCACAGCTCACATGCACCCCTGATACACACATGCCACAATGTCACAGACACACACACACACACAATCTCGCACACACGCAGACCCAGGTGCAATGGTTTGCTCCGAGCTCCGCTCCGGGAAAGGTTTCGGGGGGGTCACTGCCCTGCGGTGCCTGGGAGGCCGGACTAGATGATCACAGTGGCCTGACGCTGCCAGTACATTAATCTGTGTGGAGCGAGCTCTGTGCCCCGGGCTCCTCGTGCGACGCACATCTAGGGGCTGGGGCACCGGGGCCGTGTGGGGAGCTGTGACGAACTGGGACTGTTCTTAATGTGGTCTTTGAATGCTGAGTGGGGAGTGCTGGCTGGGAAGGCAGGGGAGGTTGGCTAGGACGGTCTGCATTGAGACTGACCGAGGGAGAATACCTGAGCATGTAACATGAAAACCCAGGAAGGGGTTGGAGGCCAGGTGACACCTTTGCCCAGGGAAACTGAACAAAGGCTGTGGGAGGGGTCGCTGAAGGGAGAGTTTCAGGAGCTGGCTGGTGGAAGGGCTGGGAGGCAGACGGGGCTCTGACCTCCCAAGGGGGCTGTGGGGCCCTGGGACCCCAAGATGGACCTAACTGGGGGGGGTCCTGTTGTCTGTGCCTGCAAGACCTGTCTTGGACTGTATTCCTGTCGTCTAAATAAACCTTCTGCTTTACTGGCTGGCTGAGAGTCATGGTGAATCACAGGAAGCTGGGGGTGCAGGGCCTGGTGTCCCCCCTCACTCCATGACAGGAGCAGAGCAGACAGACAAGCCCCTCCCCGTACTCACTGGAGGTGCCCAGCTTGCTGGCGATCTCCGAGATCCCTGCCTTCAGGCTGGGGAGCAGCGGGTACTTCCACCTGGTGCCCGGGCCCTTGCCCCCCCTGGCAGGCAGGACGTGGGTGGGTGGCGCGCCCACCTCCTGGTCCAGCCCAGCCGTCAGGTCGATGTTGATCTGGAACTCCAGGCCCTGGCTGCGCCCCCGGGGGGAGCTGGCGGGGGTGGGCTGCCTGGCAGCTTGCAGCATCACGTCGGGCTGGGAACCCAGCACGGGCCGGAACGAGGCGAGCTGGGCTGTGGGCACCGGCTCCAGGAACTCCGACTCGAAGGGGGTGGTGCTCGGCGGGCGGCCCCCGGGGCTGCTGCGGAACCGGGGAACCGGGGAGCCGTCCCAGTCTGCGGCGGTCTCGCCCCAGCTCCCGGGGCGGTGGGAAGCGTCCGGCGACGGTTCGTCCGCAGAGCCGGTCACTAGCCACCCCGAGCCGGGCGTGGAGGAGGAGCCGGACAGGGCCTCGCCGGGCGGCAGGAAATTGGCGGAGGAGATGGGGTCCGGCGTGTCGGCTGGGGGCAGGTCTGCGAGGGCCGGCTCGGCGCTGGGACCTGCCGGCCGGAAGCTGCCCTGACTCCTCACCTTGATCTTGAAGTTCAGGCCCAGGTTGAGGGAGAGCAGCGGGTCGGCGCCCTGGGCCGGCAGCTCCGACACCGTCAGAGGGGCCTTCGGCAGAGCTCCCTGGGCCCTGGCCCTGGCTCCGGCAGGCGGCGGGGTCTGACGCACCTCAGCCAGGGCCCCAGGGGCCGAGGAGCCCGGTGGCATCAGGCACAGGAGAACCAGCAGGGCCCACATGGCCCCGGTCTCAGGGAGCGGCAGCAGGAAAGACGTCGGCACGGGGCAGGAGCAGAACAGGCCTGGGGAGAGGGAGCAGGAGGTCGCGCGTTAGTGTCACGCCAGGAAAGGCCAGAGAGCCTGGAACAAGGGACCCCAGATCGGCCCCACCCCACGGCAGCCAGGAGCAAGTCCCCACCCCACGGCAGCCAGCCCGACCACGGGCCCAGCGCGTCCCCACCCCACGGCAGCCGGCCCGACCACGGGCCCAGCGCGTCCCCACCCCACGGCAGCCGGCCCGACCACGGGCCCAGCGCGTCCCCACCCCACGGCAGCCGGCCCGACCACGGGCCCAGCGCGTCCCCACCCCACGGCAGCCGGCCCGACCACGGGCCCAGCGCATCCCCACCCCACGGCAGCTGGCCAGACCCTGGGCCCAGCGCGTCCCCACCCCACAGCAGCTGGCCAGACCCTGGGCCCAGCGCGTCCCCACCCCACGGCAGCTGGCCCGACCACGGGCCCAGCGCATCCCCATCCCATTGCCCATTGAGAGTAGGAAATGTTCTTGCACCCAACCCACGATTGACCTGCGGGACTCCCTGCCACAAGATCTCCCCGAGGCTGATGCTCGGCAGGACTCACAGAGAACGAGGCCGTCCTGAGGCACCACATAGACAGCACTGAAAACCCCAGTGCCCGGTGGCATTGGTACAGGAGTGTGTGTGTGTGGGGGGTGGTTCCTGCCCTGTCCTCTGGGGCAGCGGGTTCTGGCCACTGCTAAAGGGAGGCACTGGGGCGTGCTGGGCTCTGGGCCAAGCCATTCAAACATGGGCTGTGTGCCCACCCGACACAGGGGTGGGAATCGAGGCAAGGATAACCCTCTCTCGCCCGGCAGAGCTGCCCCGTCCCCCCCCCATTTACTGACCAGCCGCCCGGGTCTGAGTGCACTGCCCCCGGCCGTCCCTCCCCTCAGTCCCCCATTGATCTCAACCATTCTGGGGCCCCGGGTTTCCCCAGGTCTGAAGCCACCTGCACAGCTGAGCCGCGGCCAGGAGCCGCGTGTGTCGGTGACCTACTGGCTGCACAGACACATGGTGTTCCCAGCCCCAGGGACACAGCAGGTCCTGGGTGTGCTGCCGGCTCTCCAGCCCTCCCTCCCTCCCGAAACACATCCCTCGCTCCGGTCAGACACAAGAAGCCAGGACACACGTTTCACGGGGACCCTGCCCGCTGAGTCACGCTCGGTCTGCGCTGCTGTTCATCTTCAGTACGTCTGTAATCCTGGGGAAAAGCCAGAAAACAACACGTGCTCATACGGGGCACCGGGGAACGATGGGAACTCGACACTGCAGTAAAACCCCAAGCCTGGCCCGAGCCAGGGGGCAGTCACACAGAGCAGTCTGGATCACTTGAGAGGCTGGCCCCATTCAAACAAAACGGGTTTTAATACAGCCAAATGCAAACGCCTGCATCTAGGACCAAGGACTGCCGGCCACAGCACAGCATGGGGGGCTGCGTGCTGGAGAGCAGAGACTCGGAAGAGGATTTAGGGGACAAACAACTCAACATAAGCCCCCAGAGCAAAGCTGTGGCCAAAAGGGCTAACGTGGCTTGTGGACATATGTACCCGGTGTCATAGAGTGTGGGGGAGTCAGGGCCCTGCACCCCTCTTCCTGGGATCCACTATGACTCTCAGCCAGCCAGTAAAATGGAAGGTTTATTGGACAATAGGAACGCAGTCTACAGCAGAGCTTGTAGGTACAACCCGGACCCCTCAGTCAAGCCCTTCTGGGGGGCAGGGAGCTTAGACCCCAGCCTTCGGGTTCCCTGCGTTCCACCACCCAGCACAAAACTGAAAAACCAAAACCCCTCCAGCAGCATGTGACGAACTGGGACTGTTCTTAATGTGGTCTGTGAATGCTGAGTGGGGAGTGCTGGCTGGGAAGGCAGGGGAGGTTGGCTAGGATGGTCTGCATTGGGGGATGGGAGACTGGCCGAGGGAAGATACCTGAGCATGTAACCTGAGAACCCAGGAGCGGGTTAGAGGCCAGGTGACACCTTTGCCCCAGAAACTGAACAAAGGCTGGGGAGGGAGTTTCAGAGCTGGCTGGTGGAGGGGCTGGGAGGCAGACGGGGCTCTGACCCCCAATGGGTCTGTGATGCCCCTGGGACCCCAAGATGGACCTAACTGGGGGGGATCCTGTTGTCTGTGCCTGCAAGACCTGTCTTGGACTGTGTTCCTGTTGTCTAAATAAACCTTCTGCTTTACTGGCTGGCTGAGAGTCATGGTGAATCGCAGGAAGCCGGGGGTGCAGGGCCTTGTGTCCCCCCACACTCCGTGACACAGCTCTCTCCCTCCTCCCCCCAGCTCTCCTTTGTCCAGTCTCCCCTTCTCCCAACCCCCCCCTTTCCCTCCCCACCCCCGGCTCAGGGATCTTCCTTCAAGGGAAGTCCCCCATCCCCAATGTAACCCCCCTGCAACATTCCCAGGTCCAATCTGCCCCGCTCCCTGTTGCGTCACACCCGGGAGCAGTGAGGAGGAGCAGGCAGGGGATTTCATCTCTCTACACTGCCCTGGTGAAGCCGATACAGGATCCTGCATCCGGTTCTGGGGAGCAGCACATTTTTAAAAGAATGTTAAAAAATTGCAAAGGGTGCAGGTGCAGAAAAGAGCCACAAAAATGAGTTGCGGGCTGGAGAAAATGCAGGACAAGGCGAGACCGACAGAGCTCGATACAAAACGGGACTGAGAGGTGAGCTGACGACATGGTGCGTGAGTCTCGTCCCAGGGAGAAGAGACCCAGCCCCAACGGGCTCTGCAAGCTAGCGGAGAACGGCAGAACAAGAACCAGCGGCTGGAAGCTGCAGCCAGACAAGTTCAGAAGAGGTGGTTTCTCCATCCCCTCAGCTCTTCAAATCCAAACCGTGCCTTTCGGGACGATGCGTCAGCCCGACATGAGGGGCTAAGCTCAACGCCGAGTGTGACGTTATTGATATAATCTGGGACCATATAGAACATGGTTGCAACCAAAGTCCTGTAGTGGCACCAAATCTTGTATAAAGGGGGTCAAATGAGGTGTCTAAGACAAGCTTATGGTTTACTGGTTATGATTATGCTGTCTATATGTGTGTATCATTTTTGTAGTTGAAGTTATGAATATTGGCTCTCTACTGTCTGTATGGCAAACTTATGCTATGCTGCTGGGTGACATCCCAGACAAGCTGGTGTTAGCTCTGCCTAGCCTGCTTGATGGCCCATTAAGGACCATCAGCTACACAACTGACCCATTGAGAGAAGGCAGATACGCCTTGAGACTCAGCAAAGTTTGCAGGGACTGGCTCATGTGACTCCAGACTCCATTTTGCTGTAATTTTCCACAGTAAGAGCAAAGAGGTGATCTTACACCTGGGAAAGACTATATAAGGCTGATGCCTCATCTCCATCTTGTCTTCAATCCTGATTCTTACCTCTGATGGAATTTTGCAACAAGCTGAAGCTTTGAACAAAGGACTGAGGACCCATCCCAGCGGGGGATGTATTCCAGAGACTTGATTTGAACCTGCAGTTTATTCCATCGCTGCTGCAAGCCTGAGCCAAGAACTTTGCCATTACTGTATGTAATTGATTCCATTTAACCAATTCTAACTCTCATCTCTATCTTTTTCCTTTTATGAATAAACCTTTAGATTTTAGATTCTAAAGGATTGGCAACAGCGTGATTTGTGGGTAAGATCTGATTTGTAGATTGACCTGGGTCTGGGGCTTGGTCCTTTGGGATCAGGAGAACCTTTTTCTTTTACTGGGGTATTGGTTTTCATAACCATTTGTCCCCATAACGTGTGGCACTGGTGGTAATACTGGGAAACTGGAGTGTCTAAGGAGATTGCTTGTGAGACTTGTGGTTAGCCAGTGGGGTGAGACCGAAGTCCTCCTAGTCTGGCTGGTTTGGTTTGCCTGAGAGGTGGAAAAACCCCAGCCTTGGGCTGTAACTGCCCTGTTTTAAGCGATTTGTCCTGAGTTGGTGCTCTCAGCTGGGTCCCGCCAGAACCAGCATCTTTACACAGAGCTACCGGGATGCAACGGACGGCCTGTGACATGCAGCTCAGACTAGGGGATCCAATGCTCCTTCTGGCCTTAACCGCTATGAATCTACCAACAAAGCATTGTAGTCAGGCTGGAGATGTTCACTCGTGGAGGCTGCAGCGTAGGAATTTCTTGACCAAACAACCCTAAATTTGCACCACAAGCTCCCCAGCAGCCCCTGAGCTGCTCCACCAATTTTCAGGCTGATCAGACGCTGCAGGCGGATGTTACAGAACATAAAAAACTCAGCTTTCAACAGAAACACAGCTGCAAGCGTCACTACCCCCAGCTCCAGGCCTCCCAGCCTAGCCCCCGCCCTCGGGCTCACCCCAGGATCGGTCTCCTGCGCCCCTCCGCCACCTCCTTAGCAGCTCCACAAGCGCTGCCCATCCCCACACACCACGGACAATCACCCTGAGCCCAGCATTCACCCAGCTCTGCCAAGCGGCTCCAAGCCTGTGGGGGGCTGGGCTGCCGCCAGGCATCCAAACCAGAGCCGCTCCGTTTCACAGCTAGAGTCAGATGATGACAGACACAGCTTGGGGCTGTGTGTGGAGGGGGCAATTAAAGGGAAGGAGGGGTCCCCATGACCCTCCCCATCGCCACCAACTCCAGGTCAAACCCCAGCCCGGGCTGAGAGAGCAGCGCCCTGGGGAAGCGCCCACCCCTTCTGCAGAGAACAGCCCAGACCCGAAGAGCAGCTCCCAGCTGCCTCTCAGCTCCCCCACCCTGTCTCTGTCGGACCCTAGGACCGGCAGGGCCACCCCGCTGCACACAGCCCGCGCTGACGGCGCTCCCTGCCCGGGCTCTGCAGCAGGGCTCCAGTGCCAGAGGGGAAGGCTGGCGAGCACTGGGGAGGAGACGGTGGCTGTGATATGACCTCACCCAGGGCAGGAGCTAGGAGGAAGCCAAGGCCCCGCAGGGGGCCAGTGTGACCCCCCCCCTCCTTTCCCCCGTCTCTGTCACTCCCGCAGCAGAGACCCTTCCAGCAGCAGGGAACCCGCCCGCCTCCCTCCCCCCATCCTGGCCCTCCCCACACACAGACAGCAGGGAGGACAGCCTGCAGGAATGCAGCCTCCCTGCCCCACAGGTCTGTGACCCTCACACACATGGCTGCCCACTGCTGTTCCCTCGAGCGTCTGTGCCCACAGCCACGGGCGGGCGAGAGAGCCTGGCCCCCAGGCAACCTGGCACTGGGGTGCAGGGCCCTGAGGAGCCAGGGAGCAACAGCAGCTGCTTCACCGGAGAAGGGGGCTGGCTCCTGCGAACGGATGCAAAGCGCAGCAGGTAGGCTGACCATACACCCCGTTTTGGCTGGGCCAGTCCCTTGTCTAAGCCCTGTTCAGGCCGTCCCGAATGCCCCCGGCCGTCCCTCTTAATCATGGCCCCAGGTCCGAAAACCAACAAAATAGAACCGGAGTCCTAGTCCATTATTCCTAGCTGGAGTATTCTGGGGGAGGGGATCTGACGGCCAGCCCGGGCCCGGAGCTTGAAAAGGAAAAAGCAGACAGCGCCCACCTGGATGCAGGGAGACTGGGATGTGTGGGCAGAGGGAGGCCAGGCCTGAGGCCCGGAGAGTTTCCTGTGCTGTGTTCAACTCTCAATAAACCTCCTGTGTTACGCTGGCTGAGAGTCGCTCCGGTCTAGAGAACAGGGGGCATTATTCCCTTCGGGGAGTGGAGGCCCCGGGGGTCCAGAGCGAGGGGACTCCCTGAGGGGGCCCACGGCAGAGATAGATGTGCTAAGGCTCAGAGAGGTGCGGCTCCAGGAAGTGGAGGGGCCTGACCCCGAGAGAGAGTGGACCCCCGAGAAGGGCTGTCTCACTGGAAGGGGCACCCCCCACGGACCGCACAGGGCCAAGAGTGGGCACGATCTGTGAGTCCGTGACACCTCCCCCTGCACCCGCGCCCAACTGGTGGGTCTCACTGGAGCTCCATGGAGCCGAGCCTCCGTCCCTGCCTGGAGCCGACTGCTGGGTGGAATCCAGCCTGGTCTCTGTGGGCTCCTGCAGCCCGGCATCCTCTGCAGACAGAGTATAGGGTGGTGGGCAAGCCAGGCTGAGCTTGCAAAGGGGCCCCCAGCACTCGGGGGGAGGGAGGGCTGCAGCCCCAGCAGGTCTAGGGTCTCCACATTCTGGTGTCTGTGTCGTCCAGCAAGGGCTGAGCCAGGTGCACCAGACCCCTTGGGGCTGCTGTCCGTCCCCCAAAACCGACCTCCAACCCCAGCCGTGCCCGAGCTGGCGCCCAAGTGACCCCGCAGCCAGGGGGCGCAGAGGAAGAGAAATCAGCAACAGCCACCAGCGGGTGGCTCCAGACCCCTGCCCGGAGCGATGGTGCCCGCAGAGACCTCCCCCCATGACCCTGCCCAGCCGAGCCAGGCTCTCCCCGGACCCAGCAGCAGCGAGATGAACAGTACCAGGGGCTCAACCCTCAATGCGATGTGTGACCCCATCCGGGGGGTGGGGGCAGACCTGCCACGAGGGGCCCGTTTGCCTCGCTTTCCCAAGTCTAGGGCCCGCCAGGCTGGGGGTCTGCAGGTGCCTCTGCCCCACAGGGGGATCTGTTCGCTCTTGGCACCGTGCCCAGGCTGCCGCTCTCCTCTCCGCCGGGATCAGCACGCAGCGGTGCAGCCCCAATCTTTGTGACAGGCCCTGTCTCAGCGGCGTCCCATCAGGAGCCGTCAGACCAGCAGCTGCCTCCCGGAGCCTCGGTGGGGACAGATGGGACATGACAGGGTCCAGCGCAGTCCGTCCCCCCAGCGGGCAGTGACTCGGGGTGGAGTGCAGCGGGGACAGTTAGCCTGCCATCCCAGCTGGCCGCAGGGACCCGCTGGGCACAGAGCCTGCTGGGACGCTAGGCTGGGCTGCAACCCGTCTGGGCGAGGCGCGGGCACTGACGCAGCCCTGCGAGACGCTGCCCCGCACAGTCAGGGTAGGGCCGCGGAGTGACGGGAGCCCACGGGCAGGAACTGGAGTCTTGACATTGGACAGCGCGGGAGGAGACCCGGCCCCCCAGTGCTCCACAGAGAACCCCAAACCCAACCCCCCCGTACCCCACAGATTCCCTCCAAACACCAGCCATTCCCTGTGCCGCTCAGGACCCCCCCAAGCCCCAGCCCCTCTCAGCTGCCCTATGGGACTCCCCCCATCCCTGCCCCTCCTTGTGCTACAGCCAGCGAGTGGCATCCGATGGGCAGGGAGACTGGCCTGGCAGCTGTGCCCACACACCAGTCCTGCCAGCCCGGCCGGGTCGGTTCAGCTCTGCCCTGCGGCACGTGAGCAGCCCACTCGGTTCTGGCGCCTGGCGCCGTCAGCCCAGGGCTTGCCGCGGCAAACTGCCCAGCTGCCCAGCTGGGGCAGGGCACCTTGCGGGGAGGACGCTGGGGACACAGTGGAGAGCAGAGGAGATGCTTGGTTGGGACGCGGTAGGTCAGAGGCAGGGGGCAGGGTCCGTTTGCTCTGGCCAGATCCCCCAAGGTCCGATTGATGGTCCCCTCTGACACGCTGCCAGTTACACGGCGTGCTCCATGCGCCATTGTGCGCAGGCAGAGTGTGCGACAGGCGTGCAACAGACGTGCGACAGGCGTGCATGCCGGTGACCCCTCAGCGGGAGACAAGGCCCCAGAGGGCCAGGAAAAAGAAACAGGAACAAAGCGCTCTCTGCTGTGGGGACCCCAGGCTCCCCGTGAGCTCAGCTGGCGTGGCCAGGTCCTTCCAGGGCAGTGCCTAGGCCTGATTCCACGGCTCGGCCCCGGGAACCGGCCACGTTCAGGGGACACAGCTGAGTGACCTGCACGGGAGACGCCTCACTGAGGCTGCGGGACAGACAGACCCTCAGGCTCCAGAGCTCCCACGCTAGCCCAGCCCGGGCCGCCCCCACGCCCTGGCCTGGCGACTCCATGCAGAGGACGGGGGAAGTCACTGCCAGGAGGGCCGCGAGAAGCAGCGTCCGGTGCTCTGGTGAGACTCCCAGGGGCTGCTGGGAAACCAAGTGAGGGCAGGGGCCCAAAGGGAGAAGCAGGAGCAGCAGGGGGGTGGGGGGCACACCTGGAAGATATGGGCGCAGGTTCCCGTCACACCCGCCTTTGGCCCCAGGTGCTGTGTTGGGCTGGAGATTGGGGCAGATGTGCAAGACATCAGGGCCACACCCCTAGGCCGCGGCCCTTTGGCATCGACTCCAACAGCCAGGCCCCGAGATGCTCCAGCCAGCGTCCACACCCAGCCAGGGGAGCAGGAAATCCGAGCCCAGCGGTGCTCGGGGAACAGTCCCTAAAGCCTCAACGGACCAGCCTCAGGGTGCAAGAAATCAGACCCAGGCACCGCTCCACATCTCTGCCTGGAGCCACCCCCACTGCAACCTGCACAACCGGACCCAGCAGCAGCAGCCCAAACCAGGCGGGAATTGGGGGCACAATCCCCCCAGTGCCTGAGCCCAGCGAGCGGGACGCCCAGCCCATGGGACACAGCCGAGCCAGAGACGGGACCCAGACACCAGGGAGCGGCGGGGGACAGGACAGCGACAGCAAATGGACCCGGCACCCAGGGGCTCACCCGCCAACTGCAGCGTGGAGGGGGCTGGCCTCACCCCGCCCGAGCCCCACAGGCCCATCAGCTGGTCCGTGGTCGTGACAGCGACGCCCCGACGGGAAGCCGCGAAAGAGCTGGGCAGGCTCCCCACCAGCGCGCAGGCCAGCGCCACTAATACACCCCCCGGCCCAGCCCAGCCCGCGGCCTCTCCTGCCTGGCGCTGGGCCCCGGCTTCTCCCTGCTCCGGGGCCGGTGTCCGGGCCCAGCAGCACCTGGGGAAGAGCCGGGAGCTTCTGCCAGCCCCTGCCCTGCAGCCTCCCGCACGTCCCGGTTGGAGCCACCCGCGGCCCAGGCTTTGCCCATCATGGGGGCATTACCCACACCCCCTCCCCTGCACCTCACACCACACCGCGCACCTCCACATGCTGGCGCACAAGCACTCACCCTGTCACACCCGCCCCGTCACACTCCCCCCCAAACCACACACACAGCACACCCCCTGTAACACACACACAACGTAACACCCATCACACCCGCCCCGTAACACACACCCCCCTAAACCACACACACAGCACACCCCCTGTAACACACACACAACGTAACACCCATCACACCCGCCCCGTAACACACCCCCCTAAACCACACACACAGCACACCCCCTGTAACACACACACAACGTAACACCCATCACACCCGCCCCGTCACACTCCCCCCCAAACCACACACACAGCACACCCCCTGTAACACACACACAACGTAACACCCATCACACCCGCCCCGTAACACACACACCCGTAAACCACACAGAGCACACCCCCGTCACACCCGCCCCATAACACACACGCACACACACCCTAAACCACACACACAGCACACCCCCTGTAACACACACACAACGTAACACCCATCACACCCGCCCCGTCACACTCCCCCCCAAACCACACACACAGCACACCCCCTGTAACACACACACAACGTAACACCCATCACACCCGCCCCGTAACACACACACCCCTAAACCACACACAGCACACCCCTGTCACACCTGCCCCATAACACACACGCACACACCCCCTAAACCATACACACAGCACACCCCCTGTAACACACACACAACGTAACACCCATCACACCCGCCCCGTAACACACACCCCCTAAACCACACACAGCACACCCCCGTCACACCTGCCCCATAACACACACGCACACACCCCCTAAACCATACACACAGCACACCCCCTGTAACACACACACAACGTAACACCCATCACACCCGCCCCGTAACACACACCCCTAAACCACACACAGCACACCCCCGTCACACCTGCCCCATAACACACACGCACACACCCCCTAAACCATACACACAGCACACACCCTGTAACACACACACAACATAACACCCATCACACCCGCCCCATAACACACACACCCTAAACCACACACACAGCACACACCCTGTAACACACACACAACGTAACACCCATCACACCCGCCCCATAACACACACGCACACACACCCTAAACCACACACACAGCACACACCCTGTAACACACACACAACATAACACCCATCACACCCGCCCCATAACACACACGCACACACACCCTAAACCACACACACAGCACACACCCCGTAACATACACACAACGTAACACCCATCACACCCGCCCCATAACACACACACCCTAAAACACACACACAGCACACCCCCGTCACACCCGCCCCATAACACACACGCACACACACCCTAAACCACACACACAGCACACACCCTGTAACACACACACAACGTAATACCCATCAGACCCGCCCCGTAACACACACACACCCTAAAACACACACACAACAGAACACCCATCACACCCGCCTCGTAACACACACGCCCTAAACCACACACAGCACACCCCTGTTACACCCGCCATGTAACACCCCCCCAAAACCACACACACAGCACACCCCCTGTAACACACACACACCATAGTGTAACACCCCCAGTCACAAAGCGGTGGTGACACCACACAGCGTCTCACACACAGTGTCACACCTCCCCACACAAAGTGTCACACACACATACACAGAGCGTCACCCCCCCCACAGAGTCACCCCTCCACACACAGTGTCACCCCACACATACACACACTGTTACACAGTGTCACCCACACACACAGTGTTACCCCCGACACACACACACAGTGACATACTTTCCCAAGGTGTGTCTGGAGAGCTGTGCCCGGCCAGCCCTTTCCCTGCTCCCCTCCCCTGCCTTACAGCCTCTAGCTCCCCCCCCACGTCAAGGGGGACCCCAGGGCTGGATCTAACACAGCCCCGCTCAGCTCCCGGGGCAGCGCTGCCACTGGTGAGGTCCAAAAACACGGGACATGGGAGATGATCCCGAGCACCCCGAACTGGCCAGCTGGGAGCGCGCTGAGCACCCAAACCCACGTCCCTCGCAAAGAGACGGGCCTGGGAACAGCTGCCCCGGGGCAGCCCTGGCCCCCGCCCAAGGGGCCCGGCCCCTGGAATGGAGGATGGGGGTCGGGTCAGAGCTGTGAGGCCATCCAAGGCTCCAGGCTGGCCCTGTGCAGAAGGTCCCCTCGGCTCCCCACAGTCCTGAGGTGCCCAGCTGTGTGTGTGTGTGTGTGTGAGCGCGTCTGTGATTCTCTCTGTGGCTGTGACTGTGTGTATGTGTGAGTGCATCTGTGATTCTGTGTGTGTGTGTGAGCGCATCTGTAATTCTGTGTGTGTGTGCGACTGTGTGTCTGTGAGTGTGTGTGTGACTGTGAGTGTGTGTGTTTTCTCACCCTCTCCTCCCCCCCCTCAGCTGCTGTCCCTCGCGCCTCTCTTAGTATTACACGCACATATCGGCTCCACTCACACACGCACTTGTGCGCACACACACACACTCACGTGCACACTCACCCTCACACGCACACACGCCCCCCCCTTTTTTGCAATGACTGTCTTGAAGGTGCAGGAAATACAGAGGACGGGCTGTGGGTTCACCGAGCCCCGGCCGGCCCCCTGCCCCGCAGGTGCCGGGGAGGACTCGCCCTCTCGCCCTTGGGGGTCACTCGATCGCCCCCCGGTTCCCCCGCCCGCTCCCCGCGCGCGCTCACCGTGTGCCGGGACCCCGGGACGGACCCTCCGCGCGCAGCGACCCCGGGCTGCAGCCGGCGAGGAGCAGCCCAGCCTCCGCCTCCCGCGCCGCCGCCGCCCGCTCCGCGCCGGTGCCTGCGTCTGGCTGGCGAGCGCCCCGGCCCCGGCCCCGGCCCCGCTCTGCCTCGTCCGCTCCGCCCGCGGGGCTGGGGGCGCGACTCGCCCCGCCTGCCCGCACACCCCGCACAGCCCTGTGCGCACACACACCGCACACACACACTGCACCCCCCCACCCTGTGCACACACACACACCGCACAGCCCTGTGCGCACACACACACTGCACCCCCCCACCCTGTGCACACACACACACCGCACAGCCCTGTGCGCACACACACACTGCACCCCCCCACCCTGTGCACACACACACCACACAAACACACCGCACAGCCCTGTGCGCACACACCGCACACTGCAACCCCCCACCCTGTGCACACACACCGCACAGCCCTGTGCGCACACACACCGCACACACACACTGCACCCCCCCACCCTGGGCACACACACACCGCACACACACACTGCACCCCCCACCCTGTGCACACACACTGCACACACACACTGCACCCCCCCGCCTTGTGCACACCCACACCGCACACCCACACCGCACAGCCCTGTGCGCACACACACCGCACACACACACTGCACCCCCCCACCCTGTGCACACACACACACCGCACAGCCCTGTGCGCACACACACACTGCACCCCCCCACCCTGTGCACACACACACACCGCACAGCCCTGCGCGCACACACACACTGCACCCCCCCACCCTGTGCACACACACACCACACAAACACACCGCACAGCCCTGTGCGCACACACCGCACACTGCAACCCCCCACCCTGTGCACACACACCGCACAGCCCTGTGCGCACACACACCGCACACACACACTGCACCCCCCCACCCTGGGCACACACACACCGCACACACACACTGCACCCCCCACCCTGTGCACACACACTGCACACACACACTGCACCCCCCCGCCTTGTGCACACCCACACCGCACACCCACACCGCACAGCCCTGTGCGCACACACACCGCACACACACACTGCACCCCCCCACCCTGTGCACACACACACACCGCACAGCCCTGTGCGCACACACACACTGCACCCCCCCACCCTGTGCACACACACACACCGCACAGCCCTGTGCGCACACACACACTGCACCCCCCCACCCTGTGCACACACACCGCACAGCCCTGTGCGCACACACACCGCACACACACACTGCACCCCCCCCACCCTGGGCACACACACACCGCACACACACACTGCACCCCCCACCCTGTGCACACACACTGCACACACACACTGCACCCCCCCGCCTTGTGCACACCCACACCGCACACCCACACCGCACAGCCCTGTGTGCACACACACACTGCACCCCCCCACCCTGTGCACACACACCGCACAGCCCTGTGCACACACACACCACACACCCACACCGCACAGCCCTGTGCGCACACACACCGCACACACACACTGCACCCCCCCACCCTGTGCACACACACCGCACAGCCCTGTGCGCACACACACCGCACACATACACTGCACCCCCCCACCCTGTGCGCACACACACCGCACACTGCACCCCGCACAGCCCTGTGCGCACACACACCGCACCCCCCCACCCTGTGCACACACACACTGCACACACACACCGCACAGCCCTGTGCGCACACACACCGCACACACACACTGCACCCCCGCACCCTGTGCGCACACACACACACACCGCACAGCCCTGTGCGCACACACACCGCACACTGCAGCCCCCCACCCTGTGCACACACACACCACACACACACACACACCGCACAGCCCTGTGCGCGCACACACCGCACACACACACTGCACCCCCCCACCCTGTGCACACACACCGCACAGCCGTGTGCGCACACACACCGCACACATACACTGCACCCCCCCACCCTGTGCACACACACACCACACACACACCCACACCGCACAGCCCTGTGCGCACACACACCACACACACACACTGCACCCCCCCACCCTGTGCACACACACACCGCACAGCCCTGTGCGCACACACACACTGCACCCCCCCACCCTGTGCACACACACACCGCACAAACACACCGCACAGCCCTGTGCGCACACACCGCACACTGCAACCCCCCACCCTGTGCACACACACCGCACAGCCCTGTGCGCACACACACCGCACACACACACTGCACCCCCCCACCCTGGGCACACACACACCGCACACACACACTGCATCCCCCACCCTGTGCAGACACACAGCACACACACACTGCACCACCCCGCCTTGTGCACACACACACCGCACACCCACACCGCACAGCCCTGTGCGCACACACACACTGCACCCCCCCACCCTGTGCACACACACACTGCACACACACACCGCACAGCCCTGTGCGCACACACACCGCACACACACACTGCACCCCCGCACCCTGTGCGCACACACACACACACCGCACAGCCCTGTGCGCACACACACCGCACACTGCAGCCCCCCACCCTGTGCACACACACACCACACACACACACACACCGCACAGCCCTGTGCGCGCACACACCGCACACACACACTGCACCCCCCCACCCTGTGCACACACACCGCACAGCCCTGTGCGCACACACACCGCACACATACACTGCACCCCCCCACCCTGTGCACACACACACCACACACACACCCACACCGCACAGCCCTGTGCGCACACACACCACACACACACACTGCACCCCCCCACCCTGTGCACACACACACCGCACAGCCCTGTGCGCACACACACACTGCACCCCCCCACCCTGTGCACACACACACCGCACAAACACACCGCACAGCCCTGTGCGCACACACCGCACACTGCAACCCCCCACCCTGTGCACACACACCGCACAGCCCTGTGCGCACACACACCGCACACACACACTGCACCCCCCCACCCTGGGCACACACACACCGCACACACACACTGCATCCCCCACCCTGTGCAGACACACAGCACACACACACTGCACCACCCCGCCTTGTGCACACACACACCGCACACCCACACCGCACAGCCCTGTGCGCACACACACACTGCACCCCCCCACCCTGTGCACACACACCGCACAGCCCTGTGCGCACACACACCACACACCCACACCGCACAGCCCTGTGTGCACACACACCGCACACACACACTGCACCCCCCCACCCTGTGCACACACACCGCACAGCCCTGTGCGCACACACACCGCACACATACACTGCAACCCCCCACCCTGTGCGCACACACACCGCACAGCCCTGTGCGCACACACACACTGCACCCCCCCACCCTGTGCACACACACACCGCACAGCCCTGTGCGCACACACACCGCACACTGCACCCCCCCACCCTGTGCACACACACACCGCACACAAACCCACACCGCACAGCCCTGTGCGCACACACACCGCACACACACACTGCACCCCCCACCCTGTGCACACACACACCGCACAGCCCTGTGCGCACACACACACTGCACCCCCCCACCCTGTGCACACACACACCGCACAAACACACCGCACAGCCCTGTGCGCACACACCGCACACTGCAACCCCCCACCCTGTGCACACACACCGCACAGCCCTGTGCGCACACACACCGCACACACACACTGCACCCCCCCACCCTGGGCACACACACACACCGCACAGCCCTGTGCGCACACACACACTGCACCCCCCCACCCTGGGCACACACACACCGCACACACACACTGCATCCCCCACCCTGTGCAGACACACAGCACACACACACTGCACCACCCCGCCTTGTGCACACACACACCGCACACCCACACCGCACAGCCCTGTGCGCACACACACACTGCACCCCCCCACCCTGTGCACACACACCGCACAGCCCTGTGCGCACACACACCGCACACACACACACTGCACCCCCCCACCCTGGGCACACACACACCGCACACACACACTGCACCCCCCACCCTGTGCACACACACTGCACACACACACTGCACCCCCCCGCCTTGTGCACACACACACCGCACACCCACACCGCACAGCCCTGTGCGCACACACACCACACACCCACACCGCACAGCCCTGTGCGCACACACACCGCACACATACACTGCACCCCCCCACCCTGTGCGCACACACACCGCACAGCCCTGTGCGCACACACACCGCACACACACACTGCACCCCCCCACCCTGTGCACACACACACCGCACAGCCCTGTGCGCACACACACCGCACACTGCACCCCCCCACCCTGTGCACACACACCGCACACACACACACACCGCACAGCCCTGTGCGCACACACACCGCACACACACACTGCACCCCCCACCCTGTGCACACACACACCGCACAGCCCTGTGCGCACACACACACTGCACCCCCCCACCCTGTGCACACACACACCGCACAAACACACCGCACAGCCCTGTGCGCACACACCGCACACTGCAACCCCCCACCCTGTGCACACACACCGCACAGCCCTGTGCGCACACACACCGCACACACACACTGCACCCCCCCACCCTGGGCACACACACACCGCACACACACACTGCACCCCCCACCCTGTGCAGACACACAGCACACACACACTGCACCACCCCGCCTTGTGCACACACACACCGCACACCCACACCGCACAGCCCTGTGCGCACACACACTCTGCACCCCCCCACCCTGTGCACACACACCGCACAGCCCTGTGCGCACACACACCGCACACACACACTGCAGCCCCCCACCCTGTGCACACACACACACCGCACAGCCCTGTGCGCACACACACACTGCACCCCCCCACCCTGTGCACACACACACCGCACAAACACACCGCACAGCCCTGTGCGCACACACCGCACACTGCACCCCCCCACCCTGTGCACACACACCGCACACACCCCATGCGTGCACACACACACTGTACATATCCTCCTCCCCATGCACACACTGCATACACTTTGCCCTGTGCACACACACTACACATCCCGCCCTGCCCAGTGTTTCTCACTCTGATCCGGGGAAGGATCTAACCAAACTCTGAAGGATATAGGAGTTTAGGTTTGAATTGTGTTGTAGAGGTACATACACCCTCAGCCGTAGCAAGACTGAGCTAAAGAGGAGAACTTAGTGTTTCTCACTCTGATCCGGGGAAGGATTTGTATAATTGGTGTATGAACCCTCGGTGGTAGCAGACCGAGTAATACAGAGGGAAGCTTAGCGTCTCTCCCTCTGGCCCAGAGTGGGTTAAAATCATAAGATGCAGATCTTGTTCTGTTAAACCAAACTCTGAAGGATATAGGAGTTTGGGCAGTGTAGTATCGGGGGTAGCCGTGTCAGTCTGTATCTACAAAAACAACAAGGAGTCTGGTGGCACCTTAAAGACTAACAGATTTATTAGAGCATAAGCTTTTGTGAGTTAAAACCTCACTTCTTCGGATGCATAGAGTAGTGTAGTGTGGTTTATGTTTGGCTTTTTTTGTAAGTAATATTGTGGTAATTTCACAATTTTGCAGAAAATGTTTAAAAAACGGAACCAGGAAGGGTGGGGGCTAGTTAAAAAGCCCACCCTCCTTGCTAAATTGGTAGTGAAACAAGGCTTGTGCCCATGGAAAGAAACTGTTTATTGGAAAAAGCAGGATCGGGCCCAGTCAAGCAATAGATAAAGAAACTGAAAACAGGTTGGGTACAGAGAGTTAAAACAGCACTCTCAAATCTTACAGCAGCAGTAACATCAGGAGAAGAAACATTTGAGACCCCAGAAGGGGGCAAACCTTTGGGACCCCTCTGGAGATTGGGAAGGGGGATATTTGGAATATTTGGGTAAATTCCTCCTCCCAGGGCCAAAATGCCATTAAAACAGTTAACCACAGTGCCTGCTTCTGCCTCAGATCTCCAGGCTATGGCAAAATGGCTGGAGATTTTAAAACAAATTTTTTTTTTCTAAATAAAGTGTTAACCCCTTTTACTAAAAAAAAGGAAGAATTTACACTCACAAAAAATGCACCATTTAATTAGCATTTGTGCAGCCCCAAGTACCAAACACACTGTGGCAGAGACCAAGCAGGTTCTGCCAGGGTGAAAGCACTGTGCTAATTTGTTTCCAAGCTTCTATCTTTCAGGCTCCGAACCAGAACATCAGGAGAGCTGGTACCAGCTGAAGAGTTATAAAATACCATGGTTCTAGTGTCATGACAAAGTCTGTGTTCAGTGTTCTGTGTCTGTCTCTAGTGGTGTCCTGTGCTAGCATTGGGTCCAGAGAGAGAGGGGATACTACACTAGACAGGGCAAATGTCTTTTCCTCTCTCTACTTCCCCCATCTCCATCCAACTTATCAATCACCCCTTGTGTCCAAAACACTTTAGTCCCCAGTGCATCAGGTTTATTTGTTGTTAGGTTCTCTAATAGTCATTTTGTTGTTAATTTTTGTTCTTAGTATTGTTAGTTACATTTGCTTGTATTGTTAATTCCCACTTTCCTCTATGCACTCTGGTTCTATTTCCCCAAGCTCTGAAGGGTAGTTCTTGGGCCCCCATAACCTGTAAGACCTTGGCCCATAATTGTATGGCCCCATCTTTCAGGTCCCCAGAAACCTCTGAGAACAACTGTTAAAAATAGGAAATTCTACAACATTTTAGCAACTAAATGTTAGTTTAAGTCCAAATCAGCTTAACCTTGCATAACAACTGTGGTACTCCTACAAAATCTTATTTGTTGTGTGTGCTTAAGAAGGTCCTGACCTCAGTGACTTTTATTGTTTGATGGCTATTGCAGCATCAAACTTGGGCCTCATTTTGTTTGTCAATGTACCCAATTATTGTAATGGTAATGGTTTTGTTGTATTTCCAATTATTATAATTATAATTGTTTGCATTTGTGTTTATGTTATATCTGGTGTTTAGTCAATTGTAATGGTTTTAGTTATATTCACCTGGTTATAATTGTTTGGTTTGTTTGCAACAAATACAAAAGATTTATATGGTGACCACTCAAGAATTGTTCTTGAGAGGTCAAAAGGGGGACAATGTAGATCAATCTCTGATAATTTTCATATGACTTTACATTGTGCCTCTTCATATAACCTTGTGGTGGGTCTACCCACGTGTAACCTCTGTTTTCATGAAACTTTGTATCAAAGCCTCATTTAGAAACTTTGCATTGCCCTTGGTATAATATTATAGCCCCTAAGGATAGAATAAGATAGAAGAAAAATTTCTGTTTGCTAGCAGTAGAACAAGAGCTCTCCCCCCCCCACTCTTAATCAATTGCCCTGTTGAATGAATGAGGTGTGGATGAGCAAGGCATGGAAGGCAGCACCTCCATACAGCCTCAACTGTTGGAGAGGGGCTGGGAGCCAGACCCAAGGACAATAAAACGTGTCAAGTGGGCTCATTAAAGAGAAGCAGACATACCAACGGCCTCCTCCTCGGGGGTTAGAAGCAAGCACCTTCTTTTGGAAACACCCTCTTTGCAGCATTGGGACAGCACTCAAAAGAAAGCAGCACAAAGGACCAATGGACACAGACACAGAGTTTGAATCTGGTCTAGATTTGCATAAGAGGAAAGCTGCTATAAAAGTGAGGTGTCTTGCAGAGGACCCCGGGTCTCGTCTTGTCAACATGGGAGCATCGATCCGGATCGGCAGAAGCCCGGCTCCACCCCTCCCCCATCTAACTCACCTGGCCAGTGAAGTTAAGGGGAGCAACTAATTGGTAACAACAAGACGGAATGGGTTTGTGTGTGTGTGTGTGTGAGCGTAAGTGTAATATATTATATGCATATAATACAGTGTTAATGAATACATGTATTACTAATAAATGTGGTGTTCTGCCTTATTCCCCCTGAAAAGATCCTGTGCAGTACTTTAAGTACAACACCCTGCACACACCACACAGCACACACATATTGCACACCACCCCTTGCACCTCTATCCTGTGCATGCACACACACACTACACACCCCGCCTTACCCCATGCACATCCCACCCTGTGCACACACACACACACTGCACAACCCGCTCTGCCCTGCCCAGCACACACACACTGCACACTTCCCTGCACACATCCCCAAGCACACGCAGCGTACAGCCCCATGCACACATGCACACTGCCCCATACAGACACTGCACACCACAAACTGACCCTGAAACCACACACACCCCACCACGTGCACACACACTGCTCCATGCACATACACACATCCCACACGCCCCACCCAGTGGACCTCCCACATGCACAGCCTACCCCCAAGCACACCCTGCACACACCACACCCACACCCACTGTCAACCCCATCCTTTGCACACGCACACTGTGCCCCACATGCCCACATACTCACACACTGCCACACACACTACACACACTGCCCCCTGTCCCACACACCACACACACACACCCACACTCTGCCCTGTGCATGCACACCCCCACCTCACACTATTTTCCTAGTACACACTGCACACGTATGCACGCCTGCACACACACACAAGCACACCCCCTCCGCCCGGGTGCCCCACACCCTTCCTACGGGACTAGGCACGCATACTCCCAGGAGGGCTGGGCTGCGAGGGGTTAACCCAGCTCCCTGCTTATCTAGCAGGGACCTGGCCTCTGTCAGTGCAGCAGCACCTGGGAGGGATTTCCCTGCTCATGGCAAAGGCCTTGGTGGGAGAGGGCCGACCCCGCGCCCGGATCACACTCCCAGGCCCTGGTGGGAGAGGGCCGACCCCGCGCCCGGATCACACTCCCAGGCCCTGGTGGGAGAGGGCCGACCCCGCGCCCGGATCACACTCCCAGGCCCTGGTGGGAGAGGGCCGACCCCGCGCCCGGATCACACTCCCAGGCCCTGGTGGGAGAGGGCCGACCCTGCGCCCGGATCACACTCCCAGGCCCTGGTGGGAGAGGGCCGACCCCGCGCCCGGATCACACTCCCAGGCCCTGGTGGGAGAGGGCCCCGATGCAGACTAGCTGCTCAGCACGGCCACCAGCGGGTGTCTCCGAGGGCCCTGGAATGGGAACAGTTAACCCAGGGCATCCCCACCTGCTCGCCAGGCCTCTCCTCCAGCCAGGGCCCAAGCAGGCCGGAGCAGACCCGCAGCAGGGACGGGTGTGTGTGCCAGGCCCCCTCCCGCTGTAGGCAGCTCCGGCTGGGGCCCTCACGGCCTGACTAGGAAACGGCCAGGGCCCCTGGGGAGACAGCAGGAGCTGGGACTGGCCCAGGATGCCTGGGAATTCACAGAGACTCCTGCAGCTCATGCCGGGGGATCATGCCTGGCCCCCAGGGTAAGGACCATGTCTGTCCATCTCATCCGAGCTGGGCACGGGCGCCAGAGGCGAGAGCGCCCCCAGCTGGCTCTCTGCAGCACAGCGCCCCTCACGCCACGCTGGGGCATTGGGGTCTGCTCTGTCTCCCCCCCTCCCCCCGCTCTGTGCAGCACAAGCAGCCAGCACTGCCGTGCGGGGGACACAGAGCCCGGGAGGAGAATTCATGGGGGGCAGAGAGATTTTATATCTGACACCAGCTCACCTGGGATGCCTTTTCTCTGCTGCTAGCAGCCCGTTGGGTCGCAGAGCGAGGCGGTGCACCATGCTCTCTCTTGGGGACTTGACTTCGGTTCTTTCTTGTGTTTCCTGACTCTAGCCCAAAGGCTGTCAGAGGCTGAAAGTCCTCGTGGCTGGAAAGAGCCAGGCCAGGACCCCGGAGCCCCGAGCACTCAGGACACAGTGTGGCTTGAGGGGGGAGGAGAGTCGAGGCAGCAGACCCAAGCAGTGCTGAACTCGTGGGGAAGGGCTCCCCAGAGGGTCCCCTGGACACACTCCTCAGGCCACTGGGGCTCGAGGCACCTGGGGAGAAGCGCAGGGAGCAGCTAGGAGCAGAGGGAACAGGCGTCCCCATGCTGGGAATGCAGCCAGGGGGTGGACGGCTGCTCCCAGCCAATGCCAGCCAGATGCTGCTCCGCTTCACGCCCTCCTGCCAAGCCGGGGCCACAGGACCCGCAACCTGGCCACAGCCCCCACCAGAGGCTGAGCGGGGCTAGGAGGGGCTAGAGCAGCTCCCGCAAGGGCCCACGGCAGCCGGGTCCCTGGGGATCCAGCCAAGAGCCACAACACGTCAGTATGGGGGGCAGGGACCCCCGAGGGCAGGACAGGCAGAGGGGGGCAGGGAGCACTCGGCCCCTGCCGGCTGCACACCAGGAGTATCTGGACGGGCTGAGGAGTCGAGGCAGCTTGGGAGCACCAGAGCTCCACTGACCCCAACGCCTCTTCTCGCCTCGCGGCACCCGAGCGGGGAGCGGAAATGCGGGAGGCATGGGCTTGGTGCAGCCGCTCGGTCACGGCTCTGCCAGGGGAACCAGGTGTCCCCAGTGCATTCCAGGGGGTCTGCATTGGTGGAACAGCCCCATCTCCTGGGGGCCGGACGCCTCGCTCAGCCCAGTGTGAATCGGGAGTAACCCCGCGGAGCTGGACGCCTCGCTCAGCCCAGTGTGAATCAGGTGTAATCTCACGGAGCCGGACGCCTCGCTCGGCCCAGTGTGAATCGGGTGTAATCTCACGGAGCTGGACACCTCGCTCGGCCCGGTGTGAATCGGGATTAACCCCGCGGAGCTGGATGCCTCGCTTGGCCCGGTGTGAATTGGGTGTAACCCCCCAGAGCCAGACACCTCGCTCAGCCCAGTGTGAGTTGGGTGTAATCTCACGGAGCCAGACGCCTCGCTCAGCCTGGTGTGAATCGGGAGTAACCCCGCGGAGCCGGACGCCTCGCTCGGCCCGGTATGAATCGGGTGTAATCTCATTGAGCCAGACGCCTCACTCAGCCCGGTGTGAATCGGGAGTAACCCCGCAGAGCCGGACGCCTCACTCAGCCCAGTGTGAATCGGGAGTAACCCCCCGGAGCCGGAAGCCTCGCTCGGCCCGGTGTGAATCGGGTGTAATCTCACGGAGCCAGATGCCTCGCTCAGCCCGGTGTGAATCGGGAGTAACCCCGCAGAGCCGGAAGCCTCGCTCGGCCTGGTGTGAATCGGGTGTAACCCCCCGGAGCCAGACGCCTCGCTCAGCCCAGTGTGAATTGGGAGTAATCCCGCGGAGCTGGACGCCTCGCTCGGCCCGGTGTGAATCGGGAGTAACCCCCCGGAGCCGGACACCTCGCTCGGCCCGGTGTGAATCAGGAGTAACCCCCCGGAGCCGGACGCCTCGCTCGGCCCGGTGTGAATCGGGAGTAACCCCCCGGAGCCGGACGCCTCGCTCAGCCCGGTGTGAATCGGGAGTAACCCCCCGGAGCCGGACGCCTCGCTCGGCCCCGTGTGAATCGGGTGTAACCCCCCGGAGCCGGAGGCCTCGCTCGGCCCGGTGTGAATCGGGAGTAACCCCCCGGAGCCGGACGCCTCGCTCGGCCCGGTGTGAATCGGGAGTAACCCCCCGGAGCCGGACGCCTCGCTCAGCCCGGTGTGAATCGGGAGTAACCCCCCGGAGCCGGACGCCTCGCTCGGCCCGGTGTGAATCGGGAGTAACCCCCCGGAGCCGGACGCCTCGCTCAGCCCGGTGTGAATCGGGAGTAACCCCCCGGAGCCGGACGCCTTGCTTCTTGTCCTATCCTCAGAGGTTAACAAGAAATGTTTTTCTCCCTCTTCCTTGTAACAGCCTTTTATGTACTTGAAAACTGTTCTCATGTCCCCCTCAGCCTTCTCTTCTCCAGACTAAACAAACCAAGTTTTTTTCAATCCGCCCTCAGAGGTCATGTTTCATGTTTTCTAAACCTTTGATCATTTTTATTGCTCTTCTCTGGACTTTCTCCAATTTGTCCACATCTTTCTGAAATGTGGTGTCCAGAACTGGACACAACACTCCAGTTGAGGCCTAATCAGTGCGGAGCAGAGCGGAAGAATGACTGCTCCTGTCTTGCTCACAACATTTCTGCTAATACAGCCCAGACTGATGTGCGCTTTTTTTTGCAACAGTGTTACACTGTTGACCCCTATATAGGGAGGAGGGGATAGCTCAGTAGCCTGCTAAACCCAGGGTTGTGAGTTCAATCCTTGAGGGGGCCACTTAGGGAGCTGGGGCAAAATCAGTCCTTGGTCCTGCTGGTGAAGGCAGGGGGCTGGACTCAGTGACCTTTCAGGGGCCCTTCCAGTTCTAGGAGATGGGATATCTCCATTATATTATATTAATTAGCTTGTGGTCCACTATGACCCCCAGATCCCTTTCCGCAGTACTCCTTCCTAGACAGTCATTTCCCACTTTGTGTGTGTGTAACTGATTGTTCCTTCCTAAGGGGAGTACTTCACAAAGGTCAGGCTTGACAAAGCCCTGGTTGGGATGATTTAGTTGGGGCTGGTCCTGCTTTGATCAGGGGGTTGGACTAGATACCTCTTGAGGTCCCTTCCAGCCCTGATATTCTATGATACTTTGCAATTGTCCTTATTGAATCTCATCCTATTTACTTCAGACCATTTCTCCAGTTTGTCCAGATCACTTTGAATTTCATTCCGGTCCCGCAAAGCGCTTCCAGCCCCTCCTGGTTAGTGCTACAGAGTGGAGGGGCCCCTTATCCTGGGCACCGTTGGGTATGTGGCACTAGCTGCAACCGCGCGCGTTACGACTTGGCTCTGAGGGCACTGGAGGAAGCTAGGAGCTGCTGCAGGATGGGTTTGTGGGAGCACATGGGGCCAGATCCTCAGCTGGTGTCACGCAGGGCGGCTCCAGGGCCCAGGAGGGAGCTGTGCTGGTCCCCGGGACTCTGGCCCTGTTCGTGGATTCAGCATCTCTTGGCAGGCCGGCGCGAGCGAGCAGCCCCTCGGGCTCTGAGCACAGGGTCGATGGGCATTGATTTGGGAGCACGCTGGCTCTGCGGGATGCGGGGAACTAGGCCAGTGCTTCTGCACTCACTAATGAGCTGTATCCAGGCCAGAGCCGGGCACCCTGAACAGCAGACACCGAGAACATGCTGGAAGGAGGTGGCTGCTTGGAGTCTCCCAGGTGGATGCCCCCCAGGCTGATGGCACTTAACAGGGGCACTGGCAGGGCTGGGAGCTCCTCGACCCACGGCACAGGACAGCTGCTGCCCGAGGTCCTTCCCCGCAGGAGACATCCAAGCTGGAGGCTCCTGGGGAGATGTTCCTAGCGGGGGAGCGGTAGAGGAGCAGCTCCCCTCGGGGTGGTGGGGGCGAAGGTGTCAGCGTGGGAAGACGCTGCAGCAGGGCACCCCCAGGGCTCCATTGCCTCTGCTGGCAGCTCCCACGGGAAAGCCCAGTTGAGACCTGGAGCCGCCATGGCTGAGACCTGCCAACTCGTCTCACCCCAGCCGTGGGCACCTCTCCAGCTGGTGCCAGCTATCAGGTGCCAATGACCCGAGGCCTCTGGTTTCCTCCAACAGGGGGGTGACATCTCCCATAGTGCCGCCAACATCTGGCCCCCGCCTGCCCTGGGCGATGTCCTGGGGACGCACTTCAGGGGCAGGGCCCTGGCCTCCCTCTTCCCCAGGGCTCTGCTGAGAGCGGCTCACCCAGCATCCAACCCGGCAGCTCGGGCCGTAGAGATGGGCCGGGCCGACGCCAGGCAGGGCCGGCTTGAGGAGGGGCAGGGCCCAATTCAAACATTTTCGGCGGGGCCCCGGCAGGGATGACTAACACCAAAAACCAAAACATAAAAAAAGCCTTTCATTTCTTCCATGTATTATTTACTTTCCATAACTATATAAATAATACAATGATATATTCTGTACATTGCGTTATATATGCTGTTGATGGGTTATTAATGAGCTCCGTTTCCCATGTGTGGGTCCCCGCCACTCCCGGGGGGTGTGCTAGGGTGACCAGATGTCCCGATTTTATTGGGACAGTCCTGATTTTTGGGTCTTTTTCTTATATAGGCTCCTATTACCCTCCACCCCCTGTCCCAGTTTTTCACACTTGCTGTCTGGTCACGCTTGTGGTGTGCACATGTGTGGGTCCCAGCTGCTCCCTGCCCCCCTCATTGAAGCAGGTGTGCAGGGTTACTGTCCTGGGAACTGCAGGGCACCAGTGGACATGAGGCTGACTGGAGGTAGGGTCTGGCTGCAGGCAGGGCAAGGGGTGCGGGGCTGGCTGGAGTCAGGGGTGTGTGGGGCTGGCTGGCTTCAGGCAGGACCGCAGGGGGGTGTGGCGGGGTTGGCAGGGCTGGAGACAGAGGAGTGCGGGACTGGCTGGCTTCAGGCAGGGGGGTGCAGCAGGGGTTGGCTGGAGACAGGGCAGGGGGTGCAGAGCTGGTGCGGGCAGGAGGGTGTGTGGGGCTGACTGGCTTTGGGCCGGGCTGCAAGGGGGTGCGACAGGGTGTGACGGACTGGGACTGTTCTTAATGTGGTCTTTGAATGTCGAGTGGGGAGTGTTGGCTGGGAAGGCAGGGGAGTGTGGCTAGGATGGTCTGCATGGGGGGATGGGAGACTGGCCGAGGGAAGATACCTGAGCATGTAATGTGAGAACCCAGGAAGAGGTTAGAGGCCAGGTGACACCTTTGCCTGGGAAACTGAACAAAGGCTGGGGGGAGAGTTTCGGAGCTGGCTGGTGGAATGGCTGGGAGGCAGACAGGGCTCTGAGTTCCCAAGGGGGCTGTGGTGCCCTGTGACCCCAAGATGGACCTAACCGAGGGGGGTCCTGTTGTCTGTGCCTGCAAGACCTGTCTTGGACTGCGTCCCTGTTGTCTAAATAAACCTTCTGCTTTACTGGCTGGCTGAGAGTCATGGTGAATCACAGGAAGCCGGGGGTGCAGGGCCTTTTGTCCCCCCACACTCCGTGACAACTGGTGGTAGCGGTGGGATATACTGCACCCAGTGGACGGCGCTTCCTGCAGTAAGTGACTGGGGAGCAGTAAAACAAAGGGGGATTGAAGGGGACCAGGTGGGCTGAAGAGTCAGAGAGAGACGGTTTCAGGAGGCGATTCACCCCTGGGAGTGTGTGACCAGAGAGAAGGACCTTTGCAGTAACAGGGTCCCCCGGGGGATCGCAGCAAGCGGTCCCAGGGTGGAGGAGTCTGCAGCTCGACCCTGGCAGAGAGGGGGTGACCTGAAGAGGGGCTGGCACACTAGGGGTCCCCCTGGAACGGTGGAAAGCGGAGAGCACAGGCCGGCGAGGGGCCAGCAGGAGGATGTATGCTAAACGCCTTAAGAGCGACCTGGTGGAGCTGTGCAAGCAGAGGGGGCTGCGCGTTGGGAGGTCCACCAAAGAACAGCTCATTGCCCAGCCAGAGGAGAGGGATCACTTGGATGAACCGAGCCCTGTCCCTGAGGGAAGCCGCCCGGCGGATGCAGCGTGGGCCCTGGGGCCTGACATGGCTGGGAGGGGTCAGACTGCTGCCGAGAACATCCCGAGACCCTGCCTAGCTGTGCCTAGGGGAGGGGTTGGGGGAAACCCAGCGAATACCGAGGGCGCCCTGACCCCGGCGGCCAGCAGGGGATCGTCCCGGCGGAGCTCCCCGTCCCGGGAGTGGATGCGACTGGAATATGACAGGGAGCTGAGACTGAAAGAGCTCGAGTTAAGGCAGCAAGAACTGAAGCAGGAGCGGGAAGAGAAGGAGAACCAGCGTCAGCATGAGCTGGAACTGGCCAGGCTGAGGAGCAGTGGGGCCCCGGCTGCGGTGAGCGAGGGGGGACCCAAGACTGCAAAGAGCTTTGATAAGTGCTTCCTGGCCCAGCGTAAGGAAGGGGAGGACACGGATACCTTCCTGACGGCCTTTGAGAATACCTGCGAGCTGCCCCAGGTTGACCCTGCAGACAGGCTCCAGTTTCTCATCCCCTCACTGGACTCCACAGCCAGGGAGGTGTACAGCCGACTGAAAGGGGTGGAGACGGGACTACGAACTGTTCAAAAAGGCCCTGCTCCGCGAGTTTGGGCTGACCCCTGAGATGTACCAGAAGAGGTTCCGGAGTCAGCATAAAACCCGTGAGGTCACATACCTACAACTAGCCAACCGGGCGCAGGGGTATGCCCGCAAGTGGACAGCTGGGGCCCAAACTATAGAGGACCTGCTTGACCTATTCGTACTGGAGCACGTGTATGAGCAGTGCCCATCCGACCTGAGGTGATGGTTGATGGACCAAAAACCAGAGAACCCGCAGCACGCAGGCCAGTTGGCCGATGAGCTTGTGAACAGTCGGGCAGGGGATAACAGGGAGGAGTCCCAAAGGAACAGTCCCGCCACAACGCGGAGAGAGAGTCACCATGGGACCTCCCAGCGGGGAAATACGGAAAACCCCCACCAAAGGGGAACATCCAGCGTCAGGTCCGTCTGACCCGCTCGAGGGGACCCACGGGACATGGGCTGCTATCACTGTGGCCAAAGAGGCCACATATGGGCCCAGTGTCCCAGGCTCAGGGACAGACTGAGCGGACCGAACCCACAGAGGGTTGACTGGGTAGAGACCCAGCCAGGCGAGAGGCAGCATTCCCAGGGAAGGGGGGCTGGCAGAGTACCACCTGCTAAGGAGGGAGGAGAGCGCCAGGCCAGCTCCTCTGGGGGGCTGGATGCTCCAGACTCAGGGTTTTTGGTTTATATGTGTTGAGATGAGTTCCTGTCTGCATCCTGTAAAACTTGCCCATACCGGTATTGCCCTGGCCTCTTCTTTTGTCATTCAGTGTTGCACGCATTCTAAAACAATATGCATTTCCTCACCTTTTGGGGGCGAAGCCAGACTTTGAGGCACCTGCTCCCCTACTTGGTGTAAACTTTGCTTGTGCCAATCAGAAACGAACACAAACAGGTTTTGGGCCCCGTCCCCCAGGACACTTCTATGATGTCATAGTTGGTACTTGATGGGCCTGCCTGCCATGTGCAGGCAGGGAGAGGAGAAAGAAAAACGAATCCTGTGTATCCTGTGTGCACCCGTAACCGAGCCTGATCACCTCGAAGCCTCTCTCTCAGCTCACGTGTTTCAAACAGAGTGTCTACGTTTGCCGGTCGTTATGCGTTGGTTTGTATTTGTAAGTATCAGTTATTACTAAATGCTGCATCTTTGTTTATAAATATTGTTAGTAGATATTTTAGTCATTGTGTGTTTTAAGTTTCATTAACTCTATTAGCTAATCAAACGCTGCTCCCTTACCCCTTGTAATTATCCCCAATAAAACTTTAAATTGATTAATTTTAGGTGTGTGTGTGTGTGTGTGTGTGTGTCTGCAGTTTGCATCGTGACCCATACTCTCCTTGCATCCCTTACCAATATAGTCTATTGCCACATGCAGCCTGGTAAATAACAGGCCTGCATTTTCTTTCGCCCCTGCGTGCCCGTGGCAATCCACAATATGGTGGGCGTGGGGCTGTCCCTCCGGAGAGAGTACCTTGTTCTCCTGGAGGTGGATGGGAGGAAGGTCAATGGATACTGGGATACGGGCGCAGAGGTGACGCTGGCCCGGCCCGACGTGGTTGCCCCAGATCGGGTGGTGCCCAACACCTACCTGACCCTGATGCGGGTGGGCGGGACCCCAGTCAAAGTGCCCATGGCAAGGGTACACCTGAAGTGGGGGGCCAAGGAGGGCCCCAAGGATGTAGGGGTACACCTGTATTTGCCCACTGAGGTGTTGATGGGGGGGACTGGAGGACTGGCCAAGCAACCCCCAGGGTGCCCTGGTTGTGACCTGCAGTCAGACCCAGCGAGGGGCACTGCGCCCTGGCCTTGGGAAGGGTGCCTTGCCTGAGGCGCAGGACCCTAACCTGGTGGGGAGGGAACGCCCAGAGACACGGCTCAGGGAGGCTGCAGCTTCAGACCCAGCGGGCGAGAAAGAGCAGGTGGCCATCCCTGTCCCAGCTGCTGAGTTCCAGGCCGAGTTACAGAGAGATCCCTCCTTGCGGAAGATAAGGGACCTGGCCGACCTCAATGCGGTACAGACCATGGGACGAGGTGGCCGGAAAAGGTTCCTGTGGGAGAAGGGGTTCCTGTACCGAGAATGGGCTCCCCCAGGGAAAATGGAGTCAGGGGGGATCAGGAGGCAGCTGGTGGTACCCCAGAAGTATCGCCGCCAGCTGCTGTGCCGGGCCCATGACATTCCCCTCTCAGGGCACCAGGGAACCTGGCGTACCCAGCAGAGGCTGCTACGGAGCTTTTACTGGCCTGGGGTCTTTGTTACGGTCCGACAGTACTGCCGATCTGTGACCCCTGTCAGAGGGGGAAGAAGGCCTGGGACAGGGGGAAAATGGCCTTAGGATCCTTGCCCATCATAGAGGAGCTTTTCCAGAGGGCGGCCAGGGTAAAAACGGGGGCTCTGAACCAAGAGAGCCTGAATCACCAACCTCCAGACTGGAACGCTGGGAGAAGACCCCAGCCCAGTGGCACCCAGGGGTATTGGGGTGGGGAAAGGGCACAGGCCGCATAAACCTTCCCACATGCGAACTACGAGTGTCATCGAACACACCTGACCTAAGGGGGGGCGTGAAACTGGAGGGGCCTGGTGTAATTCTCACCAAGGAATGGGAGGGATGCTGGGGCATCCATGGGAACGGGGGTAGTTTCGAACTTCCCCGGGTCACTGGCTAAAGTGACCCCGCTCAGTTCGGTCTCGAAGGGGGGAGAGATGTGACTGGGACTGTTCTTACTGTAGTCTTTGAATGCTGAGTGGGGAGTGTTGGCTGGGAAGGCAGGGGAGTGTGGCTAGGATGGTCTGCATGGGGGGAATGGGAGACTGGCCGTGAGGGAGAATACCTGAGCATGTAACATGAGAACCCAGGAGCGGGTTAGAGGCCAGGTGACACCTTTGCCCGGGAAACTGAACAAAGGCTGGGGAGGGAGTTTCAGAGCTGGCTGGTGGAAGGGCTGGGAGGCAGATGGGGCTCTGACCCCCAATGGGTCTGTGATGCCCCTGGGACCCCAAGATGGACCTAACTGGGGGGGGGGTGTCCTGTTGTCTGTGCCTGCAAGACCTGTCTTGGACTGTGTCCCTGTCGTCTAAATAAACCTTCTGCTTTACTGGCTGGCTGAGAGTCATGGTGAATCGCAGGAAGCCGGGGGTGCCAGGCCTTGCGTCCCCCCTCACTCCGTGACACAGGGGTTGGCTGGAGACAGGGCAGGGGGTGCAGCAGGGGCTGGCTGTGGGCAGGGGGTGCAGCAGAGGCAGCTGGAGTCTCGGCCCTTTAAATAGCCCCTGAGGCCCCCACTATCCCAGGGCTCTGGGGGCTATTTACAGGGCCCGGGGCTCCCCTGCTTCTACCGCCCCGGCCCTTTAAATAGCTGAGGGAGCCCTGGGGAAGACCCCCACCGAGTCTTGGCCCTGAATCCCCCCACAGTGACCCCCCCGGTGACTCTGCCTCCCACCTGCCAGGCTGTGGGAATGGGGGTCGCCCTTCTCCTCGCCAGGACAGTAACTCATGGCACATTAGCTCCACTCTGCTGGAGCCCTGTGCAGCAGGGGATTCCCATGGCGATAACGGGACACCAGCTGCGCCGGGGCTCTTAGTCTCCGGGTAATTTATAGAGCTGGGGCAGGGAAGGACAGGCCCACGGGCAGGGTTGGCAGCAGCTGGAGGGGGGCAGGGCCAAGGGCGGCTGGGAACGGGTGGGCAGTGCTGTGCCGTCATTAGCATTCCCTGCAGAACGCGGCCCTCTGCAGCTGCCGCGCTCCGGCATCGATCACTGCCCAGCCCTCGGGGGGAGAGGCCCAGCCTGCTCCCCATGCCAGAACTCCTGCTTGGGCGGGGACCAGCCCCTGGGGCCTGCCAGCCAGAGCGGAGCACCGCAGAGCAAAGGGTAGGGCTCCCTGGGGCTGCCTTCGGGGGCGGGAGCCTGGGCGGGCATGGCTGGGTGGGCATCCCCCCCACTGGGCCCCCCCGCAGGGCCTTGGCATTGGTACCAGGGCTCTTCCCCATCCTGCCCTGCAGCCCAGCCTGGTGGTGACACGGGGCCCTGCCCGCTCTCACTCCCTCGGCTCACTCGAGCTGGGGGCTGGAGCTGGTGACCTCGGCTGCCAGGCCCTGGGGTGGGTCAGTCCCCTCTCATGCCCGCTAGAGAAGGGCCCTTTGGGGCCGGGTTTCTGCTCTGGCACGTTCCTGGGCGTGGAGGTGGCAGGTCGCTCTGAGCAGCACTGGCTGGGAATGGGGCGTTGGCTTTTAGCATTGAGCACTCAGGAGCTCTGGGCACTTGGGTCAGACACATCACCAGGCCCATCGGCTCCCCCGTGCCTGCGGCTGTGCGCACACCCAGAGAGCTGGCCTCGCCCTGGTGCCCAGCTGCAGGTGCACATGGAAACACCCCAGACATGCGTGCACGCACGCATGTGCACACCCACACCAAATGTACACACCCACACACATGCACATTCACACGAAACACGTACACACATGCAAACCCCCCCACACACACACACAATGCACACCCTCGTGCACACACACACACAAAACGCACACCCACGTGTGTGCACAATGCACAGGCTGCCCGGTAGCAGAGAGGCCTGGTTCAGACTCGGGGAGCAGATGCATTATGAAAGCCTGACCCCCATGCCCCCTAGATCAGAGGTCAGAGCTGAGCCCGTAGTACAGATCGGGGGGAAGGGGGGAGAGCACCCTTGGCTCCTAGCAGCCCCGCGCCTTTGCTGGGGGCCTCAGTCCCCGTCCCCAAGTGGTACCAGCTGCTGTGCGTTCCCGTGTCTGAGCGTTGGTGCCACCAAGTGGCGAAGGAGCATCATGGCCTCTTTGGGCCCTCACCCGGGGGTCAGCCAGGCTGGGCCTGTCAGCAGCCAGTCAAAGGGGGAAAATCATGTGGAAATATGTTTTTCATGATGGGGCATGAAATCCCATCTGTTCACCTCCATGCATCTCCAGCTGTCCGGCCCCTGGGCACCTCACCGCCCGCCAGGGCGAGCTCTGTTACGATCAGCACCTAGAACCCCCCAGCCAGGCTCCGGGCCTTGAGCAAACACCTGCCCTTCTACCTCTAACAATGCTGGCTGCATTTCAAAGCTCTATGCATTTACATATTTTCCTAACAAGTCGTTTAAGTTCACCCATGGGTCAGGTCAGTCTGTGAGGTAATTAACTCTTTCTGGCCCTGTCACCTTTCAATGAGATATTATATCACACTCATAACACTCTGGGGCACCTGGCATTGGCCACTGTCAGAAGACAGGACACTGGGCTAGATGGACCTTTCATCTGATCCAGTCTGGCCACTCTTATGTTCTTATTCAGTACCGATCAGGGAGAAGCAATGTAGATGTGAATGTGTTGTACCGGTGTCCACAGGCATCAGAAGTTGCGATGATTCCTAGGGATGGAGTGAGAGCTATTTGCAATGTGAGTCGTCAAGACCAGGGGCCCACGAGAGTCTTCATGGGTGTGGCGCAGAAGCTATGGGCCTCCCCTGAGAGTGTGCATCTGTCACGGACTCACAGATCGTGCCCACTCTTGGGCCCGTGCGGTCCATGGAGGGTGCCCCTTTCAGTGAGACAGCCCTTCTCGGGGGTCCACTCTCTCTCGGGGTCAGGCCCCTCCACCTCCTGGAGCCGCACCTCTCTGAGCCTTAGCACGTCCGTGGACCCCCTCAGGGAGTCCACTCACTCTGGACCCCCGGGGCCTCCACCCCCGAAGAGGTTGATGCAACCCTGTTCTCTAGACCGGAGCGACTCTCAGCCAGCGTAACACAGGAGGTTTATTGAGCGTTGAACACAGCACAGGAAACTCTCAGGGCCTCAGGCCTGGCCTCCCTCAGCCCAGCACATCCCAGTCTCTCTGCATCCAGGTGGGCTATGCCTGCTCCCCCTCTCCAGCCCAGAGACCCCCAGCTGGGCATCTGAGATCCCCAGCCGGGCATCTGAGATCCCCAGCCCCAAGCCCCGCCTCTGTCCATTGTCTTCTCTCCAGGGAAACAGGGTCGTAAACAGGGTGGCCTGGGCCTCCTCTCCTCTCTTCTGTCCTCTGGTCCCCTCTGGCTGGAATCGGCTGGTCAGGTCACCGGGGTCCTCTCTTCACCGCCCATTGTCCTCCCACTGGCCAGAATTGGCTGACTCCTGCGCTGGTTCTTTGGGTCGCCGGGTCACCAGTCGCTGGGGTGTCCCTCCTCCAGGCCATTGGCTGGGGTTCCAAGTTCCCTCCCTGGTCCCCTGTAACAACAAACTCCCTCTCCCCTCACCTCGCTGTGAAAGTTACTAGTGACCCCCCTTAATAAAGCAGTTGTTATGTTAGCCAGCAGCCGTTAGGGGGAAGCAGACACCTTAAGAACACAGGTTTCAGAGTAGCAGCCGTGTTAGTCTGTATCTGCAAAAAGAACAGGAGTACTTGTGGCACCTTAGAGACTAACACGTGTATTAGAGCATAAGCTTTCGTGGGCTACAGCCCACTTCTTCGGATGCATATAGAATGGAACATATATTGAGGAGATACATATACACACATACAGAGAGCATAAACAGGTGGGAGTTGTCTTACCAACTCTGAGAGGCCAATTAAGTAAGTGAAAAAAAACTTTTGAAGTGATAATCAAGCTAGCTGAGTACAGACAGGTTGATAAGAAGTGTGAGAGTACTTACAAGGGGAGATAGAGTCAACGTTTGTAATGGCTCAGCCATTCCCAGTCCTTATTCAACCCTGAGTTGATTGTGTCTAGTTTGCATATCAATTCTAGCTCTGCAGTCTCTCTTTGGAGTCTGTTTTTGAAGTTTTTCTGTTGTAATATAGCCACCCGCAGGTCTGTCACTGAATGACCAGACAGGTTAAAGTGCTCTCCCACTGGTTTTTGAGTATTTTGATTCCTGATGTCAGATTTGTGTCCATTAATTCTTTTGCGTAGAGACTGTCCGGTTTGGCCAATGTACATGGCAGAGGGGCATTGCTGGCACATGATGGCATAGATCACATTGGTAGATGTGCAGGTGAACGAGCCCCTGATGGTATGGCTGATGTGATTAGGTCCTATGATGATGTCACTTGAATAGATATGTGGACAGAGTTGGCATCGGGGTTTGTTACAAGGATAGGTTCCTGGGTTAGTGGTTTTGTTCAGTGATGTGTGGTTGCTGGTGAGTATTTGCTTTAGGTTGGGGGGTTGTCTGTAAGCGAGGACAGGTCTGTCTCCCAAGATCTGTGAGAGTAAAGGATCATCTTTCAGGATAGGTTGTAGATCTCTGATGATGCGCTGGAGAGGTTTTAGTTGGGGGCTGAAGGTGACAGCTAGTGGTGTTCTGTTATTTTCTTTGTTGGGGCCTGTCTTGTAGGAGGTGACTTCTGGGTACTCGTCTGGCTCTGTCAATCTGTTTTTTCACTTCAGCAGGTGGGTATTGTAGTTTTAAGAATGCTTGATAGAGATCTTGTAGGTGCTTGTCTCTGTCTGAGGGATTGGAGCAAATGCGGTTATATCTTAGAGCTTGGCTGTAGACAATGGATCGTGTGGCGTGTCCTGGATGGAAGCTGGAGGCGTGTAGGTAAGTGTAGCGGTCAGTAGGTTTCCGGTATAGGGTGGTATTTATGTGACCATCGCTTATTAGCACAGTAGTGTCCAAGAAATGGACTGCTTGTGTGGATTGATCTAGGCTGAAGTTGATGGTGGGATGGAAATTATTGAAATCATGGTGGAATTCCTCAAGGGCTTCTTTTCTCTCTTAAGAACACAGTAGCCTGAACTTTTTAACTGTTTTTTTTTAAGGCCTTAAGGTAATTGAATCTGGTCCCAAGCCGGTTTTTACTGACCAGATAGCAAAAGCACGGGTCTAACAACCACCAATCAAGTGTTAACACTGCAAGGACCTTGGTCTAAATATGTATAAAAAATCTGTAAAATGTGTGTAAGACGAAGTCTTTGTACCAAGGTGCAAGGCTCTCCTTTCTTCTGCAGAATAACGCAACTCCTCCTTATCCCTATCTGGCTGTTATTGGCTCTCAGCTAGGTGGAGCCGATATTTCGGTAACATCGTTAAACCAGTAACACCCAGGGACACTGAGTCCCACCCCCTCTGCATGCAACCCACTGGAAAGCACGGAAAAAACCAAGAAACCCCCCCACTTCATCACAGTGTCTCCCTCAGTGATGGATCAGTCTCCTTTGCCCATGCTCAATGCTGCTGACTGGCAAAAAGCCAAACTGCAAGATACTGACATTGGTGACGTTACTTGCAAAAAAAAAAAAAAAGGGGCAAAATCCTGCTGCAATGATTCCGTCTGTCCCCGAGGGCAGACTACGATTGAGGGACTGGAGCAAACGGAGACTGAGACAGGGAGCGCTGCTCCGGATCCCAGCCGCTCCTTTGCAGAATCAATGAACACAACTAGTGCTACCAAAGGAGTACAGAGCCCTGGCCATGGGCCCTGCATGACGACTTTGGACATTTGGGAATGGAGAGAACCCTCAAACTTATCCGTAGTAGGTTCTACTGGCCCCGGATGGCTGAAGACGTTCGCAGGAAATGTGAGACATGAACTCGGTATGTTCAAAGGAAAACTCTGCCCACTAGAGCAGCATATGTGAAGACTAGCACCCGCAGCAAACCTTTGGAGCTGGGATGCTCTGATTTCCTGTCTTTAGAAGTGGACAGGAGGAATGCTGGGAACATTCTAGTAGTGACTGACCAGTTTACCCGGTATGCGCAGGCATATCCCACACGTGACCAGAGGGCCACCACCATTGCTCGAGTGTTTGGGGGAAATATTTTCAGTGTATGGAATCCCAGCTCAGATACACTCTGAACACGGCAGGTCTTTGAGAGTCCCCTTCTGAAGGAGGTGCTAAGGATGGCAGGAATTAAAAAGTCTAGGACAACACCTCGTCACCCACAAGGTGACCTTCAGCCAGAGGATATGCTGGGGACTTTATGTCCAGAGCAGAAGGCAACCTGGAGCCAGAATGTTGCATTTTTGGTCCATACCTGCAATGCCACATAGAAAGATACTACGGGAGTGATATCTCCTGATGTGTGGGTGAGAACCAAGATTACCCATAGATCGGTGCTTCAGGGTATCAGAGCATGGAGAACGCTATGAGACACATCAGCAGTAGGTTTCCTGGATGAGAGAAGCTGTGGGATACTTATCACTTGGCTACAGGTGCTGCCCACAAGACCGCAGTTAGTAACAAGTACCGGTATGATGCGAGGGTGCGCTTGCAGGAGCTCCAGCCACCGCACAGAGTTCTGCTGTGAAATTTGGGTGTTGCTGGCAAACACGAGATTGCTGACAGATGGAAGGCAATACCTTACCTGGTGGTGGAAAAGCTGCAAGATCTGCTGGTCTACAAGATTAAACCTGAGACAGGGCCCAGGCAAATAAAGACAGTGCATAGAAACTTCTTCCTGCCTGTGCGGGAATTGGCAGGTGCCCCTTATGGAATGGACCATGACATGGGACCTGGGCGAAAAAGGGCTGGACCAAATCCCCTTCCCAGCACGCGCAGTGGGCCCTGTGGGGCTAATCCACCCTTATCTAGCACATCTATTGTTATAGCTTTAATTCAAAGATCAAAAAAGGAATGTTAACATTTATGATGATACTAGAGGGAAATAGTATTATTGTCTCTGTGTCTCTTTGAAGGTTGTGGTAACCTGTATCTGAACTGTTTAATGGATAAATGACCCTGTGCTAATTGCCAGGGTGTTTGGGAGAAGGAGAGTTAAGCCTATTGTTTTCTCAGGCCAAAAGGCTGCTGGAAACGTATAAAAACCCTGGGACACAATTCTGCTTCATTTCAGATCTGCTTTGGGTTTCAAGAGGGGGAAATCTTAAGCCACAAGGATTGAGATCCCCAGTCACTGACTGGAGTCACCCTGAATATGGACATTGGACTATAACCTATGGACTATTTCTAAAAGGACTTTTGGCAACTACAAGCTCATCTCTGCTATGTATCTGAACCTCAAGAGTTGAATTCAAGTCTGTCTGTATATTGATCGTTTAACCAACACTCTCTCTCTTTTCTTTTTTAATAAATTTTAGTTTAGTTAATAAGAATTGGTTATAGCATGTATTTTGGGTAAGATCTAAGTTATAATTGAACCTGGGTATGTGGCTGATCCTTTGGGATTGGAAGAACCTTTTCTTTTATATGATGAGATAAGATTTTCAGTAATCGTCATCATATCTGACAGGTGTGTCTGGATGGAGGCCTGAGGCTGGGCACTTTAAGGGAACTGTGTTGTTTGGACTCTGAGTAACCAGTGAGGTACTACAGAAGCTGTTTTGGGCTGGTTGGTAAATCTAAGTATTGGAATAACCACCAGCTTCTGGGGTTTGTCTGCCCCGTTTTGTTTGCAGTTCACCCTAATTGAGTGACCTCAGCTGGCTCCCATGGGCAGCACCATCACACCGCCCTGTTCCTCCCCTTCCCCAAGGGTACCCCGACCTCGCTCTGCCTCTCCTGTCCCCGCTCCTCTCCCCAGCGCCTCCTGCATGCCGCTGAACAGCTGGTCACTGGCAGGCGGGAGGGGGAGAAGCTGATTGGTGGGGCCCGCTGGTGGGTGCTGAGCACCCACTATATTTTTCCCTGTGGGTGCTCCAGCCCCGGAGCACCCACAGAGTCAGCCCCTATGTGATTGTGTGCAAGGTGCTGGAGAAGATTCTGAAAGAGAAACTAGTTGAGGACCTAGAGGTTAATGGCAAATGCGATAAATTACAACATGGTTTTACGAAGGGCAGATCGTGCCAAACGAATCTGATCTCCTTCTTTGAGAAAGTAACGGACTTATTAGATAAGGGAAATGCGGTGGACCTAATATACCTGGATTTCAGTAAAGCGTTTGATACTGTACCCCATGAGGAACTATTGGTTAAACTGGAAAACATGGGGATCGATATGAAAATCCAGAGGTGGATAAGGAATTGGTTAATGGGGAGAATGCAGCGGGTCGTATTAAAGGGGGAACTGTCGGGTTGGAGGGAGGTTACTAGTGGAGTGCCTCAAGGTTCGGTTTTGGGACCCATTTTATTTAATCTATTTATAACTGACCTCGGAACCGATTGCAGGAGTGGGCTGATAAAGTTTGCGGATGATACGAAGGTGGGAGGAGTTGCAAACTCGGAGGAGGATAGGGATATTCTGCAGGGTGACTTGAATGAGCTTGTGAATTGGAGTATCAGAAATAGGATGAAATTTAATAGTGAAAAGTGCAAGGTGATGCACTTGGGGATGACTAATAACAATTTTAGTTACAAGATGGGGACGCATTGGTTAGAAGTAACGGAAGAGGAGAAGGACCTAGGGGTCCTTGCAGACCGCAGGATGACTATGAGTCGGCAATGTGACGTGGCGGTGAAAAAAGCCAATGCTGTCTTGGGATGTATTATGCGAGGTATATCTAGTAGGGATAAGGAGGTCCTGCTTCCGTTGTACAAGGCGCTGGTGAGACCTCATTTGGAGTACTGTGTGCAGTTCTGGTCTCCCATGTTTAAAAAAGATGAACTCAAACTGGAACGGGTGCAGAGAAGGGCCACTAGGATGATCAGAGGAATGGAAAACCTGTCGTATGAAAGGAGACTAGAGGAGCTTGGGTTGTTTAGTCTGACAAAGCGAAGGCTGAGGGGGGATATGATTGCTCTCTTTAAATATATCAGAGGGATAAATACAAGGGAGGGAGAGGAATTATTTCAGCTTAGTACTAACGTGGATACCAGAACGAATGGATATAAACTGGCCGTGGGGAAGTTCAGGCTTGAAATTAGACGAAGGTTTCTGACCGTCAGAGGGGTGAAATATTGGAACGGCCTTCCGAGGGAAACAGTGGGGGCGACGGACCTGTCTGGTTTTAAGATTAAGTTAGATAAGTTTATGGAGGGAATGGTGTAATGGTAAAACATAGTAGCCGAGGAAAACCAAGCAATGGTAGGTAAATAGTATAATGGCCAACAAGGGTCAGGCTAGAGACTCTTGCCTACATGCTCGGGGTCTTACTGATCGCCATATTTGGGGTCGGGAAGGAATTTTCCTCCAGGGTAGATTGGCTGAGCCTCTGGAGGTTTTTCGCCTTCCTCCGCAGCATGGGGCAGGGATCACTAGCAATTGAAGTCACCTAAAACACAGGATTGGGGACTTCAACAGCAGAGTCCAGGGAAGGGTCTTGTGGCCTGCAGCACGCAGGGGGTCAGACCAGATGATCATAATGGTCCCTTCTGACCTTAAAGTCTATGAGTCTATGAGTCTATGATTGTCCACCCCACGCGGTCATGGACTCACAGGCCCCGTGCTCGCTTGGTTCCGGGCGGCCCCTGGGAGTAACCCCTTCAGTGTGCTAGCCCTGGCTGCCTTCCAAGCTGGGGTGGGTCTCCCGGTCACTGGGGCACCCGATCTCCCGGCAGCGGTGCTGGAACAATGTATACAGTGGGGGTGCTGTGATCCATTGAACTAACCTGTAAATCATGGAAGCCAATGGAAGCCAGGGGTGTCAGCACCTGTGTCTCCAGGCCGTTGTCCGGGGTTCCAACTTCTAGGCGAGGTCACACCTGGTTCTCTGCAACAACAAACACCCTCCCACCACCTTGTCACACATGCAGCACACAGGGAAACAGACACACAGCACTCATGCAAATCATTAAGTAAATCCCCCACTTCGTCACATATACAAATAGTCTCAAAACTTCAGTGGCGGCCTGTTTCAAGGCCAAGAACTCCAGCTTGTGAGTGGGGAGCGAGTCTCACTAGCAGACTGTCCTCAGCTGGCAAAGGTCACAGGTTTATGTTTGCCGTCCACTTCCTGGTACAGGACTGCTCCCAAGCCCTCCAAAGTGGCATCGAAATGGGTTGCTTGGGTCAGCGAAGACTAGGATGGGAGCATGAGTTTAGCAATTAACGATTTCTCAAAAAGCCGTTTCACATCTCTCGTCCCATCAGGACCCAAAGAGCTCTAAAGGGCTGTAGCATTTCTGCTCAGGCAGCTTTGGAGACCTCTCCTGGATCTTGGTTTTAGATTGTTCTTGCTGGATGGGCATCCCCTGGTAAGGTCAGTCAGAGGCTTTACCATAGTAGCAGAATTCGTCACAAATCTGCGATAATAGTTGCTAATTCTGAGAAATGTCTTGAGTTCTCTGTAATTCCTTGGGCATGGCCATGTAACGAGTGCTCCTATTTTATCCGGGTCAGTACTCACACCTTTTTGGGACACAATGTGACCCACGTACTTCACTGATGCTCTGTGGAACTGGCATTTATCAATCTAAAGCTTCAGTCCATAGGCCTCCAATCTGTCAAGCACTTTAAGAAGTCTCACTTCATGTTCCTCCAAGGTGCTTCCAAACACAATCAGGTCATCCGAATAAACGAACACTTGCAGTAAATTCATGTCTCCCATAAGTTTCTCCATAAGACGTTGAAAGGTGTTCCAGAAATCCCTGGGGGCAGGTGTTCAAACTGATAAAACCCTAACGGGCACATGAAGGCTGTCTTCTCCTCATCTTCTGCTCCCAGAGGGATCTGGTAATGTCCACTTTGAAGATCCAATACTGGGAACCACTGGCTTGCCAGCAAACAGCCTAAGGCATCTTGTACTCGAGGCATGGTGTATCAGCCACCCACAGTACAGTGTTCAGGGTGCGGTAGTCAATGCACATCCGGATTTTCCCATTCTTTTTACGGACCACTACAGTGGAGGAGGCGTATGGGCTGCGGGATTCGGTAATGATGCCGTTCGCCATCAGCTCCTGAAGATGCTGCTGCAGGTCTTCCGTCAATGAAGGCAATCTTCCTAGATCTCTCCCCGAAGGGCCGGGAGTCCTGTAGTCTGATGTTGTGCGCCACTCCTTTCGTGCATCCCACGCGTGAGAATTCCTTGGGACTTTCACAAAGGTTCTTCCTCAGGCGATTCTTCCACTTCTCAGACACCGGCAAATCCCCAAAGTCAAACTTTGCAGGTGTATTGATGGAGTCCCGGCTGCACGCTGGGGTCTCATGATGGTTTCAGGCTCAAAGAGGCCTGCTACCTTCTGGCCTGGCTTCACAACACCACCACGGCTTATTTCATTAGCAATCAGCATAATTACCTTTTCCTGGGTTCCAGCAGGCGGGGCTATGGCTCCCCTGGGGCCCTTCCGGGAGCCCTCCCTCAGGCAGCTGCTCGATCATTGCCAATGCCCCTTTACCGCCTTTCAGCCGGGTGCTCGTGACAAGCACGTCTTGCTCCGTCCTTGCAGGCACTACAAAGGGGGTCATGCAGAGCACCCACCGATTTTTCCCCTGGTTGAGGTGGTGGAGTCAGCGGGTGGGATATTTCCCAGGGAATGCCTCACTACTAAATGCCGAACTAGCCCTCGGCTGAGCCGGGGCCGGCTCCCGGCACCAGCAAACCAAGCACGTGCTTGAGGCAGCCAAGGGTTAACTCCCACACTCTACAAGGCAGCAGGAAAGGCAGAGAGAGAGCGTGTGCGTGTGTGTGTGTGTGTGGGCGTGTGTGTGTGATGCGCATTTTCCCTTTAAGTATGAAGAGTGGGTCAGAAGGATCCTGCCTTGTTAATTAGATCAGCAAGGCCAGACTGCAGCTGCCTAGAAGCTCCCTCTATTGTGTGTGTCCCCTGCTCTATGGAAGATGGGGTAAGTGGGGTGCAGGGGACACCCTGACATTAGCCCCCCCCTTACTCCCCCTCATATAGCAAGCAGCAGTCTCGGGGAGCAGCTCCAAGGCAGAGGGCAGGAGCAGCACATGGCAGTGGGAGGAGGGACAGCTGAATTGCTGGCAATTGATAGCCTGCTGGGCAGCTGCCGCACAGGGAACTTAGGGGAGCGCGGAGCTGATGGGGGGGGCTGCTGGTCCACCCTGGTTCCAAGCCCCCACCAGCCAGCTCCAACGGGCTGCTCTTCCTGCAAGCAGTGGACAAAGCAGGCGGCTGCCAAACGAAGTTAGAAGGGAGCATTGCGCAACTTTAAACGAGCATATTCCCTAATTGATCAGCAACGCTACCCGACATTACAACCTGGATATTAGCAGAGTTCAGTCTGTGGGAGAACAGAAGTGAGACTAAACCAGAGGCCTCCAAACACACACACCCATGGGGCTGCTCCTGCCTGGGCTGAGGGCAGGACATGGGCGTCCCCCATCGCCTGTGAACTCGAACTCCCTGGAGAGCTCCAGGAGGGTCGGGCTGCTGGTGGGGGTTGGGGGGATCAGGGGCTCCGGGTCGGACAGGAAGGGGTTTCAGGAGGGCTCTGAGGAGTCAGGCTGGTGGAGGTGGGGGGGATCGGGGGCGGAGGAGAGGGGGGTTCCAGGAGGGCTCTGGGGAGTCGGGCTACTGGGGATGGGGGGGGCTCAGGAGCTCCAGGGGGGCAGAGGGGAGGGCTCTGGGGTCAGGCTGCTGGGGGTGGGGAGGTCAGAGGGGTGGGAGGAGGGGATCGGGGCTGTGGGGGGCAGAGGGGAAGGGGTTCCAGGAGGGAGTCGGGCTGCTGGGGGTGAGGTAGGGAATCAGGGGCTCCAGGGGGTGAGAGGTCGAGCTGGCCCCTCCAGAGGATGTGACAAGGGGCCTGGTGTAGGAATTTGTGCAGATGTAGGGCAGTTCTTTGCTCCCGGGCCGAGTTAGCGCAGGTCCATAGTGAACCTCGCACGAGCGTGTGACATTGGGCTCTCCTTGTTCGGGGTGTCTGAGGAACTGGGTGGTCTGGCTGAGTCTCTTTAGGAACAATACAGTCCTCAGCTCCCCTCGGGCCTCATCCTGCCAGGCCTTGCGCTCAGCACCCTCGCTCCCCTGCGATTTCACAGGAGGTGGCGATGGCTGAGCATCTCCTGGCCCTGCCCCCTTCACACTGGCCAGCCGGGCACTAATACATAGCCAGCCTAACGCGGCTGTGTCCCAGAAACGGGCCTGCAACCATTTGTATTGCAATGGCGGGTACCTCGCATTCCCTGGGTTTTCCTAGGAGCGAGACAACCACAGGGCAGGGTCAGTCATTCAAAATCATTTTGCTGCTCACATTTGCAAGTAAAATATCCCCCAACCATCTGACCAAGGTTACTGGCTTTGGCCATGAAACCCTGGTGTTTAATCTCTGTCCCACCCAAGAGATCTGTAACTAAACTGCAGGCTGTTCTCCGGGGTAATTGGGAGGGTTCTCGGGGAACCCAGGACTGCCAGTCACCTTGTCCCCCTGTGATGAACTGGGGGGTTTTCTTGCTTTTTCCAGTGGTTTGCATGCAGAGGGGGTGGGACTCAGCGTCCCTGGGTGTTACTGGTTTAACGAGGTGATGGGAGAGGGAGTTTGTTGGTACACTGGACCAGCAAGGGAACTTGGGACCCCGGCCAATGGCCTGGAGAATGGACACCCCAGCGATTGGTGACCCGGAGGCTCAGCTCCGGAGTCACAGCCGGTTCTGGCCAGTGGGAGGACAATGGGCTGTAAAGAGAGGACCCCGGTGACCTGACCAGGTGGTTCCAGCCAGAGGGGCCCAGAGGACAGAAGAGGAGAGGAGGCCCAGGCGACCCTGTTTCCCTGGAGAGAAGACAATGGGCAGAGGAGGGGCCTGGGGCCGGTGATCTCAGATGCCCAGCTGGGAAGCAGGGGGGCTCGGGGCTGGAGAGGGGGAGCAGGCAGAGCCCACCTGGATGCAGAGAGACTGGGATGTGCTGGGCTGAGGGAGGCCAGGCCTGAGGCCCTGATTGTTTCCTGTGCTGTGTTCAACGCTCAATAAACCCTCCTGTGTTATGCTGGCTGAGAGTCACTCCGGTCTAGAGAACAGGGGGCATTATTCCCTTCGGGGAGTGGCGGCCCAGGGGGTCCAGAGCGAGTGGACTCCCTGAGGAGGCCCATGGCAGATACAGACATGCTAAGGCTCAGAGAGGTGCGGCTCCAGGAGGTGGAGGGGCTTAACCCCCGACAGTGGACCGTACAGGGCCAAGAGTGGGCACAACCTGTGAGTCTGTGACATACACTGGGAGGTCTAGGTTGGACATTAGGAAAAAGTTGCTAACTGTCGGGGTGGTTAAACACTGGAACAAATTGCCTAGGGAGGTTGTGGAATCTCCGTCTCTGGAGATATTTAAGAGTAGGTTAGATAAATGTCTATTAGGGATGGTCTAGGCAGTATTTGGTCCTGCCATGCGGGCAGGGGACTGGACTCGATGACCTCTCGAGGTCCCTTCCAGTCCTAGAATCTATGAATCTATACACACCCACCTCCCTCTAGTGTGATGGCATCTTGCTGGGTGTCTGCTCTGTTACACCACCCACCTGTCAGCTGCTCACGCCCTCTCCTCTGGGCTACGCCAGTCCCCAAGCTCCTCTGAATTGTTCCCGTTTGATCTCCAGCCCCTGCCACTGGCTCTTCACAGAAATCCCGCATCCTCTGCCCCCAAAGGAGCCGTGTACCCCCTTTGCCAGTTTTACTTTAACCCACTGCTCCTGCAAACCGCACAGCTGCTGGGAAGGTGTCTCATAAAACAAGAGTCGGGTGAAACGAGAGCGATGGAAACAAGTGGCTACGATACAAAACAATCATAAAACATGAACCTGAGCCTACACTTAGTAACGGTTTTCTTTCCTATCTAATAAAGTAGTTTGTCCCCATTTGGCTGCCATCCCTACCCTCTCCTCCGGACCATCTTCATCCTAATCCAGAGAGATGCCTTGACCAGACCAACCCAAAGCAGATCTGAGATGCAGCAGGATCGTGTCCCAGGGTTCTTATACATTTCCAGCAGCCTTTTGGCCTGAGAAAACAACAGGCCTAACTCTCCTTCTCCCAAACATCCTGGCAATTATCACAGGATAATGTATCTATTATACAGTTCAGATACAGGTTACCACAACCTTCAAAGAGACATAGAGACAATAATACTATTTCCCTCAAGTGCCTTCCTAAAAATTTTATTAAGATGATGTTAAAAAAAAATAGCGAACAGAGTTTGAGCATAGAAGTTTCTGGTTATCAGGGAATAACATACAGATTATCGAGGGTGCAAAGTTTGGTTTAAGATCAGGTGGCATGAGGAATACATAATCTGCAATATCCCCGATTGGGAGTAAAAGGTTGATGGGTCAAAGTACAGGCATTGAGATATGAGAGTATGAAGTTCATTGAGTGTCTATGTTTGGGTGTGGATTATAATGAGTGAATATGATTGACCCTCATTTGGTGAGATTTAATGTTCAGGGAGTTTATGGCTCCAGTTCTTATGATCCAACGGAGAAGGTCACTTGGTCCCTTTCTCGTAGTGGGAGAATGATGTCACTCTGGCTCACGCCTCCTGGTACTGTCAGTGGCCGGTGATGTGCTCGATGTAGATGTCCCTGGACCATCGGATGGCGTCTGAGACCATGAGGCACTGCATGACGCGTGCGTAGTGTCGACCGATCCCGCAGGTCCGCAACACATGCTCATTGCAGGGTCCCAGGCGCCCAGGGCTTCGACAATCAGGGCGTCCATCTGCACCTCATAGCCCTTCGCTCTCAGGGTGTTAGCCAGGGGGGCGTACTTTTCCAGCTTACGAGCTCGGGCTTCGTGAAATGCCAGGGTCCTGTTCTCAAAGGAGACTGTGACATCGACGAGAATGATCTTTTTCTGGGCCTCGTCAGTGACGACCACGTCAGGTCATAGCTGGCTGTCGGTACCGGCGATGGTGCAGTTCACGGAGATCTCCCACAGGCGTGGCGCGATGGCTTTCACCAGGCGGTTCTGGATGGCGTGGTGGTGCAGCTGCCAGGCTCTGGAGTGGGGTTTGCAGCTGCACATAGGGTGACGAGATTAGTAGTATAAAATATGGGGACGGGGGCGGAGCAAAAAAGGGGGGGGCGGAGCAAAAAAAGGGGGAGGTGGAGCAAAAAAAAAAAAGAGTTTTAAAGGGGCCTGGGGCGTTAGCAGGCCCCGGCCCCGCGCGCTGCCCTCCCAGCGGAGCCTCCCACCCATTGGCCCGCCACGGGTATATGCGGGGTGCGGTGGGTCTGGGCGGGGGCAGCGCGGAGCGGGCAGGAGCAGGGTGGGCGGCGTGGGCCGAATCCCCACTGCTGCCAAGGAGCCCCGCGCCTCTCCCTCCTGCTCGCGGCTGCGGCTCCTTCCCGGCGGGACGCGTCCCCCGCTGCCCCGGGCAAATACGGCGCGCGTCCCCCGCGCCTAGTCTCCCTCCCGCCGGGAAGGAGCAGCTGGACACGTGCCGCATGTGCGCGGGGGAGGCCGGGGGGCGCGTCCCGCCGGGAAGGAGCCGCAGCCGCGAGCGGGACGGAGAGGCGCGGGGCTCCCTGGCAGCAGCAGGGATTCGGCCCAGGCCCCCGCGCCGCCCACCTGGCCCCTGCCCGCTCCGCGCTGCCCCTGACCGGACCCACCGCGCTGCCCCGTGGGCTGCAGGGCTGGAGCAGCCTCCAGGCTGCACTCCCGGCCCCGTGTGAAGCAGCCCGGGCAGGAGCCCTCTGGCGCGGCGGGGGGGTTCACAGCTGAGCCCCCCTTTGCCCGCCTGCCCAGTGCCCTGGTGCCGGAGCTGACTCACCAGCTCCAGGATCCAGGCACCGCCGCCCCCTCCCTCCAGGCTTGCACCGCCATGCTGCAAGCCTGGGAGGGAGGGAGAATGCTGTGTGGTTGGGGAAGAGGCGGGGCCAGGGCGGGGATTTGGGGAGGGAGCCAATGCGGGAAGGAGAGGGCGGAGCTGGGGCGAGGGGGGTGCGAGCACCAGAGCGGAGGGCAAAATTTCTTTTTTGTCCAGTGTCCCGACCAAACATTGGTCAGGACGCGGGACAAAGAAGCAAATATCGGGACAGTCCCGATAAAATCAGGACGTCTGGTCACCCTAGCTGCACAGGACATGGGGCAGGGTCTCATTGGAGTAGCCGCACTTCCTGCAATGCTTGTCTCGGTTCCCGTGGCGGACGGCTCCGTTGAGCGGGACACAGTTGAGCCGGGCACGGTAAGAAGGCCAGGGGAGCCAGAAACTGAGGAGTCTCCCTCTGACAGGAGAGAGAGACAGGCCTAATACTCCTTTTTTGATCTTTGAATTAAAGCCACAGCAATAGACAAGACTTGTTTGCCTCCATCACAAGACCTGAGCAAACACCTGCCCTTCTATCTCTAACAATACCAGCTGCATTTCAGAGCTCTGTTCATTTACAGATCTTCCTAACCAGTCTCTAAAGGTCGGCCCTGGGTCAGGTCAGTCTGGGAGGTAATTAACTCTTTCTGGCCCTGCCACCTTCCAATGAGATATTATATCACACTCCTAACGTCACAAGGGGTCCACACCTCTAGTCAAAAAGTTGTAGGGGTCTGCAAATGAAAACAAAGATCAAAGCCGCTGCTATATACCAACCCCCAAACCTTGTTTAACATTTCTAGTGCTGGATAGCGACAGGGTCAAGTTAACACCTGTGACTTTTTGGCCCATATATTCCACCTAAATTCATACAACCGTGTGCACCAGCAGGGTTGACACAGCCACTTGACACAGGCTGGTGAGCGAGGCAATGACTCACCGGCACAGCGCCTCCTGCTGGTTGTCCAGGGAATCAGCTCTCCAGCCTTTGTAGCGCCCTCTGCAGGCCTGAGTCTCGGCTGTTGCTGGCCCGTGTCCCTCCCGGACCCCGGTGCCCCTTTCCCTTGGGTGCTGCCCCCTGGCAGGACGCTTCAGCTGTCTGGGTCTTCCCTCCCAGGGGAACCCCCAACCCCCTAGCCCCACCTCGCCTCAGTCTTGGGCTACTGCCAGTCCCCATCTAGCCCCCCTCACTGGGGCAGACCGCAGTGTAACTGCCACTCAGCCTTGGCCAGGGGGGGTTGGACCTGCTGCCTCTGCCTACCCGTGGGCTGCCCCCTGCAACCCCAGTACCTTGTCCAGCCTTTAGCAAGGCCAGCAGCTCCCCAGCCCTGCTCCTCTCAGGCACCCAGGTCAGCTCCCCAGCAGCCAGACCCGCCTCGCTCAGCAAGTAGAGAGAGTCTCTTTTTGAGCGCCATCCCAACAGCCCCTTTATAGGGCCAGCTGCAGCCCGATTGGCTGCTTCCCCCATCAGCCTTTCCAAGCCACAGCCCTCCCCAGGGGAGCTTTGAACCCCTCCGGCAGGAGCGGGGCGACCACCCGCTACATCCATCTTGCTGTCCACTCAAGTGCTGTATAGAGAAGCCCTCTGGTTCCTAGAGTTCACTAAGGCAAAGAGTTAAAACCGGCCCCATTTTGTAATCTTTGTCAGGACTGGTTTCGGGGGGGGGGGAGGGGCGAGAAATCTTTTACAACTTTTGTTCTCTAAACATCAGTTATGCTCCTGACGTACCTTATTGGAACTAATCCCCTTGCTAGTAATGTCGAATAATCCTCTTTGCTGGGACAAAGTCCGGCTACCTGAAAACAGATGTAACTACCATCCTGCTGTGTGTCCTGCTTCCATTACCGTTGGACTGGACAGGTCCTCAGTCTGCTGGCAGTTCCCCTAGTCAGTGTCCAAGCTCTTGCAAATTATTCGATCTTTTATTGGTTTTGTTTTTCTTGTTATTTCTTTTGTTAAAGCTCCTTCATTGGCTCCCTGTTTCTCTTTGGCGTCAGCGTCAGGTTCTTACCCGGAACCTGGACATGTATCAAATGTTGCGCAACCCCAGATCCTATTGACATTGCCTCTAGGCACCTTAAGGTCTTGAACTCCTGTCCCCCATGTGACCTCTGTGGGTTGGTGTGACATTCTGAGTGTGAGATAACACTGTATCTCATTGAAAGGTGACAGGGCCAGAAAGAATTAATTACCTCACAGACTGATCTGACCCAGGGCCAAACTTTAAAAACTTGTTAGGAAGATCTGTAAATGACTAGAGCTTTGAAATGCAGCCGGCTTTGTTAGAGGTAGAAGGGTAGATGTTTGCTCAGGTCTCGTGATGTAAGAAAACAAGTCTTGTCTATAACTATAGCTTTAATTCAAAGATCAAAAAAGGAATGTTAACATTTAGGAAGACACTTGAGGGAAATAGTATTATTGTCTCTATGTCTCTTTGAAGGTTGTGGTAACCTGTATCTGAACTGTTTAATGGATAAATTACACTGTGCTAATTGCCAGGATGTTTAGAAGAAGGAGAATTAAGCCTATTGTTTTCTCAGGCCAAAAGGCTGCTGGAAATGTATAAGAACCCTGGGACACGATCCTTCTTCATCTCAGATATGCTTTGGGTTTCAAGAGGGGGAAACCTTAAGCCATAAGAATTGAGATCCCCAATCACTGACTGGAGCCACCCTGAATATGGACATTGGACTATAACCTATGGACTATTTCTAAAAGGACTTTTGGCAACTACAAACTCACCATCTTGGCTATGTATCTGGACCTCAAGAAATTAAACTCAAGTCTGTCTGTATATTGATCTTTCAACCAACTCTCTCTCTCTCTTTTCTTTTTAAATAAATTTTAGTTTAATTAATAAGAATTGGCTCTAAGCGTGTATTCTGGGTAAGATCTAAGGTATCATTTGACCTGGGTCTGGGGCTTGGTCCTTTGGGATCAGGAGAACCTTTCTTCTTTTACTGGGGTATTGGTTTTCATAACCATTTGTCCCCATATCGAGTGGCACTGGTGGTGATACTGGGAAACTGGAATGTCTGAGGGAATTGCTTGTGTGAACTGTGGTTAGCCAGTGGGGTGAGACCAAAGTCCTCTCTGTCCGGCTGGTTTGGTGCCTTAATAATAAAGGAACTCCAGCCTTGGGCTGTGACTGCCCTGCTCTAGGCAATTTGTCCTGAATTGACACTCTCAGTCATGTCCTAGCAAAGGCAGCATCGTCATAGTTGGTTGCTGTACATACACCTAGTCAGAATTCCTGTGCAACTTCTGTGGAGCTGTGAAGGGGCATTGCTAGCTGGGTGACCCAGGGCCTGGCCAGAGGCCCTGCATACCTGCTAGCATCTGATGGGCTAGCCTAAAACTGGGACTTGGGTGCCTATGTCTGGGGTTTAGGGGCCAACCTGCTGTGGCGGAGCAGGGCCCGAGTTGAGCCCTTCCTGCAGAAAAGGACCTAGGGGTCACAGTGGACAAGAAGCTGGATATGAGTCAACAGTGTGCTCTTGTTGCCAAGAAGGCCAACGGCATTTTGGGCTGTATAAGTAGAGACATCGCCAGCAGATCGAGGAACGTGATCGTTCCCCTTTATTCAGCACTGGTGAGACCACATCTGGATTATTGCATCCAGTTTTGGTCCCCCCGCTACAGAAGGGATGTGGACAAATAGGAGAGAGTCCAGCGGAGGGCAATGAAAATGATTAGGGGTCTGGGGCACATGACTTATGAGGAGAGGCTGAGGGAACTGGGGTTATTTAGTCTGCAGAAGAGAAGAATGAGGGGGGATTTGGTAGCAGCCTTCAACTACCTGAAGGGGGGTTCCAAAGAGGATGTGTGACGAACTGGGCCTGTTCTCACTGTGGTCTGTGAATGCTGACAGGGGAGTGTGGCTGGGATAGTCTGCATGGGAGGATGGGAGTCTGCCTGAGGGCGCATACCTGGGTGTGTAACATGAGAACCCAGGAAGGGGTTGAAGGCCAGGTGACTCCTTAGCCTGGGAAACTGAACAAAGGCTGAAGGCAGAGTGTTGGAAGCAGGCTGGAGAGATGGCTCTGACCTCCCAAGGGGGGCTGGGCTGGGATGCCCTGGGACCCCAAGATGGACCTAACTGAGGGGGTCACTGTTGTCTGTGCCTGCAAGACCTGTCTTGGACTGCATTCCTGTCATCCAAATAAACCTTCTGCTTTACTGGCTGGCTGAGAGTCGCAGTGAATCGCAGGAAGCCGGGGGTGCAGGGCCCTGAGTCCCCCGATACTCCGTGACAAGCAGTAAAACGAAGGGGGATTGACGGGGACCAGGCGGGCTGAAGAGTGAGAGAGAGACGGTTATTACCCCTGGGAGTGTGTGACCAGCGAGAAGGACTTTTGCAGTAACAGGGTCCCCCGGGGGGATCGCAGCGAGTGGTCCCAGGGGCGGAGGAGTCTGCAGCTCGACCCTGGCAGAGAGGTGGTGACCTCGAGAAGGGCTGGCACACTAGGGGTCCCCCTGGGAACGGTGGGGAGCTGTGAGCACACAGGCCGGTGAGTGGCCAGCAGGAAGATGTATGCCAAGCGGCTTAAGAGCGACCTGGTGGAGCTGTGAAAGCAGAGGGGGCTGTGCATTGGGAGGCTCACCAAAGCACAGCTCATTACCCGGCTGGAGGAGGAAGATCGCGCGAATGAACTGATCCCTGTGTCTCAGGGAAGCAGCCTGGCAAATGCAGCGCAGGCACCAGTGTCTGTCCCAGCTGGGAGTGGTCAGCCGGCTGCTAAGGGCTTCCCGAGACCCCTCTGTGACAATGCGGTTCTGGTGGAACCCAACTGAGAGTGCCAACTCAGGACAAATTGCTCAAACAGGGCAGTTACAGCCCAAGGCTGGGGTTTTTCCACCTCTAAGGCAAACCAAACCAGCCAGACTAGGAGGACTTCGGTCTCACCCCCTGGCTAACCGCAAGTCTCACAAGCAATCTCCTTAGACACCCCAGTTTCCCAGTATTACCACCAGTGTCACTCGTTATGGGGACAAATGGTTATGAATACCAATACCCCAGTAAAAGAAAAAGGTTCTCCCGATCCCAAAGGACCAAGCCCCAGACCCAGGTCAATATACAAATCAGATCTTATCCACAAATCACGCTGTTGCCAATCCTTTAGAATCTAAAATCTAAAGGTTTATTCATAAAAGGAAAAGGATAGAGATGAGAGTTAGAATTGGTTAAATGGACTCAATTACATACAGTAATGGCAAAGTTCTTGGTTCAGGCTTGCAGCAGCGATGGAATAAACTGCAGGTTCAAATCAAGTCTCTGGAACATCCCCCGCTGGGATGGGACCTCAGTCCTTTGTTCAAAGCTTCAGCTTGTAGCAAAGTCCCTCCAGAGGTAAGAAGCAGGATCGAAGACCAGATGGAGATGAGGCATCAGCCTTATATAGTCTTTTCCAGGTGTAAGAACACCTTTGTTCTTACCGTGGAAAATTACAGCAAAATGGAGTCTGGAGTCACATGGGCCAGTCCCTGCATACTTTGCTGAGGTACAAGGCGTATCTGCCTTCTCTCAATGGGTCCATTGTATCGCTGATGGTCCTTTAATGGGCCATCAAGCAGGCTAGGCAGAGCTAACACCATGTTGTCTGGGATGTCACCCAGCAGCATAGCCTAAGTTTGAAATACAGACAGTCTAGAGCCAATATTCATAACTTCAACTACAAAACTGATACACACATATAGACAGCATAATCATAACCACCAAACCATAGCCTTGTCTTAGACACCCCATTTGACCCCCTTTACACAAGATTTGGGTGCCACTACAGGACCTTGGTTGCAACAATGATCTATACGGTCCCAGTTTATGTCAATAACGTCACACCCCCAACGCAAAATTGATGCAGGAAGGGAGGACACAAACATCACTGACTGCATCCCAAGAGCTCTCCACTCTGGACAATGCATCAGCTACAATATTTTCCTTTCCCCTTATGTGGACTATATCCATTTCATACTCCTGAAGGGCTAAACTCCAACGCAGCAACCTGGAGTTGTTGCCCTTGGCCCTGTGCAGCCAGACCAGAGGGGCATGATCACTCAACACAGTGAATTTTTTATTGTACAAATAGGGCTTAAGTTGCTTGACAGCCCAGACAATGGCATAACATTCCTTTTCAATGGTAGCGTAATTTTGCTCAGTGGGGGACAATTTCTTACTTAGATATGCCACGGGATGTCTCTTCCCTCCTTCCCCCTCTTGCATCAGCACTGCCCCCAGCCCAATATTGGAAGCGTCTGTACATAATAAAAAGGGCTTTTCGAAATCTGGGCTGGCCAAAACAGGCTCTTTGGCCAAAGCGCTCTTTATGCTTTGAAAACCCTGCTCACAGGCCTCCGTCCATAGCACCCGGTCTGGTTTTTCCTTTTTCGTCAGGTCTGTGATGGGAGCAACAATGTCGCTGAATCCCTGCACAAATCTCCTGTAATAGTTGGCCAGACCAATGAAGGATTGGACCTGCTTTTTAGTTCTAGGGGTTGGCCAGTTTTTAATGGCCTCTACCTTTACAGGCTCTGGGCGCAGTTGCCCATTGCCCACCCTGTGCCCCAGGTAGGTCACCTCAGCAGCTCCCATTCTGCATTTAGAAACCTTAACCGTTAGATTGGCCTCCCTGAGCCGGTGCAGCACAATCCCTATGTGGTTCAGGTGATCTTGCCACGAACTGCTGAATACGGCCAGGTCGTCTATATAGGCCCTCGCAAAAGATTCTAATCCCCGTAGGACCTCATTTATAAGTCTCATGAACGTAGCCCCTGAATTTCGCATCCCAAAGGGCAGCACTTTGAACTCATATAGGCCCGATTCCACTATGAAAGCGGATTTTCCTTGTGCCTCGGCATCTAGGGGTATTTGCCAGTACCCCTTAGTCAGGTCCAGGGTGCTTATAAACCTTGCCCCTCCCAGCGTATCCAGTAGATCCTCTATTCTGGGTGTGGGGTAAGGGTCAGGCTGGGTGATAGCATTTAGCTTCCTGTAATCCACACAAAACCTCATGGTCTTATCCTTTTTTGGCACCATCACAATGGGAGAGGCCCAGGGGCTCTGGGATCTGGTGATTATTCCCATTGTCAACATGCTCTCCACCTCTTCCTGGATCTGTCTTTGCATCTCTCCCTTGGCCCTGTAAGCTCTGCTAGGGGCTGGGCGGGGACCCACCGTCTGAATGGAGTGTGTCATCCTATCTGTGAGCCCTGGCCTATTGGAGAATGTTTGCTTGTGGTGTTTTAACAGCCTCAGCAGTTCCTTTCTTTGAGGGGGGGTTAAATCCTCCCCCATCTCAATGCTCTCAAGAGGCGTCTCCTCCTGGCTTTCAGCAACCATGTCAATTAAAGGGGCAGATCCTGCCTCTTCCTCAGCATAACAGATTGTGTTCACATTTACCTCCCTTGAATGGTAGGCCTTCATTCTGTTCACATGCACTGTCTGCACACTTCCCTGGACCTGGGGCTTCCTCACATCATAGGTAACCTCATTAATCCTTTCCACTACCTCCATGGGTCCAGACCAAACATCTTTCATTTTGTTCTTCCTGACAGGATCTAGCACCAACACCATGTCCCCTATTTCAAACGCTCTCTCTTTAGCATCTCTGTCATACCAGGCTTTCTGCGTATCCTGGCTCTCTTTCAGATTCTGCTCAACCAACTTCATCATCTCCTGCAAACTCTCCTTGAATTGAGCCACATACTCGGCCACCGGCTGCTCTGCCTCCTCCACATTACCTTCCCACGAGTCACGAACCAAATCTAGGGGTCCCCGGACCTGCCTCCCATAGAGCAGTTCAAAGGGAGCAAACCCTGTAGACTCTTGGGGCACACTCCTGTATGCATACAATAGATACGGCAGCATAACATCCCAGTCATTCTGGCGTCTATCCACATACATTTTCAACATAGACTTCAGGGTTCCATTGAACCTCTCCACTAGACCATTAGTCTGGGGGTGGTAGGGAGCGGCTTTCAGGTGCTTCACCCCACATAACTCCCACAACTGTTTGAAAACCACAGACATAAAGTTAGACCCACGGTCAGACAATATTTCCTTGGGAAAACCCACTCTGCTGAAAATAGAGAACAAGGCCACTGCCACTGTCTCTGCCTCGATATTAGCCAAGGCTACAGCCTCCGGATATCTGGTAGCAAAATCTACCAACACCAGGATGTATTTCTTCCCATTTCTGGAAGGTTTAGGGAGTGGCCCCACAATATCCACAGCTACTCTGGCAAAAGCTTCCCCAATAATGGGCAGAGGCTGGAGGGGCACCTTGCTAGGCCCCCTTAACCCCTTACGCTTCTGGCACAGCTCACAGCTCCTGCAGTAATCTCTCACTGACCCCGAAAGGTGAGGCCAGTAGAAATTCTGCTCTAGCCTGTCACACGTTTTGCCTATACCCAGATGTCCTGCAAAGGGACTATCATGAGCCAACTTCAACAAATCATTGCGGTAACTCTCAGGTACCACAAGCTGTTTGCGAGCTGTTGCTTGGGAATTCTTCCTTCCCCTAGGTGGTTCCCTATACAACAGCCCATCCTGCATAAAAAACCTGCCTCTCTCTTCACAGGCTGGGACCTGACTCTGAGCATCATTCCTGGCCCTCTCTAGAGATACATCACTCTGCTGAGCCACAATGAATTTACTCTGGGTTTTGTTTGGATTCAGAATCATCTCTGATATTTCAGATAAACCCTCACTTGATCCATCTTGAGAGGCACTCTCTGTCTGGTTGCTGCCCCCCTCACTGCCATTAGTCAGGGTATCTGCCCCAGCCCCAAATTCTTTCTGTGACCTGGTCACTACATTAACTTGGCCAGGCACCCCCAATATGTTATTTCCTACCAAGACATCAGCCGGAATCAAATCCCGGACGAGCAGCTCTAGACGTCCCTTACGAGCTCTCTCTTCTCTCTCATCAGCCTCCTTCTTTCTTTGATCGGCTTCTTTCTCTCTCTCTCTTTCTAATTCTGCTATTTTTTGCTTCTCCAGCAATCGAAGATCTGCTAGCTTCTGTTCATGCTCAAATTGCAGTTTACTTGTCACCCTTTGCATTCTAATTTTTTCTGCCTCTTCTGCAGCCTCAGGTAAGGGCTGTGCTCTTGCCCCCTGATCACTGGCTATTAACAGGTTTCTCAGTTCTTGATTTGTAGCTTTCTTTCTAAAGCTTATCCTCTTTTCTGAACACAAATTTTCCAGGGCTTTTTTGCCAAGTCCCTCATATGCTCTTTGCTCAGCCATTGCAGCAGTTCTTTAACCAACAAAACTCTCAATCCCAAAACTCAAATTTGGACAGCGTGGGGTTCTGACCCAAAGCTTAATTGACCTGGTTCTGTGGATCCAAGCACGACTACGCCACTGTGACAATGCGGTTCTGGTGGAACCCAACTGAGAGTGCCAACTCAGGACAAATTGCTCAAACAGGGCAGTTACAGCCCAAGGCTGGGGTTTTTCCACCTCTAAGGCAAACCAAACCAGCCAGACTAGGAGGACTTCGGTCTCACCCCCTGGCTAACCGCAAGTCTCACAAGCAATCTCCTTAGACACCCCAGTTTCCCAGTATTACCACCAGTGCCACTCGTTATGGGGACAAATGGTTATGAATACCAATACCCCAGTAAAAGAAAAAGGTTCTCCCGATCCCAAAGGACCAAGCCCCAGACCCAGGTCAATATACAAATCAGATCTTATCCACAAATCACGCTGTTGCCAATCCTTTAGAATCTAAAATCTAAAGGTTTATTCATAAAAGGAAAAGGATAGAGATGAGAGTTAGAATTGGTTAAATGGAATCAATTACATACAGTAATGGCAAAGTTCTTGGTTCAGGCTTGCAGCAGCGATGGAATAAACTGCAGGTTCAAATCAAGTCTCTGGAACATCCCCCGCTGGGATGGGTCCTCAGTCCTTTGTTCAAAGCTTCAGCTTGTAGCAAAGTCCCTCCAGAGGTAAGAAGCAGGATCGAAGACCAGATGGAGATGAGGCATCAGCCTTATATAGTCTTTTCCAGGTGTAAGAACACCTTTGTTCTTACTGTGGAAAATTACAGCAAGATGGAGTCTGGAGTCACATGGGCCAGTCCCTGCATACTTTGCTGAGGTACAAGGCGTATCTGCCTTCTCTCAATGGGTCCATTGTATCGCTGATGGTCCTTTAATGGGCCATCAAGCAGGCTAGGCAGAGCTAACACCATGTTGTCTGGGATGTCACCCAGCAGCATAGCCTAAGTTTGCCATACAGACAGTATAGAGCCAATATTCCTAACTTCAACTACAAAACTGATACATACATATAGACAGCATAATTATAACCAGTAAACCATAACTGTGTCTTAGACACCCCATTTGACCCCCTTTATACAAGATCTGGGTGCCACTACCAGACCTTGGTTGCAACAATGATCTATATGGTCCCAGATTATATCAATAACGTCACACCCTCCTTCCTATGCCTAGGGGAAGGGTGGGGAGGAGCCCAGCAAATACCGAAGGCGCCGTGACCCCCCCGGCCAGCAGGGGATCCCCCCGGCGAAGCTCGCTGGCCAGCAGAGGATCCTCCCGGCGACGTTCGGCATCCGTGGAGCGGAATTGGCTGGAATGGGAGAAAGAGCTAAAACTGAGAGAGCTGGAGGATCGTGAACAACAGAGACAGCATGAACGGGAGGAGAAAGAGAGACAGCATCAGCGTGAACGGGAGGAGAAAGAGAGACAGCATCAGCATGAACGGGAGGAGAATGAGAGACAGCGTCAGCATGAACTGGAACTGGCGAGATTGAAGGGCAGCGAACCCCCGGCTGCGGTGAGTGAGGGGGGACCCAGGACTGCACGGAGCTTTGATAAGTGCATCCTGGCCCCACACAAGGAGGGGGAGGACATGGATGACTTCCTGGAGGCCTTTGAGACGGCCTGCGAGCTGCACCGGGTTGACCCCGCGGACAGACTCCGGGTCCTTACCCCCTTACTGGACCCCAAAGCCGTGGCATTGTACCGCCAACTGGGAGAGGCAGAGAAAGGGGACTACGAACTATTCAAAAAGGCCCTGCTACGTGAGTTTGGGCTGACTCCTGAGATGTACCGGGAGAGGTTCCGGAGTCAGGATAAAACCCCTGAGATCTCATATCTGCAGCTAGCCGTCCGCATGGAAGGATACGCCAGCAAGTGGGCTGATGGGGCCCAGACGAAGGAGGACCTGGTCAAACTGCTGGTACTGGAGCAACTGTATGAGCGGTGCCCATCTGACCTGAGGCTGTGGTTGGTGGACAGAAAGCCAGAGAACCCGCGACATGCAGGCCGGCTGGCCGATGAGTTTGTAAAGAGCCGGTCAGGAGATAGAAGGGAGGAGTCCCAAAGGAACAGTCCCACCACAACGCAGAGAGAGAGTCACCATGGAACCTCCCCGTGGGAAAATACAGAAAAACCCCATCAGAGGGGAACATCCGGCGTCAGGACCATCCGACCCACCCGGGGGAACCCATGGGACATGGGCTGCTACCACTGTGGCCAAAAAGGCCACATACGGGCCCAGTGCCCCAGGCTCAGGGACAGGCTGAGCAGACCGAACCCACAGAGGGTTGACTGGGTAGAGACCCAGCCCGGCGAAAGGCAGCATTCCCAGGGAAGGGGGGCTGGCAGAGTACCACCTGCTAAGGAGGGAGGAGAGCTCCAGGCCAGCTCCTCTAGGGGGCTGGATGCCCCAGACTCAGGGTTTTTGGTTTATACGGTAGGCGCGGGGCTGTCCCTCCGGAGAGAGTACCTTGTTCCCCTGGAGGTGGATGGGAGGAAGGTCAGTGGATACTGGGATACGGGCGCAGAGGTGACGCTGGCCCGGCCCGAGGTGGTGGCCCCAGATCAGGTGGTGCCCAACACCTACCTGACCCTGACGGGGGTGGGCGGAACACCAGTCAAAGTGCCCGTGGCAAGGGTACACCTGAAGTGGGGGGCCAAGGAGGGCCCCAAGGATGTGGGGGTACACCCGTATTTGCCCACTGAGGTATTGATGGGGGGGGACCTGGAGAACTGGCCAAGCAACCCCCAAAGGGCACTGGTTGTGACCCGCAGTCAGAGCCGGCGAGGGGCACTGCACCCTGGCCTTGGGGGGGGTGCCTTGCCTGAGGCGCAGGACCCTAACCTGGTGGGGAGGGAACACCCAGGGACATGGCTCAGGGAGGCTGCAGCTTTAGACCCAGCGGGCGAGAAAGAGCAGGTGGCCATCCCTGTCCCAGCTGCTGAGTTCCAGGCGGAGTTACAGAGAGATCCCTCCTTGCGGAAGATAAGGGACCTGGCCGACCTCAATGCGGTACAGACCATGGGACGAGGTGGCCGGAAAAGGTTCCTGTGGGAGAAGGGGTTCCTGTACCGAGAATGGGCTCCCCCAGGGAAAATGGAATCAGGGGGGATCAGGAGGCAGCTGGTGGTACCCCAGAAGTATCGCCGCCAGCTGCTGTGCCGGGCCCATGACATTCCCCTCTCAGGGCACCAGGGAACCTGGCGTACCCAGCAGAGGCTGCTACGGAGCTTTTACTGGCCTGGGGTCTTTGTTACTGTCCGACAGTACTGCGGATCCTGTGACCCCTGTCAGAGGGGGAGGAAGGCCTGGGACAAGGGGAAAACAGCTTTAGGACCCTTGCCCAGCATAGAGGAGCCTTTCCGGAGGGTGGCCAAGGTTAAAAGGGCGGCTCTAAACCAAGAGAGCCCAAAGCACAGACCTCCAGACTGGAGCGCTGGGAGAAGACCACAGCCCAGTTGGAGCCCCAGAGGTATGGGGGTGGGGAAAGGGCACAGGCCGCATAAACCTTCCCACATGCGAACTGCGAGTGCCATCAAGCACCCCCGACCGAAGGGGGGGCGTGAAACTGAAGGGGCCTGGTGTAATTCTCACCAAGGAATGGGAGGGATGCGGGGGCATCCATGGGAACGGGGGTAGGTTCGAACTTCCCCAGGTCACTGGCTAAAGTGACCCTGCTCAGTTCGGTCTCGAAGGGGGGAGATGTGACGAACTGGGCCTGTTCTCACTGTGGTCTGTGAATGCTGACAGGGGAGTGTGGCTGGGATAGTCTGCATGGGAGGATGGGAGTCTGCCCGAGGGCGCATACCTGGGTGTGTAACATGAGAACCCAGGAAGGGGTTGAAGGCCAGGTGACTCCTTAGCCCGGGAAACTGAACAAAGGCTGTGGGAGGGGTCGCTGAAGGCAGAGTGTTGGAAGCAGGCTGGAGAGATGGCTCTGACCTCCCAAGGGGGGCTGGGCTGGGATGCCCTGGGACCCCAAGATGGACCTAACTGAGGGGGTCACTGTTGTCTGTGTCTGCAAGACCGGTCTTGGACTGTATTCCTGTCGTCCAAATAAACCTTCTGCTTTACTGGCTGGCTGAGAGTCGCAGTGAATCGCAGGAAGCCGGGGGTGCAGGGCCCTGAGTCCCCCAATACTCCGCGACAGGATGGAGCTCGGCTGTTCTCAGTGGTGGCAGATGACAGAACAAGGAGCAATGGTCTCAAGTTGCAGTGGGGGAGGTCCAGGTTGGATATTAGGAAAACTTTTTCACTAGGAGGGTGGTGAAACACTGGAATGGATTACCTAGGGAGGTGGTGGAACCTCCTTCCTTAGAGGTTTTTAAGGCCCGGCTTGACAAAGCCCTGGCTGGGATGATTTAGTTGGGGATTGGTCCTGCTTTGAGCAGGGGGTTGGACTAGATACCTCCTGAGGTCCCTTCCAACCCTGAGATCCTATGATTCTATGAATCAACTGATGTGCACAGAAGCCCTGGGGCGCTTTAGACCATTTCGATTTTAATGTGATGCAACTTGTAGAAGAACCTTTGCATCCCTAGAAACGATTGTGTCATGCACGTGGTAGGTGTTTTATGGTAATTTCCTCTCTCTTCAATTAAAGCTATGGCTCTGCAGTGTCTGATGGGGGCAGAGGGGGCAGCGCACTGATCCGCTCCTCACAGCTGCAGATTATCTTGAGTAGCTCCTGCAAATAACGATGCAGAGGCTCCCGGCTGCCCATTCCTGCCATGCCAGTGTTGCCTTCCACCTTGCGCCCCCCCTGCCAGCCCTACGGCAGCTCCCCGCCCCCCCCCCCCCGAGGCGCCCCCCTGCGGCAGCTCCCCACCCCAGCTCACCTCTGCTCGGCCCCGTTCCCGAGCGGGCTGCAGTCGCTGCTCTACTTTTCCCATCTCCCAGGCTTGCGGCGTCAATCAGCTGTTTGGCGCCCCAAGCCTGGGAGGGGAGGAGAATTAGAGCCGGGGCGGCATGCTCGGGGAGGAGGTGGAGCAGAGGTGGGCTGGGGTGGGGAGCTGCTGCTCGGCAGCCCAGGAACGCTGTAAAAAAAAATTGGGGCACCGCTTTTTGGTGCCCCCGACCCTTGGCGCCCTAGGCAACCGCCTAGTTTGCCTTAATGGTAGCACCAGCCCTGGTCTCCGCTGAGGGTTTCTGTCCCTGTCTGCGGGGGCAGCGGCTGGTCCAGGCTCTGGCGTCCCCATCCAAGAGCCCCACGCGCCTGTGCCGCCAGCAGGAGCCCGGAGTCTGCCGGGTGCCCCCGGCCGCTGCTCCCAGACTTTCTCCTCCGCCTGGGCGGGGATTTCCCTGGGCTGGGGCTGCGGCCCGTGTCACCAGCACTGCACGGAGCCCCCGCGCCAGGCGCAGGCTGCACCGACCTGCCCCCGCCCCCGCCCCCCGACAGCAGCCGGCCCCGATCCCGCCGCCGGGCGCACCGACTCCCTGCCCCGCCCCTTCTGCTCGGCTGGGCTGGGTCTGCCCCAGTGCAGGGGGCGGGGGAGTTACCCCGCGGCGCGGATCTGGCCGGGGGGTAGTTCCCTGGCACTTTATGCCCCCCCCTTTATTGCCCCCTCCAGCCGGCTGGTAATTTGTAGACGGTCCCCGAGGGGGCGGGGCCTGTGCCGCGGAGGCGGGGCCGGGAGCGCAGCCCGGACTAGCCGGAGGGAGGCGGGGGCAGCGGGCGGAGCCGGGCCGGGCAGAGCGCGTTGGGACGCGGCACCGCCAGGGTGAGTAGCGCCCGCGGGCACCGGGGCTAAGCGATGGGGAGGGGGCGCGTGCGGGGGGGTGAGTAGCCAGGGACGCGTGCCCAGGTAGGGAGCAGTGGGGGGGAGCAGTGGGGGGCGCGTGCGGGGCGGGTGAGCAGTGGGGGGGCAGGGAGCAGTAAGGGTGTAAGGAGCACTGGGGGGGTGAGCAGTGGGGGGGGTGTGCGGGAGTGGGGGGCATGTGCCCAGGTAGGGAGCAGTGGGGGGGGGAAGCAGTGAGGGGCGCGTGCGGGGGGGGTCGAGCAGTGGGGGGGCAGGGAGCAGTGGGGGGCGCGTGCGGGGCGGGTGAGCAGTGGGGGGGCGGGGAGCAGTGGGGGGCGCGTGCAGGAGTGGGGGGCACATGCCCAGGTAGGGAGCAGTGGGGGGGAGCAGTGAGGGGGATGTGCGGGGGGGGTCGAGCAGTGGGGGGGCAGGGAGCAGTGGGGGGCGCGTGCGGGGCGGGTGAGCAGTGGGGGGCAGGGAGCAGTAGGGGTGTAGGGAGCAGTGGGGGGGGTGAGCAGTGGGGGGGCAGGGAGCAGTGGGGGGGTGTGCGGGAGTGGGGGGCATGTGCCCAGGTAGGGAGCAGTGGGGGGGAGCAGTGAGGGGGATGTGTGGGGGGGGTCGAACAGTGGGGTGGCAGGGAGCAGTGGGGGGCGCGTGCGGGGCGGGTGAGCAGTGGGGGGCGGGTGAGCAGTGGGGGGGCAGGGAGCAGTGGGAGGCGCGTGCGGGGGGGGTGAGCAGTGGGGGGGCAGGGAGCAGTAGGGGTGTAGGGAGCAGTGGGGGGGTGAGCAGTGGGGGGGCAGGGAGCAGTAGGGGTGTAGGGAGCAGTGGGGGGGGCACGTGCGGGAGTGGGGGGCATGTGCCCAGGTAGGGAGCAGTGGGGGGGAGCAGTGAGGGGCACATGCGGGGGTGGGTGAGCAGTGGGGGGGCAGGGAGCAGTAGGGGTGTAGGGAGCAGTGGGGGGGGCGCGTGCAGGAGTGGGGGGCACATGCCCAGGTAGGGAGCAGTGGGGGGGGTGATGAGCCTTAGAAGGTCCCAAGGCCCCGTCTGCTCTGTGGATCTAGAGACCCCGCTGCGCTCTCCATGGGGACAGGGCTAACCCCACCCCGGTTGTACAGGGCGGTGCTGTGTGGCAGCCCTGCTCCACCCCAGAGCTGGTTGCACTTGTGGGGCCCCAGTGGCTGGGGCTAGCTGTGGAGAAGGGGAAGCGCTGCCTGGAGCTGTGCCCACGCCTGAACCCCCACCTGGTGCTCTGCCGGCAGTCTGCCAGGTGCTTGAGGATCTGTCCGGTGCCAGGCGATGAACTCTGCCAGGGCAGCCCCGAGCCGCTCGCTGAGCGTGGGCTGAATTCATGTGACCAGGGCAGGGTCTGTAGCCAGAGAGACCCTTGGCAGCCCCAGTGTTTGCAGTCTGGCCATGGTGTCCCCCAGGCGTGGGCGCAGTGGGTGGGTGTGGGGCCAGGGGAGGGGAAGGACTGTACGGTGGTTGGGGCTGGGGGCTGGCAGCCCAGCCTTGGCCAGAGGAAGGGGGAGCCCGTTGCTGAGGCGGGAAGGGGCCCAGGGAGCTGAGGAAGCAGGGAGGCAGATATCGAACTGCTGCCGGTGGGGGGGGGGGGGGCACCCTGCTTTCAGAGGGGCGGCAGGGCTCCCCGGGGGTGCCGCCTGCTGCCCATTGCTGGGGAGGTGTGCCAGGGTCTCCAGGGCTGAGCCTGCCGTGCTCGCTGGCTGGCACGCGGCCCACGCCGGCGAATCAGACGCTCTTGATCTGGATGTGTAGTGAGCGTTGCCATGGCACCCTGGCACCGATCCTGGGCCCTGACCCAGCCGGTATTCGCTCCCCGCAGGAGAGTGGGAGGCAAGGGGCTGGTGCTAGACAGGGCTCTAGGGGCTGAGTGGGGCAATTCCAGCTGAGGGGTGCCGGCTCCACAGCTAGTGGGGATCAGGGAGCTGCAGGGGGTCACTGGCAGGGCCCGGGAGTGGCTAAGTAATAGGGTTATACAGGAGTGCAGCCCAGCCCCCCCCCCGAGCCACGTGCTCCTGCAGCTCTGGGGTCGCATGGGGTATCCCCAGCAGGGACCTTGTCCCCCTTCCTCCTGGTACTGGGATGCAGCCGTAGAGCTTTGAAAGGCACTCGACAGGGTCCCTCCCTGGGGGCAGCAGCCCCCCAGCCAAGATCGGTGTGGGGCGGGGGCAGGATTATTTCTCAGGCCCTGGTGGACAGATGGGCGGGGAGTTCTCAGTGCTCCAGGCAGGGGGGGCTTTGGGCATTCAGCCCCTCTGGGGCAAGGACTGGCTGTGTGGGGCCCAGGGGCCCCTGTCTCCAGAGCGGGGGCAGCTGGAGGTGAGCAGGAGCTAAGGGCTGGCCCAGATGACACCACTCTCCCAGTGCACGGCGGGTTACACCGAGCCTGGATTAGATTGTGGGGCGGCCGGCAGGGGAGCGCCTGGCCTCCGCCAGCCTGGAGGCTGGGTCAAAAGTACAAGGGGCTCCCCAGCATCCCGGGGGCCGTTTGGAGCAGGGGGCATCTGCGGGGAGCAGAGATCCCTAACCAGCAGGGAGGGGCTGTGTGTAGGGCTGGTGCCAGTGGGTTTGGGGAGCCCAAACACTGCGGTGGGGGTGTGGGAGGGCAGGGAGAGAGGGGCAGAGCATGAGGGAGATCTCGCCCTCCCCGGGGAGCAAGGGAACAGGTCGTTCCTTTGGCTGGCGGCCAGCGGGTGAGAGGCAGGAGGCCCCTTCCCTAGTCGCACGTAGCGTCTCCCTCCTGCCCTGGGCTGAGAGTGGGCGCGGCGCCAGCCCTGCCTTGTGTAATCTGTTATGTAGCCATGGCTGGGCCGTCCCAGAACACTTCATTTCCTGTGCAAAGCACGCTGGGCTGGCCGGCTGCCATCCGCCTCATCCCTCGCAGGCCGGGGGGCCCCCTGCGCAGTGTGCAGCGTTTGGGTACCCAGCCTGGGCTGAGGGCAGGGGCGGTGGCGGGGTCTACCGAGGCTCAAGCGAGCTTAACATGCCACAGAAGCAGGGAACAGAGCTACAGCCCAGTTCGCCCTAGCGAGCAGAGGACTGTGAAATATGCCCCCCCCCCCCAAGATCAGCACGCAGGAGTGCGGGGCCTGAGCCCCAGGGAATTGTCTCCCCCGCGGGCGTCACAGCAAACGGCTGGCAGTGCCACGCAGGCAGGAGCTCTGCAGGCTGGACAAGCTGCCCTGGCACGCTGGTGTTCGTGGCACAGCTTGTCGCCAGGGCAGTGTGTGCCCTCGCACACCCACGGGGCACCTTTCCCTGGGGACTGAGAGAGGAGCGGCCAGGCTGGGCAGCCCTGGGGTCCCTCGAGCCCGGTCTCCTGCGTCCACCCCGGCCAGCGCCAGCTGCTTGAGAGGAAGGTGTCAGAATTGGTTGAGTGATGGCAGGGAGAGCATGGCGCTGCAGGGTCTTTTGCTCTAATGCCCCGGGTGGCCACGTTGTCCCCGTGATGGCCTGTCACCGTGTCCGTCTTCCATGCCCGTGGCTGCCGGCCAGGCTCCGCCTGGAACCAAGGTGCAAGTGCTTGGCAGGGAGAGGAACGAGCCATTGGAGCCACGGGGCGCGGTGGATTCTCCATCACTGGCCATTTTTCAGTCCAGGCTGGATGTTCGCCTGAAGCTCAGCTCGAGGGATGAATTCTGGGCAGTCCCGTGGCGTGTGGTCCTTGGAATGGATGAATTCGGAGCCCAGCCCTCCTGCCAGGAGCCGGGCCCTGCCACTACACCCACACCCAGCTACCAGTCAGGGCTATGCAAAAATCCAGGCTTCACGCTTAACACTGGGAGCCAAGAACTGGGCAGTGCTGGTGCCGAGCCCCTTCCAACCCTGGGTCTGGGTCCTAGCCTCTGGGTCTGACACCCCAAGCCAAACGGGGCAGGTGTATCCCCTGCCCGTGCTGGCCGGGGGCCCTGCTGGCCGAAGCGGTGCGACCATCCGGCCCTCCTGGCAGTTGCAGGGACTTGTTGGGGGGCTGTTTGCAGGGCAGAGCCCGCAGGGCTGGTCACAGCAGCCGGGTCCCAGTTGGGCAGACATGTGAGGGTCTCTTGTCCCTTTGCCAGGGGTTGGAACGCTCTAGCCGTGGGTCTGAGGCCCCTTTGCAAATCCACCCCCTGGGAAGAAAACTTCTGGAGCTGGCGAAGGGGGATGGGTTTGTTGTGCCAGGGCAGGGCTGGGAGGCAGGACTCCTGGGTTCTGGCTCTGGGAGCAGAGGGCTGGAGTAGTTAGAGTAGTGGGGGCCGGGCGGGACCCAAGGACTCCTGGGTTCTATTCCCTGCTCTGCTACTGGCTCACTGAGTCCCCTCTCTGTGCCTCAGTTTACCAGCCCGTGGGGGACAGTACTCGCTGTTGGTGGGGGGGCCTGGCTCCTCTGCCCTTGGGATAGCCCATGCTGGTTCCAGTGGCACCTGAGCCTGCCCCTGTGTGTCTTGCAGGGCTCCCATGCCTGGACGCCGGAGGCAGCGCGGCCACAGCAGCCTGGATGCAGATGGAGCAGGCTGGAGGCACCAGGGCTGCCCCCCTAGTGCAGCCTGGGGGCCTAGAGCCCACCCCATTGCGGGCGCTGCAGCCTGCCGAGCTCTCTCTTGCCCCTGGCGGGCCAGCAGCGGTGACGGCCTTTTCCAGGACCCTACGTCTGTACAGCAGCCCCGTGCCTGGGGGCAGCGCCCCCGCCAGGCCCCTGGTGGTGATGCTGCCCTGGTTTGGCGCCCGGCCCTGCTCCATGGCGAGGTACCTGGAGCTCTATCTGCTGCGCGGCCTGGACGTGCTGGTGGTGGAGAGTGACCTGAGCCACTTCCTATGGCCCCGGCACGGGCTGGCCTACGCGGCCTGTGTGCTGGGCCTGCTCCGGGACAGCCAGCCCTTCTGCTCCCGCCCGCTGCTTGTCCATGCCTTCTCCATCGGCGGCTACACCTTCGCCCAGATGATGGTGCACATGAGCCGGGAGCCGCAGCGGCACCGGCAGCTGGCAGAGAGGATCCGGGGCCTGGTGTACGACAGCCTGGTGATGGGCAGCCTGGGGAACATGGCGCTGGGTGAGTGGGGTCTGGGCAGGTCCTGCGGGGCAAACCCCCTCTCCAGGCACTAGCCCGGGGGGGAGAGGACAGATCTTTCACGGTCTCCTCCAGCCCCAGCTGTTCTGGAGCCCTGTCCAGCCCGGAGATCCCCAGGATCTGCAGATGCAGGGTGAGGTGGGGGGTAAGAACGGCCACCCTGGGTCAGACCATCGTCCATCTCCGACAGGGGCTGGTGCCACGAGCAGAGCAGGGCGATTATCAGTGATCCATCCCGGCACCCAGTCCCAGCTGCTGGCAGGCGGAGGTTTAGGGACACCCAGAACACGGGGTTGTGTCTCTGCCCATCTCGGCTAATAGCCATTGCTGGACCTGTCCTCCAGGCACTGCTCTAGTTCCTTTTTGAACCCGGTTAGAGTTTTGGCCTTCCCAGCGTGCCCCGCCCTGCGATGGTTGAGGGAACAGCCAGGAGCCGCAGCAGGGGGGAGGGGGGGTCTGCGTCTGGCCTGGCGGCTCCCCTGCCCACTAACCCCCTTCTTGCCCCGTGCAGGCGTGGCTCAGATGAGCAGCTCCCCGGCCTTCCGGCCCCTCGTCAGGGGAGGCACCAGGCTCTACTTCAGCCTCCTGCATGGCTGCACCGTGCGGTACTACAAAGCGGCCCAGGGCGTGGTCTCCCGGCCGCCGCTTCGCTGCCCTGTCCTGCTCTTCTATTGCTGCAACGACCCCCTGAGCGACCCCGCCCGGGTGCAGGAGCTGCTGGAGAGCTGGAGGGGGGCGGGGATCCAGGTGCAGGCCCAGGGCTGGCAGGACTCGTGCCATGCAGCCCATCTGCGCCAGCACCCCCAGGAGTACCAGCGGGTGCTGCAGGGATTCCTGGAGCGGCTGGACCTGGCCCTGCTCCGAGCCAGGCTCTAGGAGCTGGCGCTGGGTGGGCCCAGGAGCCCCCCCTCACATGGCCAGGGTGACATGCAGCTGCTGCAGCCGGAGCCCTGCTCGTCCCTGGCAGGCAGGGGACTCCTGCCCTCCCACCACCCAGCCGTGCCATTCGCCTTCCTCAGCTGGCCCTGCCGGGCAGGCAAGGGTCCATGGGCACGGTGCCTGACTGGGTGGCCTCGGGCCCAGAGCAAGGTAACAACTGCTGCACCACGGACACCCTGGCTGCGGGAGGGGGAAAGCCATCGAGTCCTCTGCCCCAGGGAGGCATGATGGGCACCTGCTTGCTCTAGCCCCAGTGGGCTGAGTGGTGCTGGGGCCAACGGGGAGCAGGTAGGGGGAGGCAGATTTCCCCCAGGTGGGTTGATGAGGGGGGAGGGCAGCCCTCCCCTCGCCCAGTTTCACCTCTGCCCTGGGCTGGACTGGGACAGGCTGCTGGTGGCTGCGCTGGACAAAGATGAACTTGCAACTCAGCGGCTCCACCTCCCACCAGGACCCAGCTGCCGTTGTGCACCTGCCCCCTCCCGGCACCGAGCAAAGGCCCCTCGCAGGGCCTGGGGGAATGGCCAGGCGGAGCAGGGATGGGGGCTCGGGGGAGCATTTCATGCTAGTTTCAACAGTTTTTTAACCCCATCTGTAAATTGGTTTGAAATCCCCCCGGACACCGGATCCTGCCATGCCCTGATTCCACCGTGCAGCTGCCACTGGTCCTCCAGCCACGTGCCCTAGCACTGCTCAGGCAGGCCCTGGGCCCAGTCCTCACCCCCTTCTCCCCGAGGCTGGTGGTTTGCCATAGCGAGGCGGGCTGGAGTCCAGCTCAGCGTGCTCCACCCCACCAGCCGCTGCCAGGCTCAATGCTGCATTACTTTATTATTTTTCAATACACAATTACAAACACTGGACCCCAATGTGCAAAGTTAAAGCCTTCCGCCGAGTAGGGGGGTCGGTGCTGCAGGGGGAGAGGCCGGGACTCGCCAGTAGCTGCAGTGACAGAAAAAGGAGATTTAAACTCATCGGGCAGAAACAGAGTGAAGCTGCCCAGCCCTGCAGAGCCTGAGGGGGGCTGCAGTACCGGGCTGCACTGCAGAGGGGTGGCCAGGCCCCCATTCCAGCTTTGGGGGTCACTCCTGTCCCCCTGCCTAACCCCAGAGCAGCTGCTGCCCCAGAGGGACGTGCCCCTGCGGCGGGGCAGGCTGCAGGGGCCCAGGCGTGCAGCGGGCTGACACCCCGGGGGCTCTGCAGAGAGGGACAAGAGGGAGAAGTCCAGGCAGCTTCAGGCCAGGACCGGAGGGGAGATGGCTTGGTCCTGGTTGGAGAGACTCTACTAACAAACAGCCTTGGGGGCAGGGTAAGACAGCCCCTGGGCATCAGAGGGGTAATAGCCGAGGCAAGGCTCAGCCTCCTGTACAAGTTTATAAAATGCCTTCAAGCCCAGGGGCTACTGGTCCGGAGCCAGGCCGGGCTGTCAGCAGGATCCCTGCGGCTCCCGTCACTGCCCCGCTGCAGGGCCGGCCCCCCCGGCCTGTGCCCCCTGCAGCACTAGCACCGGTGGGCGGGGGAGCCGTGTCCACGGAGGGCAGGTGGAGTGTGGGGGGATGCAGGCTCCAGCCAGGCCCTGGCTGCCCGTGAAGATGCAGCAGGCGGGAGCAGGGGGCACTGCTCAGTGCTAAGTGCTGAAACGCTCCTGCCCCCCCCAGCAGTGGGCCCCCCCCCGAGCTCTTTCCAGCCCCTGCTCTCTGTTCTGCCCAGTCCAGGGGGGCTGGTTCCCGGGGCCTTGCCCCAGGCGCTGGGGAGACCTGGCTGCAGTCCAGTCCGGGCCAGGTCCTGGCCAAAGGCGAGACGCTCTCGGCCGTAGTGCAAATCCGTCCCTGTGCGGCATGGCTGGAGCGCTGTCCCGGCGCCGGGAGGGGATGGCTGGGCTACACGCGGCGGGCGGCGACCGGGGCAGGGACGTTGGGAGCTGTGCGCTGGCTGCTGCTTCGGAGCCCGTCCTCAGTATAGCCGCTTCTCGTAACTGGTGGGGAGAGGGAGAGGCAGAGGCAGGGTTAGTGTGGAGCCGACAGCGCCTGCCCCCTGGGCAGGGCTCTGAATTCGCCCGCAGTCAGGAGCCCCGGGCCGGTCGTCACCCCCGAGCCGGACCCGGGAGCTGGCTGAGAGGGCGAGGGGAACAGCTGCTGGCAGGACTCTGGGGCCAGGCCAGCCCCTCCACACACCATGTCGATACCAGCTGGTGCCCTGACCTGCAGCTGGGCTGGCTGTGACACCTCTGCCTCCCAGGAGCTAGGTTCACCCCGTCTCCAGCCCTGCATGGCACCAGCCTGGGACGAACAGACAGGACCCTGAACCAGACCTCCTCTGCGCGCCCCCTGCCCCCTCTGTCCCCGGTTGGAGTGGCTGATGCTGGCGGGCTAAGCAGAGCCCCACACAGAGGGATGGCAAAAGCCTGCGGAGCCCTGGCTCCCCAGCAGGAAGTGCTCACGCCCTGGCCCGGCTTGGGGCTGGCACCTGCAGGGCTCATGGTGGTGACTGGCTGCCCGCCTCGCAGGGGCAATGCCCAGCGCAGCCACTAGCCAGGCTCCCGCCTCGCGGCCTCATGTCACGAAGGATCCAAACGCGCTTTCCAGACACAGGCGCACACAATAGGGTGACCAGACGTCCCGGTTTTATAGGGGCAGTCCTGATATTCGGGGCTTTTTTTTTTTTTTTTTTTAAACGTAGGTGTCTATTACCCCCACCCGCCATCCCGATTTTTCACACAGGGACTCCTCGTTGTTTTTGCTGATACAGACTAACACGGCTCCACTCTGAAAACTTTCTATCTGCTCACCCTAGCACACAAGCTCTACGCAGCTGGGCTCGCTGGAGTTACAGCAGCAAATAATTTGGCCTAGGACTTGCTTCATCCACCATGGATGGCAGCCACCTCTGGGGTGGGCCAGGGCAGCTGGCTGACAGCTCACAGCAACCCTGCAGAACCGCTTAGGAGGAAGTGAAGGAGACTCTCATCCCCAGCTTCGGGGCAGCACCAGAACCGGGAGGGTCACGCTCTACAGGAGGGTGGGCTGGTGGGGGTGGGGAGCTGGCTAACCAGCACGAGGGGGCAAGACTTTGACCACCTAATGGTGTGAAACCAACCAGTTTACCCCAGGCCCTGCAGTAACCTTCCCCCAGGCGAGTGCTCCCCCCTCGTCTCACACAGCCCTGCTCGCCCCTCCCGTCCCACATTTGGGGGGACGTAGTCAGAGACCGGCCCCACCACATGCATCGGGGGCGGGAGTGATATTTGTTCACAGCTCAGAACCAGGCCTCATTCCAACCTCTGAGCAGCAGCTGGGAGAAGAGAGCGCTGAGACAGACCCCCGCTCCCTCCTTGAGGGAGAACAGCTCTGTCCTAAGCCACATTACCGGCTCCCCAAGAGCCCAGGGAGGCCAGGTGCAAAAAGCCAGCAAGGCCTGGCCTGTCACCCAGCAGAGGAGTTCAGAGCCCAGCCAGCGCAAATGAAAGGATCCCACCCCTCACAGAACCACTGCCCATGTTACGGGGCTCACCCAGGGACCCAGCTGGGAAAAGAACCCAGGAGTCCTGGCTCATCATTCCCCTCAGCCTGCTACGCCTCAGAGCATCACACTCCTCGGCTACCAGACAGCTGGCCCCCCCTTCATCAGCTCGAGCGTGGGGCGCTGGCCCTGTAGCCCTCTTGGGGTCTGCCCTTGCAAGCTCTCTGCGGGGCTGGCAATGCTGGACACGCTTCTGCAGAGGCGCCCGCCCACCCAGAAGCAGGGCCGCCCAGCCCCCGCGAGCCGAGGAGAAAGCCAGTCAGTGTGCGGGGTGCATGGCCCTGCCGGGGCCAGGGACACACGGCCGCGGGAGCGTCAACTCGCACCTGCTGCAAACTACTGTGAACGCCAGCAGTGCCCAACCTCCACTCACAGACAGCGGGCACAGGCTGCCCCCACCACGCAAGGTGTCCCCTCCAAGTACAGCTGCAGGGCCCTTACATCCCTCGGTACAGCCCCCTGCCCCCCGCCCACTGGTCAGGGCCCCTCGCCTGGCCTCCCTGCCCAGGCCCTGCCAGTGCACAGGGGCGAATGGCTCAGGACCCCAACACCTCCAGGGCAGGCCTGGCCAAGGAATCTGCCTCCAACACCAGAGGCCCTGGCTAGGCCTACCCCCACACGGCTCCGGTCCCTCACAGTAGACCCCCCAGGGCAGGGCCGCCTGTCCGGCACCCCCACCACCACTGAGCCTTCGGGCCTGACCTTCCCCCACTGGCACAGGCCCTCCCCACAGAGCGGGCACCACACGCCCCATGGATCCAGCCCAGGAGCCCTATGGTGCACAGCCCCTAGTAGCCTCTCAGTCCATCAGTGTCCCCTCCCCAAACCCTGTCCCCCGGCAGAGCCGAGCTCCATCCCCACGGGCCATGGACTCCTGCCCAGACCACCAACGCCAGGCAGCCCCCTCCAACTGACCCCCCAGCAGGGCTCAGCTCCCCCCCCCCGCCTCTATCCCCTAAACAGGGTCTGCGCGCTCTCCTCGGCTGGGATCCAGGACATGGGGGGGTGGGGGGCTAGGGTTCTCCCCCATTCCGGGGGCAGGCCGAGTGGGATTTCATGGCAGGGACAGCGCAGCTCGTGGCCCAACAGGCTGAGGCAGGAGCCCCGTCGCCCCCAGGGTCCTCGGCCCACCCAGAGGGCGTCAACCCCCCGGCTCGTCCTGCTCCTGGTGCGGCAGCGACAGAGGGGAACGCAGCCGGTTCGGCCCCTTCTCTGGATGGAAGCGTTTGAAATTGGTGTCACGGTGAGGAACGGCCCCCCTCTGCCAGGGGAATTGGACTCTGGGAGCTTGGGCACCAAACCCAGAGTGCCCCCCCCAGCCTAGCCCCCACCGTCATTGCTCTACAACTAGCTACGGAAAGGAAAGGAGCTGGTTACTTACATGGCAGAAAGGTAAAGCTACGGGCGGAGGCATGGGCAGGAAAGAGAGACAAGGTTACAATGTGTTCCAGTGAGATGGGCCCCTCTGCCCGCCCCCCGGCCAGCAGGAAGCCAGCCCCTCCCCACACCGCTGGGCACAGCAGCTGCTGAGATACTGCCGAGCCCAACAGGGCCCCTTGGCACCAGTGCGGCACTACCCGGCCGAACGGGGCCCCTCAGTGGCACCAGCACGGCACTACTCAGCCGAACGGGACCCCTCGGCACCAGCGTGGCACTACCCAGCTGAACGGGGCCCCTCAGTGGCACCAGCACGGCACTACTCAGCCGAACGGGGCCCCTTGGCACCAGCGCGGCACTACTCAGCCGAACGGGGCCCCTTGGCACCAGCGTGGCACTACTCAGCCGAACGGGGCCCCTTGGCACCAGTGTGGCACTACCCGGCCGAACGGGACCCCTCAGCGGCACCAGCAGCACAGCACTGCCAAGCCCAACAGGGCCCCTTGGCACTAGCGTGGCACTACCAAGCCCAATGGGCCCTTGGCACTGCTGCAAAGCACCCGCCACCACGACCAGCAAGCTCCGCTAGCCCGGCTGCCGAACGGGTCCCTATCACCCAGTCACTGGGGGTTCATGAGCCTTTGTCCGTGTGGACCCCACTCACGGGGGGCGCACGCCTCATGCACAAGGTCCACTGGGGCCATGCAAGTGCCCTCCCCTGCCACCACCGGGGGTATACAGTCAGAGCCGCCTACACCACCCCCAGCCCCCTCCTAATCCACGATCCCCGCAGAGAGGGACTGGAAAGAAGGGGATGGCGGGTGGGACCCGCACGGACAGGACATCTCGAAGAACCACAGTCCCTGTTCTATTCAAGTCCGTCCACCTGGATCCCATTACGGTGACCAGCAGACAGGTCGAGGGGAGTCCTAGCACTTGATTCCCACAGCCAGCGCCTAGGGCCACTTGGCTACCTCTGGGAGGAGGCGCCGGAGCTTTTCACAGCCTCCCCCAGTGCCGCAAAGAAATGGGGCGATTTCCTGAATGGCTTTGGCTGAGTGATAAACAGGGGCTCTGCAAACCCGCATGGAGCTTGGTTTGGGGAGGTGTAAGGACACGGACTCACCACTGCTGGTTACTCCGGGAATGAGCTCAGTCCAGCTCCGGAGCGCCTCCGCAGGGGGTGTCTTGCCCGTTGTCCGCTCTCCTCCGCTGTTCCGGGCCTGCGTTGCTCCCCCGCTCGGCGGTGTCGTCTGCAGGAGGCTGCCCTCCGGCAGTGCCCGTTACTTCTGTCTCACCCCCCTGCCGGGGGTCACGGCAGTCCTGGGGCTTGCACCGGCCGCAGGGGCCAATCACAACCCAAAGTCTAGCCCCCCACTTCAGGGGCAAGTTGCAGTCTGTATCGGCCATGCACCTCCATGGCCAGGTGCGGTGCAAGGGGGGGACCCAGGCCCACCTGCTACTCTGGGTCCCGACCCAGAGACCCTCTAGCGGCAGCCTCTCTGCCCTCCTTCTCTCCCCTTGTCTGCCTATCGTCCTGGGCCTCTTCCCCTGGGCCCTTCTTGGCCCTTTCTGGCAGGGTAACAGGCCAGAGCTCCCCCTCTGCTCCCCTGAGCCCTGCTCTCTCTCAGGTGCTATCCCTGGGAGCCAGTCCTCCTCCCTTGCTTGTCAGGGAGACTCCCCTCCGCTCTGCTGGGCAGCTCCTTAGCTGTCTCCTAACAAGCCTCCCCCTAATTAGCTGCGTCTGCCCCACCCCCTGCTGGAGTGAGCCACCTGCGCGACTACAGGCTGGCTGCAGAAAATGGGTTAAAGTAGGCCAGAGAGGCTGCGCGATGGGTAGCCAATCAGAAAGGGCCTGTGGGCAGCCAATCAGGGCCAGGCTGAGCCCTATATAAAGGCTGCAGCACAGAGGCGAGAACAGTCTCCCCCTGACCAGCAAGAGAGGAGGACCCTGGACAGAGCAGTGGGAGCTCTGGGCTGACCCTGCCAGACTGCAGGCCTTGGAACAAGGGCTGAGTGGGGGCTAGGGCCATGGGGAAGTGGCCCAGGGAAGGCGGGCAGTGACGGGGAGTGGAGGAAGGCAGCAAGCGGCTGCCACTCAAGGATCCCTGGGCTGGGGCCCAGAGGAGTGGGCTGGCCTGGGTCCCCCCTTGCACTGCACCTTGCCACGAGGGAGCATGGCCTGTGGACTGCACCTTGTCCCTGAGGGAAGGGACTAGACTTTGGGGTGGCAGGTGGCCATGAAGGCAGTTGCGGACTGATATACCCCTGCAAGGGGGGAGAATGGAGCAGTGGGCACTGCTGGAGGGCAGCGTCCTGAAGAGGACACCGCGGTCCAGAGAGCGACACGTGTCCCGGTAGTGGAGACAACACAGCAGAGCAGACAACAGGCGAGACACCAGCCAGCAGGAGGCGCTCCGAGGCTGGAATGAGCTAATTCCCGGAGCAGCCAGCAGGAGGTGCCGTGGTGGTGAGCCTTGAGCCCGTTACAAGGTCAATCACCCAGTTCCAATGAAAAGTCAGCTGCCTCCTGGGTGAGGTCTCAGCACCACCTTACCCCTGAGAAGGCAGCGTGGGCTGGGACCTAGCTAGCTGCTGCTGCAGGCAATACCCACCGGGAAGGTGTTTTCCCGACTCGGATGGTGGAGAGAGCCTTTGGCTGAGGGCTCAGAGGAGAGGTTCCACAGGGCTCACAAATTGGGGACCAGGCCTGGGCCAGTCCTTTCAGAGAGTCTGAACCAGTGGGCTCGGGGAACGCTGCACGGGCTCGCACTGGATGGTGGGAGGTTGTCAGCAGCAAAGCGGACTCCACGGTGAGGCCGGATAGCTGGAGTTGAAGGATGGAGGGTGAAATCTTGGGAAGGCAGGCGGGGGGGGGGGCGCAGTGGGTCCTGATGGGTGAAACCAGGCTGTCAAGCCCAGATGCAAAAATCTTTGCCACTTTGATCTCGTCGGGGGCCTCCCGTCCTGTGTGTGGATTTCTTGTATGGTTCTCTAGAGCCATCCACGGCTGCAGGGCTCCGCCAGCTTCCACGCCATCGGCTGTACATCGCTGGGTCTGGATGAGGGATTGGCGACAGTCAGCATCTGTACGGACGGGCGCAGCTGTATGGTCTGGTAGCTGATGCCGGCTGGCCCAGTAAGGGGCTATGTATGCGACTGCATCCTGCCTCGTCTTCCTTATGACCCTGGGCATTGGGGGCATGGGGCAGGTTTCCTGGAGGGACCCTGGGCTGGTGCTGTGGGGCAGAAGAGAAGGCGTCTGTTGTTCCTGTTGGGGGCGAGCAGGTCCGAGAACAGAGGAGTCCTTCAGTGACACACGTGTTTGGCTCAGCACTGTCTGCCCAGATTGCGATGTACTCCCGGGGGGAGGACAGCCATGGCATTTTTCCATGCACCGGTCCCTCCTCCCCTGCTGGATGGGTACCCCCGCCTGCCGCGGAGGGGTCGTCCGTCCGCATCTGCACCGTGGTTCCTTTCGGAACTGTAGGAATGTTCTGCAGCCAATGCAACGGCCCCATATTCCAGTCCATTGACATGGGGTCAGGACTCTTTCTGGGCATCTGCAGTCACCCCCCTTGGGAGGGGTGCCTGATTCCCTCTGCAGACTGCCTGGGTTTCGGCTAGCCGTCAGGCCCAGGAGATGAGCGTCCATAGGACGCTCTCAGCCATCCGGGAGAGAGAAGAGGTGACCTCTGGCAAGCGGCGTCACATCTCTGCTTGGTGCCACGTGACTCAACTCTCAGACAGGGTTTTGCTGTCTGATCATGGACATGTTCGTCTGGGCCCGGGCCCCCGTGCGTTCTGTGGGCCGGGCAGGACCGAGGGGCGACCTGCCATTCCATACTCATTCCTAACTCCATTTCTTAGGTCTCTGTTTGGGGAAAGAGGAGCTGCACCGTGGGATGCCCTCACAGCGGGGTGCAGGCGGTACTGGGCTCCAGTGCCAACTCCCAGCTGGTGCCAAACTGTTTGGAGGCCGAAGGGCAGCTGGCTGAAGGGGCTGCAGACCCTTTCTGGGTACCAGCAGTAGGAGTCTCCAGCATGGAGTCCCGACTTAGGGCGCAGGAGGAGTGGGAGCTCAGGGAGGAGAGCCCCTTTTGGGGGCCAGAGAATATCTTGTGGATAAGGGAGAAGCTGTGGATGTGGTATACCTAGACTTTAGTAAGGCATTTGATACAGTCTCGCATGATATTCTTATCGATAAACTAGGCAAATACAATTTAGATGGGGCTACTATAAGGTGGGTGCATAACTGGCTGGATAACCGTACTCAGAGAGTTGTTATTAATGGTTCCCAATCCTGCTGGAAAGGTGTGGGGTAACGAGTGGGGTACCGCAGGGGTCTGTTTTGGGACCGGCTCTGTTCAATATCTTCATCAACGACTTAGATATTGGCATAGAAAGTACGCTTATTAAGTTTGCGGATGATACCAAACTGGGAGGGATTGCAACTGCTTTGGAGGACAGGGTCATAATTCAAAATGATCTGGACAAATTGGAGAAATGGTCTGAGTTAAACAGGATGAAGTTTAACAAAGACAAATGCAAAGTGCTCCACTTAGGAAGGATCAATCAGTTTCACACATACAGAATGGGAAGAGACTGTCTAGGAAGGAGTACGGCAGAAAGGGATCTAGGGGTTATAGTCGACCACAAGCTAAATATGAGTCAACAGTGTGATGCTGTTGCAAAAAAAGCAAACATGATTCTGGGATGTATTAACAGGTGTGTTGTGAGCAAGACATGGGAAGTCATTCTTCCGCTCTACTCTGCGCTGGTTAGGCCTCAGCTGGAGTATTGTGTCCAGTTCTGGGCGCCGCATTTTAAAAAAGATGTGGAGAAACTGGAAAGGGTCCAGAGAAGAGCAACAAGAATGATTAAAGGTCTTGAGAACATGTCCTATGAAAGAAGGCTGAAAGAATTGGGTTTGTTTAGTTTGGAAAAGAGAAGACTGAGAGGGGACATGATAGCAGTTTTCAGGTATCTAAAAGGGTGTCATAAGGAGGAGGGAGAAAACTTGTTCACCTTAGCCTCTAAGGTTAGAACCAGAAGCAATGGGTTTAAACTGCAGCAAGGGAGGTCTAGGTTGGACATTAGGAAAAAGTTGCTAACTGTCAGGGTGGTTAAACACTGGAATAAATTGCCTAGGGAGGTTGTGGAATCTCCATCTCTGGAGATATTTAAGAGTAGGTTAGATAAATGTCTATCAGGGATGGTCTAGACAGTATTTGGTCCTGCCATGCGGGCCGGGGACTGGACTTGATGACCTCTCAAGGTCCCTTCCAGTCCTTGAATCTATGAATCTATGAATCTTTCCCCTCACGGCTCACTCCAGCAGGGAGAGCGTTAGACGAGCGTCCCCGGATGGGCGGGTTCTGTAGGAGAAGGACCAGTAGTCTAGGACACGGCTCCCACCCAAAGGAAACGACCCCGTCGGGGCCCAACATGCAAAGGAGTGAGTTGATCATGCGAAGGGCACGGTGGGACGCCGCGGAGACTGGCTTGGCCGCTCGGTCAGAAGGTGCCTCCAACACCAGGAACAGTCAGGGGAAGGAAATAAAACGAAGACACACGTAAAGGAGCTGGCAGCGGAGTATTTCTCAACCAACCCCCCACTGGCTATTACAGCAGAGCCTCGACTGCCAGCTAACCGGGGAGGGCAGAGATCTCCAAGGGCCAGCAGGCCCGGGGCGGAAGTGACTGGAGGAACCATCCGAGGCTGTAAGTGCCTGACTGCTCGCTTTGAGAGAACAGCGTCTCTCCTTTGCCACCAACTCCCTCCGGCGGGTCACGCCTGTGCAGCTGACCAGCGCACACGATGGCAGGGTGCCACGGGGAGTGGGCAGGTGCCACTGCGCTCCATCTCGCTGCTGTGGAGGGTCCGAGGGGGATGAGGGCCGGCCAGGGCTGCCCTGCCCTCGGGTGGGAGGGGGGATGAGGACAGGGTGCGGGCACAGCCAAAGATCCTGATTTGCGCAGGAGGGGCTAGAAATGGGACCCGCACAGCGTTCCCCCAGCCGCAGGATCGTCCCATGCGAGCGCCAGCAACCCCCCAGGCAGGGAGCCCGGCCCGGCGAGCCTGCAGTCTGCCGGGGAGGGGAGGGAAGAGCGCAGGCGGGTTAACGCCAGGGGAGGGCTGAGCCGGTGCCATCCGCTCTAATCCCCCCAGGCAGGGCAGGGGATGAATTCGAGTCTCAGCCAATGAGCGAGGAATGGAAAGATAGACAGGTCAGCCAGCCAACCAGCATGGCTACCTCCACTACAGCACAAGCCCCGCCTCACCCAAGCACAAAATTATCCTCTGCAGCACTAGGGAGTATCGGCAAACGTGCCGATGCCGAGCTCCGGGCAGAGGCATCCTGGTACCTCCCTGCTGGGAGGGGCCCAGGGAGACGGGCCCAGCTGCCCTGAGGTGTAACCCCCACCCCCACCCCGAAGGCTGAAAGCTGCTGGTTACTTAGGGACGCTCCGATGGCACCAGCGTGCCCGGGTCGTCTGGTGTGACAGACCGTGCCCTGAAGGACCCGAGTGGATTCTCTACCCTGCTCCGTCAGAGCACTAGCCTCTCCGCACGCTGGGCTCGAGGGCTAGTCTGGGCCAGCCCGTCTCCCCGGCCCCAACACACCGGTCGCAGCCATGCTCTCAGGCCTGTCGTTACGAGCCTGCGTTACCGAAGGGAGAACGCGGGAGAGGAAAATGGAGCTCTCTACTTAGAGAGAGCCTGGAAAGCCAAAGGGAAAACCCCATAATCAAATGGCCACGTGCCAGCCAGGCTGAGCGCACGTCTGAGAAGCCGCCGCGTTCGCTGACAGGCCTGTCTCCTGAACAGACATTTTTCAGCCTTCTGCCTAGGACTCTGCCTACGTCTGACGATACCTCCAACAAAACGATCAGTGTCTGTTCTGGCAACGGGACACTGCTCCCCACAGCCCCCGCCTGGATGCTAGACTGGACTCACACCCAGACCCCCAGCCTTGGGTCCCTCTGCTGCTCCCCCACTCCCAGCTGTGCCCAGGCAGGCTTTACCAACTAAACGCTCCCCCTGCCTGGAACGAACCAAAGGCCGCAGCCTTCCCACAGGCCAACAGATGAAAGACGCTGGCGTCTCCACCCCCCACCCCGCATCTCCCGGATACGCTGCCTGATTCGCCCCCCATGCCCCAGGAGTGCTCAGCGCGGGGCCGAGATCATACGGCTGGCCCCACAGGCCCATCGCTTTGGCTGAACAAAGTCAGGGTAAAACATCGGGTCTCTATTGGGGCTCGCTCCGTGCTGCCTGACCTGGGAGCCGTCTGTTGGCAGCATGTTAACCGGGGCAGACTGGCACGTGACCACACGCAGCCTCTGGGCCAGAAATGGCCTCCAGAATTCTCCGAGCCTGAGCACCCAGGCGCTGCCCTCAGAGGCCGGGCACAAGACAGAGCTCTGCATGCCGGGAACCGCAGGCTGCACCCTCTGTATGCAGGGTGGATGGCCACAGGCTCTGGCAAGTGGCTCTCACCCACCAAAGCCATCTGGTCTATTTAGTCTGTAAACTCTTTGGGACAGACTCTCTGCTACCCCATGTTCGTACAGCGCCTAGCGCAAGGGGCCCTGATCTCGGCTGGTCCTTAGGCACTATTGGAATAAACACAAGTAACAACAGCAGGCAGGTGATGCCGTGACGGCTCCAAGTGTCCTAGCTACAATACACAGTCCCTTGGGCAGGGGGCTGCTAACCCAACCCCTCGGGGTCCCACCGGTGCTCAGAGAGAGACCACACCCCGGGGCAGACGCAGGAGCAGAGAGCCAAAGCAGCGCCCTGCTGTGAAGGGGAGAACCAGGAAGGCGGCAGCCAGGTGAGCATTTGGGATCCGCTCCCTTGCAGACAGTGCAGGGGGCTGTCAGACGCGCACCGCCCAGCGACAGTCCCCGGCACTGCATGGGAACGGCTGTTCGCCCAGCCCCAGGAGGGGCCAGACCTGGCCTTTTGAGGTGTCTAGGGGTCAGCGACGTGTGGAGAAGCGAAGCTCGCTCTCGCTCTGGTAACACCTCCTCTTGGCCAGCAGGACACTGCCACCAGCTCTGGCCTGTCAGAACAGACCCCAGCGCGGAGTCAGCCGCGGCCAGCACAGTGGGGACAGGGTCCTGGAGACTGGCAGCACCAGGGTCACGCCCAGCTAGCGAGGGCTGGGCAGGTCAGCACGGGCATGGGGTGGCAGGGACAGCCCTGCAGTGACTGGCTGCCATCCCTGAGTTGTGTCACCCGGAGGGGCTCGGTGCTGGAATACCGGACGTGCAGCGCTCTGCATTGGTCGCTGGCTGTCCCCCATGCCGGCCCCCAGCGCAGAGAAGGAATCTGTGGTCAGGCTTGGAGTCCTCAGCTCCCCGGGCCTCATGGAGCGAGGCTGCAGGCCCCTTCTCCACCCAGACTAGCTGCATTCCCAGCGCACCACGTGGAGCGAAGCGGGGGGGCGGTTCTCCGAGGAGGGTCCCTGCCTGCCCCAGTGACAATAGTGCTGCCCACCCAGAGCGGGGAGCGGGCACAGGGAGCTCCACAGATCCACCCTGGCCCTCCCCATCCCCAGAGAAATCCTCTGCTGCCCCCCAAAGGGGAGGAGAACATTTGGGATTTCCAGCAGGGAACCCGGCTCCAGGCAGCTGTTCAACCACCGGACCCATCCTTTCCACTCTGCCTGTATCCTCCTGGGGTCTCTTGTCTCACAGGGAGATGCTGAGCTCCTTGGGGCGAGGAGCACCCTCCTGTTGTGTGTTTGTACAGCACCCAACAGCCAGGGAGCCGGCCCACGAGTAGGGCGCCTCGGCGCTACCACAGTGCACCCAATGCCAGACTGTCACAGCAGTGAGAGCAGGGGCAGGAGAGGGTGGGAAGAGAAGGATCCCAGTCGACACATGGTGAAGGGGGCAGGGGGGGCAGGAACTTGTGGGATGGTCGCTGCTGCTGGCTGCCTGTGGGGCTGCAGGGTCAGAGGAGGGCCCCTGCCTGCACCAAGCCCCCCAGGCAGTCAGGAAATGCGGAGACGCCCCCCAGGAGCTCAGAGCCCAGCAACCCCCTGCTGGGTAACGAGACGCTGCCAAGCAGCGGGCAGAGCCGGTGGGGCTGGGAAATAGCAGGGCACTTACGAGTGGAGGCCGTGGACGCCGCCTTCGATCTGGGCCGACATGGTCCTCTTCTCGAACTTCAGCTCGCCGGAGTACATCATGGAGCTGGCAAGCAGAGACAGCGTGGCTAGGGGTGAGGCAGAGACCCCCCCGACCGGCCCTGGGGCACGCGGGGGAAAGGACAGAGCGCGCACGAGAGCCAACACACCAGAGCGCGGCAGCGGTTGCCAGAGCAACCCAGCAGGCCCCATGCCAGCACCCCGCCAGGGTAACCGGCCCACCCAGGCTGCGCCATCCCCACCACAGCAACCCCACACAGGTGCCACGACAATGCTGCCCAGCTGCGTCAGCCCCACCACGGTGCCCCGGCCCGGCCCCAGGCAGCAACTGGGACACGTCACAAGGATCTAACCCCACCCAGAGCCCCGGGACTCAGTGACGTAACTGCCCACCTAACGGGGCCCCAGAGCAGCGCCCACGGGGCCCAGGGCCCGATCAGCCGCCCCATGGCCTCTCCCGTCCTCTGGCGCCACGGCCGCTGTCCGTGTGAGAGATCCCCCCAGACCGCGCTGAGGGTGAGCTCGGGTGGGAAGCTCTACTGCTTCCCCATAGCCTGGCCCGGCTCGGCTCCCCACCCCTCAGATGCCATCTGTCCCCACCCTCCCGGGGAGGGGAGAGCCCAGGATCTTGCTGGGGTGGGGCAGGCCTGGGCTGATTTCCCCAGGCAGGCCCCTCCCAGGACAGCCGCGCCCCGGCCCCCGCGCCCCTCACCGGAGGATGGAGAGGCTCCTGGCCCCGATGTCCTGGCAGCCGTGCTGAATGCCCGCGATCAGGTATGGGACGAACTTCTGGATGGAGCCCTTGTCCTGGATGGAGCCGGAGACGCCCTGCGCCACCTTCACCTTATCCCCTTCGCTGTGGGGGGAGAACCCGGCGGCTGTTACGGGGGGGCCCTGCTCCTGCCCCTACCCCGCCCCGCTCCCCCGGGGCCTCACGCCAAGCTGCGCCCAGCGTCTGCCTGGCAGGCTCCCGCCCCCCAGCCCAGGCTGGGCACAGGGGTCCCTGCCCCACACCTGAAGTATCGCTTCTGACTGCTGATGTTCTTCTCCATGGCGTCGAGCGAGCCCATCCCCCGATACTTCTTCAGCCTCACGCCGTCCGAGAAGAAATACTCGCCCGGAGCCTCCGTGGTGGCCGCCAGCAGAGAGCCCATCATCACTGCCCGGGCGCCGGGGAGAGGCAGAGAACGGGGGACGTTAGCTCCACGACCGCGGCCCCCGGGGCCCCCGTCCCGCCTGGCTCAGGCAGCAGCGCGTCTGCCGGGCTCTGAGCCCCCACAGCAATCGCCATGTCAGGGCTGAACGTGGGCGTCTGGGGGCGCAGGGGATGCCACGTATTGGGCGTCTGCTGAATGCTCTGGGGCCAGCACCCCCAGCACGGAGGGAATTCACCTGTGGAATCCACCACTACCATCTCATGCACCCAGCCATGGCACCCCGGAGCCAGCACCGACCGGGAGGCGAGACCACCCCCTGCTGAGCCCCCGCCCCACTCCCTGCAGTACAGCGCCCCCTAGTGCCACCCCAGGCATCGAGGCCAGCACTGACTGCGAGCGGAGAGCGCCCCTGGCGGATCCCTGTGTGACGTTACTGACAAACTGTGACCTTATAGATCCTTGTTGCAACCACTGTTCTATATTTGCAGCAACTGTTGGACAAAGGTTGTCGTGTGAGGTGTCTATGGAAAGGTTATGATTGGCTGGTTATGATTATGCTGTCTGTAGGGGTGTTTCCTTTTGTAGTTGAAGTTATGAATATGGGCTATGTACTTGTCTCTCAATGAGTTTTGATTCTAAGTAGCCGCAGTGAAGCATTTGGGCAGCTTCTTGAGAAGGGACTATTTGCAGTAACTGCCCAATCAAGAAACACTTAACTGACAACGAACTTTGGGAGACGCCAATCCACATCTGAGCTTTCCTAGGAACGTTCAAACTAACATGTAAAGGATGGCATCAGCCTGCAAACTGAGTCATGCATGGACATGTGATTTGCCCATGTGACTGCAGACTCCATCTTGCTGCTGTGATTTTCCACAATAAGAACAAAGGGGTCCTTTCACATGGCAGAGGATATAAACGGCCCTGGAACCCCCTCCATCTTGTCTTCAATCCCGCTTCTCACCTCTGGAGGAACCTTGCTACAAACTGAAGCTCTGAACAAAGGACTGAGGACCCATCCCAGCTGGGGATGTTCCAGAGACTTGATTTGAACCTGCAGTTTATTCTATCGCTGCTACAAGCCTGAACTAAGAACTTGGCCATTACTGTATGTCATTGATTCCATTTAACCAATTCTAACTCTCTTCTCTATCTTCTTCCTTTTATGAATAAACCTTTAGGTTTTAGATCCTAAAGGATTGGCAACAGTGTGATTTGTGGGTAAGATCTGATTCATATATTGATCTGGGTCTGGGGCTTGGTCCTTTGGGATCGGGAGAACCGTTTTTCTTTTACTGGGGTATTGGTTTTCATAACCATTCATCCCCATAACGAGTGGCACCGGTGTTGATACTGGGAAGTGGAATGTCTAAGGGAATTGCTTGTGTGACTCGTGGTTAGTCAGTAGAGTGAGACCAAAGTCCTCTCTGTCCAGCTGGTTTGGTGCTTTAGCAGTGAAAACCCCCCAGCCCTGGGCTGTGACTGCCCTGCTCCCAGCAATTGGTCCTTGTGACGTTATTGACATGAACTGGGACCGTATAGATCATTGTTGCAACCAAGGTCCTGTAGTGGCACCCAAATCTTGTATAAAGGGGGTCAAATGGGGTGTCTAGGACAAGGTTATGGTTTACTGGTTATGATTATGCTGTCTATATGTGTGTATCAGTTTTGTAGTTGAAGTTATGAATATTGGCTCTATACTGTCTGTATGGCAAACTTATGCTATGCTTCTGGGTGACATCCCAGACAAGCTGAGATGAGCTCTGCCTAGCCTGCTTGATGGCCCATTAAGGACCATCAGCTATACAATGGACCCATTGAGAGAAGGCAGATACGCCTTGTAACTCAGCAAAGTATGCAGGGACTGGCCCATGTGACTCCAGACTCCATTTTGCTGTAAATTTCCACAGTAAGAACAAAGAGGTGTTCTTACACCTGGAAAAGACTATATAAGGCTGATGCCTCATCTCCATCTTGTCTTCAATCCTGCTTCATACCTCTGGAGGAACTTTGCTACAAGCTGAAGCTCTGAACAAAGGACTGAGGACCCATCCCAGCGGGGGATGTTCCAGAGACTTGATTTGAACCTGCAGTTTATTCCATCGCTGCTGCAAGCCTGAACCAAGAACTTTGCCATTACTGTATGTAATTGATTCCATTTAACCAATCCTAACTCTCATCTCTATCTTTTTCCTTTTACGAATAAACCTTTAGATTTTAGATTCTAAAGGATTGGCAGCAGCGTGATTTGTGGGTAATACCTGATTTGTATATTGACCTGGGTCTGGGGCTTGGTCCTTTGGGATCAGGAGAACCTTTTTTCTTTTACTGGGGTATTGGTTTTCATAACCATTTGTCCCCATAACGAGTGGCACTGGTGGGAGTACTGGGAAACTGGAGTGTCTAAGGAGATTGCTTGTGAGACTTGCGGTTAGCCAGTGGGGTGAGACCGAAGTCCTCCTAGTCTGGCTGGTTTGGTTTGCCTTAGAGGTGGAAAAAACCCCAGCCTTGGGCTGTAACTGCCCTATTTGAGCAATTTGTCCTGAGTTGGCACTCTCAGTTGGGTTCCGCCAGAACCACATTGTCACAGTGGCGTAGTCGTGCTTGGATCCACAGAACCAGGTCAATTAAGCTTTGGGTCAGAACCCCACGCTATCCAAATTTGAATTTTGGGATTGAGAGTTTTGTTGGTTAAAGAGCTGCTGCAATGGCTGAGCAAAGAGCATATGAGGGACTTGGCAAAAAAGCCCTGGAAAATTTGTGTTCAGAAAAGAGGATAAGCTTTAGAAAGAAAGCTACAAAGGAAGAACTGAGAAATCTGTTAATAGCCAGTGATCAGGGGGCAAGAGCACAGCCCTTACCTGAGGCTGCAGAAGATGCAGAAAAAATTAGGATGCAAAGGGTGACAAGTAAACTGCAATTTGAGCATGAACAGAAGCTAGCAGATCTTCGATTGCTGGAGAAGCAAAAAATAGCAGAATTAGAGAAGGAGGCTGCTGAGAGAGAGAAAGAGGCTGCTGAGAGAGAAGAGAGAGCTCGTAAGGGGCGTCTAGAGCTGCTCGTTGCTGAACAGGAGACGGCCAGACTTCAGCTCCAAGTAATGGAAGAGCGGAGAAAGTCATCCCCACCTGGTACTCCACTCCCCCCCCGCTATGAGAAAAACTGGGAAAGGATGTGTCCCATTTACAACGATACTGAGGATATAGAGGAGTTTTTGTCTACCTTTGAACGCCTCTGCAATCTGTACCAGATCCCTGAGGGTCAGCGAATGCCTGTCCTGCTGACCAGACTGACTGGAAAAGCCAGGGAGGTGTTTAATGACTTGGGGGAACAAGAAGCCTTGGATTATGGGCAGTTTAAAGATTCTGTGTTAAGGAGATTCAAGGTTACTCCTGAATTTTACAGAGTTAAGTTTAGAGAGTTTAAAATGTCTAAGGATTGTACTTTTGTAGAATGTGCTCATAAGCTGATGGGTTTTGTTAAAAAGTGGGTTATGGGAGCCAAGGTGCATGGGAGTTTTGAAAAACTGCTGGATTTAATAACTTTGGAACAGTTCTTAGATATTGTGCCTGACAATGTGAGAGCAGCTGTGTGTGACAGGGACCCTGAGTCAGTCCTACGGGCAGCAGAGATTGCGGATGCCCATACCCAAAACAGGGCTCGAGAAGGGTGTAAAACCCCGGGGAAAAGTAATCACCATTCTCCCCAGTTCAAGAGGAGGGAAGGATTTAAAAATAAACCTGACTCTTCTAAAGGAGTTCAAGGGGGCCTGGAGGGTAGGAACTCACATCCCAGGACGGAACAGGTTACATGCTATCACTGTGGTATCCTGGGCCACATGAGACCAGACTGCCCGACACTGAAGGGCAGCCCAAAACCAGCAACCCCAAATGCCATGGCCAATGCTAACCCTGTTGTTGTAAACTCACAGGCAAGCCACACAGAGCCCAGCATTGGTGCCCTGTGTGCAAATGCTGTTTCTGTTGTCTCTGAAGAATTTGACCTTAAAACTCACATTAAAGCTAAATATGGGGGAAATAACGCAGAGTTTATTAGCAGTGCAGAAGTGAATGGAGTCCGGTGTATGGCATGGAGGGACACCGCAGCAGATATTACTCTGGTTAAAGCAAGTCTTGTCAGGAAGGAAGATTATTTGCCAGGGGAAGATGTAACTGTTGTAGCCTTATCTAAGTATTTTGTCAGGGTGCCTTTGGCTAAAATCCACCTGAAATGGAAGGGTTTGGAGGGCACCATGGTTGTGGGAGTAAAAGACATAATCCCTAAGGATATTATGATTGGAAATGATATTAAAGCTATGGTCAGTCAAGTTAATACAAACCAAGCACAAGAGAGGATTGATCTTAAGGTTGTGCCTATGGAGGGTTTCTCCAAAAGTTTGTCCTTGGAAAGTTGCTGTTTGGCTGTGAATGAAGTTTCTGAATGTCCATCTAATGTCTCAGAAGTAAATCTGGAATTAGATCAAGCGAAGGGAGAGGAGAACAAGGAGATTTTGGATGAGTCTAGGCAGTCTTGTGAACTGATGGCTTTATCTAGTCAGCAGTTTGGGAAGGCAAGGAGAGTGGAAGATGAGTGTCCCTGTACCTTATCTGTTTCCTGTGCGAAGAATAGTGACAGTGAAGGAAATGTGCCTGTGTCTGTCAGGGGTATTGACTTGCCTATGGAGGAAGCTACCCCAGTCTCCAAGCAGTTGTCTGTGAACAGCCCGGTTTGCTGGGACAAGGGAAATGAAATCCCAAACTATATGTCTAGTAAAGAAAAATGCGTCTCCAACTCTTTTTTGTCTGTGGAGCAGACAGAAAGTGCCTTTCGGCCTGTGATGGTTGAGAGTAATTTAGCTGTCTCAGAGTTGATTCTGGATTCAACTAAAGCCCAGGAAGGGAATGGTCCTAAGTTTGCATCTGCTGGGGAGAATGGCACCGTAACTAGGTTGCATCCAGTTAGTGTCTTAGCAAAATCCCAGAGACCAGACAATTCTGGTGCTTGTATTTTGCCTGTTGCTCATGTGTGGGTGGAGAAGGGTGTAACAACTCTGTCTGATCAGGGTGATACCCTAGCCAGGGCACAAGAAGAGCGGAAAGGTAATTTGGTTGTGGTACCTACGGACAGTTTAATAACTTGTAGCAAAAAGGAAAACATTCCTAAGCTTGTGTGTGGCAAAGAGAAGGGAAATATTTCTAACCTTTTACCTAGGAAGTCTATGGGTTCGCCTGAAAGGGAATTGTGTAGAGATCTGCCTGATGGGCCAAAGGTGATCCTGGATGTAAGTAAGACCCAGACAGAGTCTGTCGTGGCTCAGGAAAGTGTTCCTTTAGAGCAAGCCCTAGGTGAAGAGGGTAAGGGCAGAATTTCTGTGAGGGGTGATTCGCTGCTTAGAAAAGCTCCTGGAGAAAGGAATCCTCATGGTACTCGGTGCAAGCAGTTCCCTGCAACTGAAGGGTGTGAGAGTAATTTAATCAAGGAAGTTTCAGTTCCTAGCAGCCAGAAATTGTCTGTTGTGAATGGATCCACTGACTTTCCTTTTAAAAGATCCAGTGTGGGTAGCTTTGAGAAGGTCTCAGAGGAAGTAAAAGTTGTTAAGGAATTGAGGCAGCCCTATAACCAAGTGGCTGTGTGGGGCCAACTTGTTGGGGAGACAATGGTGTTGGAACAGGAATGTCTCCTTTCTGATTCTTTAAACGAGCAGTTTGTGCTTCAGGGTTTGAGGACAGATTTGGTTACTGGTGTTTCAAAGCAGAGCAGTTTTATGGCTGAAGGCTTGAGGATGCGGGGGAGAGCAAGCAAACTCTCACCCGCAGACTCTTTGGATTTGTGTGGTATCTCTTTAAGGCAGAGTCCAGCCTTGGAAATTATAGCAATTAAGGATATGAAAACTGGTGGACTGGCTCTGGTCTGGGGTAGTGCAAATTATTTGCCTGGCTGGGAAAGGAAGGACTTGCTAATAGCTGTTAGCACAGAGGGCCCACCCCATCAGCCAGTGAATTCTGTTAAGCAAGAGAAATCAGGGTTTGATACTGCAGGACAAGGAGGAAAGAGAAACTGAATTTTGCAAAGGGAAGCCACAGGTTAACCCTAAAATGCCCAAACTCCAATGGTATTGAGCCAAAGGGGTGGCATGACAACCATGATTGCAGATGGACACTTGCAATGAACTTGTTGTTATTGCTTAAGTTTGTAATGAATGTGTTGCTATTGCCACAAACTGTAAAAATGTACAATGTGCCTAATCTTTTGGAGAATCCCTTGAACATGTTAAAAGGAATACATGAGAACACACGTTATGTTAAAAGGCCTTGTTACACTGGGGTTTCACAGGTAGTGCCTATAAACAATAGGGGAACTTTTCACAGGGGAAAAGACATTCCAGACCTAATGTGCTGTATGAAAAGGAAGACTGAGGCACACTACCATAGTGCTTTCATGGCTAAATGCCAAGATTCCTGTACTATGAAGAACATTAATATCTGCATTTATTCGATGTTAATGGGGTTCCAAACATTTGCCCGAGCTGGTATGGATAAAGTAGCTGTTTTCTTTAGCTCTTGACAAGATCACATGGCACATACAGGAACCATGCTGCCAGAGCAGATCCAATCCACTATTGTTCTAACTAAGTTTTACCTTGAGGTTGTAAAGAGGTTCAATCATGTGGTTGAACATGATTTTAATAAACCATTTCTGTTATACACTGGTACGGCTTCTACCCCAATACTAGCTGTAGTGAGACAGAACCCAGGATGGGGAGCTCTTGGGATGCAGTCAGTGATGTTTGTGTCATCCCTTCCTGCATCAATTTTGCGTTGGGGGTGTGACGTTATTGACATGAACTGGGACCGTATAGATCATTGTTGCAACCAAGGTCCTGTAGTGGCACCCAAATCTGGTATAAAGGGGGTCAAATGGGGTGTCTAGGACAAGGTTATGGTTTACTGGTTATGATTATGCTGTCTATATGTGTGTATCAGTTTTGTAGTTGAAGTTATGAATATTGGCTCTATACTGTCTGTATGGCAAACTTATGCTATGCTTCTGGGTGACATCCCAGACAAGCTGAGATGAGCTCTGCCTAGCCTGCTTGATGGCCCATTAAGGACCATCAGCTATACAATGGACCCATTGAGAGAAGGCAGATACGCCTTGTAACTCAGCAAAGTATGCAGGGACTGGCCCATGTGACTCCAGACTCCATTTTGCTGTACATTTCCACAGTAAGAACAAAGAGGTGTTCTTACACCTGGAAAAGACTATATAAGGCTGATGCCTCATCTCCATCTTGTCTTCAATCCTGCTTCATACCTCTGGAGGAACTTTGCTACAAGCTGAAGCTCTGAACAAAGGACTGAGGACCCATCCCAGCGGGGGATGTTCCAGAGACTTGATTTGAACCTGCAGTTTATTCCATCGCTGCTGCAAGCCTGAACCAAGAACTTTGCCATTACTGTATGTAATTGATTCCATTTAACCAATCCTAACTCTCATCTCTATCTTTTTCCTTTTACGAATAAACCTTTAGATTTTAGATTCTAAAGGATTGGCAGCAGCGTGATTTGTGGGTAATACCTGATTTGTATATTGACCTGGGTCTGGGGCTTGGTCCTTTGGGATCAGGAGAACCTTTTTTCTTTTACTGGGGTATTGGTTTTCATAACCATTTGTCCCCATAACGAGTGGCACTGGTGGGAGTACTGGGAAACTGGAGTGTCTAAGGAGATTGCTTGTGAGACTTGCGGTTAGCCAGTGGGGTGAGACCGAAGTCCTCCTAGTCTGGCTGGTTTGGTTTGCCTTAGAGGTGGAAAAAACCCCAGCCTTGGGCTGTAACTGCCCTATTTGAGCAATTTGTCCTGAGTTGGCACTCTCAGTTGGGTTCCGCCAGAACCACATTGTCACAGTCCTGAACTGGTCCTCTCAGAAGTGTCCCAGCAAAGGCAGCATCGTTACACCCTGCAGTGCGGGGTGGATGCACTGGAGAAAGGCAGCCTGGCCCCACGGCGACAGTCTCACTCACCCGTAGAGGCTCCTAGAGACAGCGCCTTCACCACATGCCCCACGGTCTGGATGCCGCCATCAGCGATCACGGGCACGCCGAACCTGCGGGCGTACTCCGCCACCTTGTACACCGCCGTGCCCTGGGGCCTGCCGCACGCCATCACTGCAGCCAGAGATAGGAGTGTCAGCGCCAGGGCGGGCGTGCGGGGGCAACAGGTGGGCCACTGACACGCTGGGCACCGCATGGGGCTGGGTTCCTCTGCCAGCTGCAGGCATCAGCCGTGCCGACAAAGGCCCAGAGCCGAGCGCACAGGAGCAAGCCGTTCCCTGCAGCGCCAGCCTGGCCTGAGCAGGGGCCCGGAGGCCTCCAGCTGTGGGGGAGTGGATGGTGGGGTGGATCAGCCCCCACATAACTTCAGCTACGCCTCTGCCCGGCGGGACACTGGCCCGGGCCCTTCCTGCCCCGCCGGGGGCTGCTCACCCCCATGGGGGCTCCCCGCGATGCCCGGAGCATGCCCCTACCTTCCTGTGTGATGCAGATGGAGCCGCAGCCCATGCCCACGCGCAGGCCGTCCACTCCCGCGTCAATCAGGTTCTTGGCCTGCGCCGCTGTCACCACTGTGGATCCAATAGGAGAGAAAAGCAAAGGCAGCCATGAAATACCTGGTCACCGGGCGCGGGGCAGAGTCGAGGGCCTCGCCTAGCACGCTCTCAGACCGGGACTCCCAGCCACATCTCCCCACCCTGCAGCAGGACCCGCCGGGGCCTTAGGCTGGGAGACATGCCCCAGCTGGGGAGGATGGCGTGGGCAGAGCAGGTGCAGGATGGCGTTGGTGGGCAGTGCCCCAGGCCCACTCCCTACTGGCTCTGGCAGGGCTGCTCCCACGGGTCTGGGCTGGCAGGATCTGGTACAACTCCGGGTCACTGGGTCCCAGAGGGGCCAGGACACAGCTCCGATCCCAGCACGGCGAGCACTCGCTCCACCTCCGCCTAGCTCAGCAATCGCAGCCAGCAGCGTGGTACCCAGCTGCCCAGAACGGGGCAGGGGCGCCCTCAGCATCGGGGGGGAGCCCCTGGCGCATGGGAGGGCGGAAGGTCTCTGCTTTCATCAGCCCCGATCACCTGTGGGGCCTGTACATGGGCAGCCCCCGGGGGATGGGCCCCATACAGCCTGTTGATCCCAGACTCGCCTTGTCCCGAGAGAGGGTGGTCAGACGTACTCCCCCTGCCCGATGTGCAGGCCCAGCTGCTGGAGCCGTGCAGGGGAGCGAGCAGAGCCCCGGGCCCAGACAGGCCGTGCAGGGCACTGGAGCCGTGCCGGGGAGCGCGCAGAGCCCCGGGCCCAGATGGGCCGTGCCGGGCACTGAAGCCGTGCCGGGGAGCGCGCAGAGCCCCGGGCCCAGACGGGCCGTGCCGGGCACTGGAGCCGTGCCGGGGAGCGTGCAGAGCCCCGGGCCCAGACGGGCCGTGCCAGGGAGCGAGCAGAGCCCCGGGCCCAGACAGGCCGTGCCGGGCACTGGAGCCGTGCCGGGGAGCGAGCAGAGCCCCGGGCCCAGACAGGCCGTGCCGGGCACTGGAGCCGTGCTGGGGAACGAGCAGAGCCCCAGGCCCAGACGGGCCGTGCCGGGCACTGGAGCTGTGCCGGGGAGCGCGTAGAGCCCCGGGCCCAGACGCGCCATGTGGGACACTGGAGCTGTGCCAGGGAGCGCGCAGAGCCCCGGGCCCAGACGCGCCATGCAGGGCACCGGAGCTGTGCCGGGGAGCGAGCAGAGCCCCGGGCCCAGACGGGCCGTGCCGGGCACCGGAGCCATGCCGGGGAGCGCGCAGAGCCCCGGGCCCAGACGCGCCATGTGGGACACTGGAGCTGTGCCGGGGAGCGCGCAGAGCCCCGGGCCCAGACGTGCCCTGTAGGACACTGGAGCCGTGCCGGGGAGCGGGCAGAGCCCCGGGCCCAGACGTGGTGTGTAGGGCACCGGAGCCGTGCTGGGAAGCGCGCAGAGCCCCGGGCCCAGACGCACTACGCGGGGCGTTCCGGCAGTGGCTCCCCACACACAGCTCCACACCGCCCTTGCTGGAGCAAGGTCCTAGAGGTACCAGCTGTGTGTTCAGTGCTGTGCCTGTCGGAGTCACGGCCCCGCCAGTGCCCCACCCTGCACCCGCCAGGCCGCGCTGCGGTCCCCAGGGACTCACCATTCCCACCGATCACCTGCAGCTCGGGGTATTTCTGCTTGATGTAATGGATCATGCCGATCTGATACACGGAATTGCCCTGGGAGGAGTCCTGGGGGAGGACACCACAGTTAGAGCAGGAAGGGAGCAGGAGAGACCGCTCCGGCCCCGCCCCCACACTGACCCCAGCCCCCACCGTGACCACTAATGGGCCCAGCCGCCCCCGGGGGATCCCCAAACCCCACTGTGACGTTATTGACATAAACTGGGACCGTATAGATCATTGTTGCAACCAAGGTCCTGTAGTGGCACCAAATCTTGTATAAAGGGGGTCAAATGGGGTGTCTAGGACAAGGTTATGGTTTACTGGTTATGATTATGCTGTCTGTATGTGTGTATCAGTGTTGTAGTCGAAGTTATGAATATTGGCTCTATACTGTCGGTATGGCAAACTTATGCTATGCTTCTGGGTGACATCCCAGACAAGCTGAGATTAGCTCTGCCTAGCCTGCTTGATGGCCCATTAAGGACCATCAGCTATACAATGGACCCATTGAGAGAAGGCAGATACACCTTGTACCTCAGCAAAGTATGCAGGGACTGGCCCATGTGACTCCAGACTCCATTTTGCTGTAATTTTCCACAGTAAGAACAAAGACGTGTTCTTACACCTGGAAAAGACTATATAAGGCTGATGCCTCATCTCCATCTTGTCTTCAATCCTGCTTCATACCTCTGGAGGAACTTTGCTACAAACTGAAGCTCTGAACAAAGGACTGAGGTCCCATCCCAGCTGGGGATGTATTCCAGAGACTTGATTTGAACCTGTAGTTTATTCCATCGCTGCTGCAAGCCTGAGCCAAGAACTTTGCCATTACTGTATGGAATTGATTCCATTTAACCAATTCTAACTCTCATCTCTATCTTTTTCCTTTTATGAATAAACCTTTAGATTTTAGATTCTAAAGGATTGGCAGTAGCGTGATTTGTGGGTAAGATCTGACTTGTATATTGACCTGGGTCTGGGGCTTGGTCCTTTGGGATCAGGAGAACCTTTTTCTTTTACTGGGGTATTGGTTTTCATAACCATTTGTCCCCATAACGTGTGGCACTGGTGGGAATACTGGGAAACTGGAGTGTCTAAGGAGATTTTTTTTTTTTTTTTTTTTTCATAGAACTGGAAGGGACCTTGAAAGGTCATCAAGTCCAGTCCCCTGCCTTCACTAGCAGGACCAATTTTTTTGCCCCCAATCCCTAAATGGCTCCCTTAAGGATTGAACTCACAACCGAGCGTTTAGCAGGCCAATGCTCAAACCACTGAGCTATCCCTCCCCCCTGCTTGTGAGACTTGCGGTTAGCCAGGGGGTAAGACCGAAGTCCTCCTAGTCTGGCTGGTTTGGTTTGCCTTAGAGATGGAGAAACCCCTGCCTTGGGCTGTAACTGCCCTGTTTGAGCAATTTGTCCTGAGTTGGCACTCTCAGTTGGGTTCCGCCAGAGCCGCATTGTCACACCCATTCCGCCCAGGGGGCTCCTGCCTCCTTCCCTGCCCACCAGCACACGCCTGGCTGGCAGCTCTCCTCGCCAAGGCAGCACAGCCCATGCAGCGCGAGCCGGTATCCCGGTGAGCATGCGCCTGGAACGATGTGGGACTGACCCAGCTCCTCAGGCTGGGAGACGGGCCCCACGTTGGAGATCCCCGCGCACACCCTGCTCCAAGCACCAGCCACCTTGCTCTGTGGGGCAGACGACCCCATCTGGGGCGGGGTGGGGGGTCATCTGACCCGGGTGGGGAGGTGCCAAGTATCTGGCTTGGCCGGGCAAGGGGCTCAGGGCCTTAACCCTCGCTGTGCCAGAGCTCAGGGAGGCTGCTGGTCTGGGGGGCAGCAGGGAGCCCCCCTGGGCCCGGTACCCACCAGTACCACCACGTCGACGCCGGCCTGCGTGAGCAGGTCGAGCCGGTACTTGTCGTCCTCGCGGGTGCCAATGGCCGCTCCGCACAGCAGCTGCTTGCGCGAGTCCTTGGAGGCCAGCGGGTAGTCGCGATTCTTCTTCAGGTCCGTGCGGGCAATGATGGCCACCAGCTCGTCGCTGTCGTTCACGATGGGCAGCTTCCCTGGCGTGGGGAGGGCACGGCGGTGAGGGGGCGCCCGGCAGAGCCCCACGGCCACAGCCGCATGCGCAGCGGGGCCAGCTCCACCGTGGGGCCTTTAACACTGCCCCTGGCTAACAGCCCCACCACCCCCAGCTCAGCCCACCTGAGACCTGCACGGAGACAAGCCAGTGCCCGCAGCCCAGCTCAGCCCTGGCAACCCCCTCCTCGAACGTCAGCTGCTAATGATGCTGCAACGTCGGCCAGGCCGCCCTGCCCGCCACCCCATATACTCTGGGACCATATAGATCATTGTTGCAACCAAGGTCCTGTAGTGGCACGCAAATCTTGTGTAAAGGGGGTCAAATGGGGTGTCTAAGACAAGGTTATGGTTTACTGGTTATGATTATGTTGTCTATATGTGTGTATCACTTTTGTAGTTGAAGTTAGGAATATTGGCTCTATACTGTCTGTATTTCAAACTTATGCTATGCTGCTGGGTGACATCCCAGACAACATGGTGTTAGCTCTGCCTAGCCTGCTTGATGGCCCATTAAAGGACCATCAGCTATACAATGGACCCATTGAGAGAAGGCAGATACGCCTTGTACCTCAGCACAGTATGCAGGGACTGGCCCATGTGACTCCAGACTCCATCTTGCTGTAATTTTCCACAGTAAGAACAAAGGTGTTCTTACACCTGGAAAAGACTATATAAGGCTGATGCCTCATCTCCATCTGGTCTTCAATCCTGCTTCATACCTCTGGGGGTACATCTACACTACAGCGGGGAGTCGATTTAAGATACGCAAATTCAGCTACGTGAATAGCGTAGCTGAATTCGACGTATTGCAGCCGACTTATCCCGTTGTGAGGACGGCGGCAAAATTGACTTCTGCCGCTTTTTGTCGGCGGCGCTTACTACCACCTCCGCTGGTGGAGTTAGAGCGCCGATTCGGGGATCGATTGTCGCGTCCCAACGGGACGCGATAAATCGATCCCCGAGAGGTCGATTTCTACCCGCCGATTCAGGCGGGTAGTATAGACCAGACCTGGAGGAACTCTGCTACAAGCTGAAGCTCTGAACAAAGGACTGAGGACCCATCCCAGCGGGGGGATGTATTCCAGAGACTTGATTTGAACCTGCAGTTTATTCCATCGCTGCTGCAAGCCTGAACCAAGAACTTTGCCATTAGTGTATGGAATTGATTCCATTTAACCAATTCTAACTCTCATCTCTATCTTTTTCCTTTTATGAATAAACCTTTAGATTTTAAATTCTAAAGGATTGGCAACAGCGTGATTTGTGGGTAAGATCTGATTTGTCTATTGACCTGGGTCTGGGGCTTGGTCCTTTGGGATCAGGAGAACCTTTTTCTTTTACTGGGGTATTGGTTTTCATAACCATTTGTTCCCATAACGAGTGGCACTGGTGGTAATACTGGGAAACTGGAGTGTCTAAGGAGATTGCTTGTGAGACTTGTGCTTAGCCAGTGGGGTGAGACCGAAGTCCTCCTAGTCTGGCTGGTTTGGTTTGCCTTAGAGGTGGAAAAACCCAGCCTTGGGCTGTAACTGCCCTATTTGAGCAATTTGTCCTGAGTTGGCACTCTCAGTTGGGTTCCGCCAGAACCGCGTTGTCACACCCCTCCTCGAACATCAGCTGCTAATGACGCTGCAACGTCGGCCAGGCCGCCCTGCCCGCCACCCCGAGCACGTAGGGCTGCCCCACACGTCCCAGTCCACCTCCAGCACCCAGACTCTGCCCAGCAACAGCAGGGCCAGGCCCGGCACTGCCACGGCGGCTCGCTCTGCTCCAAGCCCCGGAGAACAACCCGCAGAGTCAGCAAGGAGAGGGCGCCTGGGTTAAAGAGCACGGGGGGGGGTCCCAATTGGCCTCCTGCCCGGGCACAGGGGGCACCAGCTCTGGTGCAGCAAAGAACCCGTACTGGGCTTGGAAGCGTCTCAGTCTCTCCCCTGCCATCCCCGTCAGCTCACAACACCCAGGGCTGGACTAGCAGGGGCTGCGGGCCAGGAATGAGGGGCACCGGCGGAGCCGTTTCTCTCCCGTGCCCAGGGCTGGGCTAGCAGGGGTGGCGCAAGGCCCCTGGTACCTTTCTTGCTGCGCTGCAGGATCTCGTTGGCCTCCTTCAGGGTGACCCCGGCGGGCGCCACCACCAGGTCGTTTCGCTTCGTCATCACCTGCGGGGCCACACGGCACATGGCAGTGCAACCAGATGGGCCCCAGGGCTGGGGCCGTGCCTCTCCCCCAACAGCCCCGCCTCCTCTATTCCCCCTGCCCCCTCCTCCCCAGTGCCCCGCCCCTCCCCCAACAGTACCGTCCCAACTCCCCCTGCCCCCTCCTCCCCATGTCCCACCTCTCCCCAACAACCCCACCCCCTCTACTCCCTCTGCCCTGCCCCTCCCCTAACAGCCCCGCCACCTCTATCCCCCTGCTCCCCCCCGCCCCCCAGTGCCCTGTCCCCAAAAGCCCCGCCCCAATGTCCCCACCCCCTTGCACACCCGTGCCTGTGCACCCCTCACCCCACAGAACTGGGTGCCCAGCCTCGCAGCAGCCATGTTCAGAGGACAGCGAATTCCACCCCCGCCCCCCACCGCGCCCAGCCCACACAGGAGGGCGGCTGGCACGAGACGCAGCCGGGGCCACCGGGGAGGCGGTATCCGGGGCAGGGCCCCAGGCGTCCCACGGTACCTCGCTGAGGTAGGTGGCGTAGTCCTTCTCGGTGAGGAAGTCGATGTCCCGCGAGGTGACGATGCCCACCAGCTTGCTGCCCATCTTGCCCGTCTCGGTGACGGGGATCCCCGAGAAGCCGTGCCGCAGCTTGGCCTCGAAGACGTCTCCCACGTTGTGCGTGGGGCTCATCACCACCGGGTCCGTGATGAAGCCCTGCTCGAATTTCTGCAGGGGAGGGAGAGGGGGAGTCACCAGCCGGGCGCCTGCAGCACAGAGCAGGGTTAGCATCCCGCAAGCGCCCGCCTGGTGCCAACGCCACAGCGCCCCCTCTGCCCCTACGCTCCCCGGGGGGGGGGAGGGGCACCAATCTCCCCATTGACCCACCCAGCTCTCTAGGGACCCTACCCCACAGCACCCCCCCTGCCCCTACGCTCCCCGGGGGGGGGGAGGGGCACCAATCTCCCCATTGACCCACCCAGCTCTCTAGGGACCCTACCCCACAGCACTCCCCCTGCCCCTACGCTTCCCGGGGGGGGGCATCAATCTCCCCACTGACCCACCCAGTTCTCTAGGGACCCTACCCCACAGCGCCCCCCCTGCCCCTATGCTCCCTTGGGGGTGGGGGCGCCAATCTCCCCACTGATCCACCCAGCTCTCTAGGGGCCCCAACCCACAGTGCCTACCCTGCCCCTACGCTCCCCGGGGGGGTTTGCTAATCTCCCCACTGACCCACCCAGCTCTCTAGGGACCCTACCCCACAGCGCCCCCTCTGCCCCTACGCTCCCCGGGGGGGGGAGGGGCACCAATCTCCCCACTGACCCACCCAGCGCACATTGGTGTCGGGGGCCCACAAAGGACCAGAGTCCCGAGAGGTGCGGGGCAAGGAGGGGCAGGGCAGGCCGGCCCCCGCGTCTGCCCAGAGCCAGTCCCCTGGTGCCAGGGTCACCCCAGGGCGCGGCTGGTACTTGCCTTGACCTTGCGCACCTCGTTGGCCTGGAACTCCGGGGTGCAGTTGTGGTGGATGATCCCGATGCCGCCCATCAGCTGCGGGGAGAGAGCGGGTCAGCCTCGGCCGGCCCCATGGAGCAATGGGGGTGCCCCGCGGCGGGGGCAGCGCAGGGCAAGGTCCTCACGCCGCGCCCAGCCCAGCTGCCTGACGTTCAGGGCTGGGGCTGGTCTCCAGCGAGAGGCTTGGGGACGGGAACCGGGGGCCACTGACATCAGAGCTGTGGATCCCCCCCCCCCCCCGCTCCTTCCCCAGCTCTCACCGCCATGGCAATCGCCATGTCCGACTCAGTGACGGTGTCCATGGGCGACGAGATGAGCGGCGTCTTCAGGGTGATCTTGCGGGTCAGCGCCGAGGTCAGGTCCTGGGGGTACAGAGCCGTGAACCCGTCAGCCCCCCCCCACCCCCCCGCACTAACTCTCCGGGGGGAGAGACACAGAGCCGTGAGCGTCTCAGCCCCCCACCCCTCGCGGGGGGGCACAGAGCTGTGAACCCAACACGAAGTCTAGCCCAGGGCTGCCCAGCAGCCATGCCCGACGCCAGGCGATGCCCCAGGCAAGGGGAGGGCTGGGCCAGGGGCTGGCTGCAGCCCCGCCCTCCTCCCCAGCACTGCGCCGGACGGGGGAGACGCCCCCACCCTAGTGCCTGTGGCTCGCCAGGCGTTATCCCCTAGATACGGCCTGGAGCTACACTGGCAGAGAGCAGGAACCCCCGCCCCCGGATCACGGGGGGCCTGGCTGCCAAGGAATTGCCCAGTGCCAGCCAATGTCAGAGCCATGATGCTGGACTGGGGGGGGCCAGCACCGCTCACACAGGGCTCCCTTAGGACGCAGCCCTGCCCCAAGCCCCCTCTTCCCCCGGGGCTCCGTGCTCAGCCCCACAGGGGGTCCCAGCTGTCCTCCAGTTCCTGTCCCACATACTCAGCAGGCCACACTCCCACCCACCCCACGGCTCCTTCTCTGCAGACCCCAGCACGTGGCCCCGTGTGTGCCCCCCACGGCGCCAGCGGCTGTATTTCTTCACCACCCCCAGGCTCGCCTGGCCAGCTCGGCGGGACGCCCGACCCCCCACAGCCCATCCCCCTCAGGCCCTGCCCTACAACCGGGCCCACCAGTGCTGAGCTCCCCAGCGACGGGGCCTTTTCATGCCTCCTCCCAGCCAGGCACTGGGCACGTCTCAGCGCCAGCCGCCCCGCGCCAGCCCACGGCCCCGGGGGACGCAGCAGGGAGCTGGCCGGGGAGCGGCATCATGGCAGGGGCCCGTGATGGACACAGCGCCCGAGGGTACACGGGACTGGTGGCCACGCCCGACCCTGTTGTGACGAAGTGGGGGATTTTCTTGTTTTTTCCTTGTTTTCAGTGGGGTTTCAATGGTTTGCATGTGGAGGGGTGGGACTCAGTTTCCCTGGGTGTTACTGGTTTAACGAGGTGAGGGGAGAGGGAGTTTGTTTTGCAGAGGACCGGAGAGAGGACATGGGGACCCAGCCGATGGCCTGGAGGGTGGATATCCCAGCGACTGGTGACCTGGCGACCCGGAGGCCCAGCTGAGGAGACGCAGCCGGTTCTGGCCAGTGGGAGGACAATGGGCTGCAGAGTGAGGACCCAGTGACCTAACCAGCCGGTTCCAGCCAGAGGACAGAAGCGAGGAGAGGAGGCCCCAGTTTACAACCCTGTTTCCCTGGAGAGAAGACAATGGACAGAGGTGGGGCCTGGGGCCGGTGATCTCAGATGCCCAGCTGGGAGCAGGGGGGCTCGGGGCTGGAGAGGGGGAGCAGGCAGAGCCCACCTGGATGCAGAGAGACTGGGATGTGCTGGGCTGAGGGAGGGCAGGCCTGAGGCCCTGAGAGTTTCCTGTGCTGTGTTCAACTCTCACTAAACCCTCCTGTTTTATGCTGACTGAGAGTCACTCCGGTCTAGAGAACAGGGTGGCATCAATCCCTTCGGGGGTGGAGGCCCCGGGGGTCCAGAGCGAGGGGACTCCCTGAGGGGGCCCACGGCAGACACAGACGTGCTAAGGCTCAGAGAGGTGTGGCCCCAGGAGGTGGAGGAGCCTGACCCCAAGAGAGAGTGGACCCCCGAGAAGGGCTGTCTCACTGAAGGGGGTTCCCCCCACAAACTACACGGGGCCAAGAGTGGGCACGATCTGTGAGTCCGTGACATCTGTCCTGAAGCCCACGGCAGCGGAAGGAGGCGAGATGCCAGGCGCAGAACTGGGCAAGGGGCCAAGCGCAGCGCTTCCCTGTGGGCGCAGGCTGAGGAGACACGGGGGCGGTGCCAGGACTAGACCCCAGAGCTCCTGGGTCCCACCCCACTGCCCAAGCCACAAGGCAGCCCGGCCGCTCCATTCTGTGACCCATGAGGGAGGCTGTTGGAGGGGCTCATGCGGCCTGGTGGCTAATACAAGCACGTCCCATGTGCACAGGGTCCCGGCCCTAGAGCTCGGAGCGCGCTGGGTCCTGACCCCCAACCCAGCCCCACCCTGGGAGAGCTCGGAGCACACTGGGTCCCGACCCCCAACCCAGCCCCACCCTGGGAGAGCTCGGAGCGCGCTGGGCCCCTGACTCCCAACCCAGCCCCACCCTGGGAGAGCTCAGAGCGCGCTGGGCCCCTGACTCCCAACCCAGCCCCACCCCGGGAGAGCTCAGAGCGCGCTGGGCCCCAACCCCCAACCCAGCCCCACCCTGGGAGAGCTCAGAGCGCGCTGGGCCCCTGACTCCCAACCCAGCCCCACCCCGGGAGAGCTCAGAGCGCGCTGGGCCCCAACCCCCAACCCAGCCCCACCCTGGGAGAGCTCGGAGCGCGCTGGGCCGCGACCCCCAACCCAGCCCCACCCTGGGAGAGCTCGGAGCGCGCTGGGCCGCGACCCCCAACCCAGCCCCACCCTGGGAGAGCTCGGAGTGCGCTGGGCCCCTGACTCCCAACCCAGCCCCACCCCGGGAGAGCTCAGAGCGCGCTGGGCCCCGACCCCCAACCCAGCCCCACCCTGGGAGAGCTCAGAGCGCGCTGGGCCCCTGACTCCCAACCCAGCCCCACCCCGGGAGAGCTCAGAGCGCGCTGGGCCCCGACCCCCAACCCAGCCCCACCTGGGAGAGCTCGGAGCGCGCTGGGCCCCGACCCCCAACCCAGCCCCACCCTGGGAGAGCTCAGAGCGCGCTGGGTCCCGACCCCAAACCCAGCCCCACCCTGGGAGAGCTCAGAGCGTGCTGGGCCCCTGACTCCCAACCCAGCCCCACCCCGGGAGAGCTCAGAGCGCGCTGGGCCCCGACCCCCAACCCAGCCCCACCTGGGAGAGCTCGGAGTGCGCTGGGCCCCGACCCCCAACCCAGCCCCACCCTGGGAGAGCTCAGAGCGCGCTGGGTCCCGACCCCCAACCCAGCCCCACCCTGGGAGAGCTCGGAGCGCGCTGGGCCGCGACCCCCAACCCAGCCCCACCCTGGGAGAGCTCGGAGTGCGCTGGGCCCCTGACTCCCAACCCTGCCCCACCCCGGGAGAGCTCAGAGCGCGCTGGGCCCCGACCCCCAACCCAGCCCCACCTGGGAGAGCTTGGAGCGCGCTGGGCCCCGACCCCCAACCCAGCCCCACCCTGGGAGAGCTCAGAGCGCGCTGGGTCCCGACCCCCAACCCAGCCCCACCCTGGGAGAGCTCAGAGCGTGCTGGGCCCCTGACTCCCAACCCAGCCCCACCCCGGGAGAGCTCAGAGCGCGCTGGGCCCCGACCCCCAACCCAGCCCCACCTGGGAGAGCTCGGAGCGCGCTGGGCCCCGACCCCCAACCCAGCCCCACCCTGGGAGAGCTCAGAGCGCGCTGGGCCCCGACCCCCAACCCAGCCCCACCCTGGGAGAGCTCAGAGCGCGCTGGGTCCCGACCCCCAACCCAGCCCCACCCTGGGAGAGCTCAGAGCGTGCTGGGCCCCTGACTCCCAACCCAGCCCCACCCCGGGAGAGCTCAGAGCGCGCTGGGCCCCGACCCCCAACCCAGCCCCACCTGGGAGAGCTCGGAGCGCGCTGGGCCCCGACCCCCAACCCAGCCCCACCCTGGGAGAGCTCAGAGCGCGCTGGGCCCCGACCCCCAACCCAGCCCCACCCTGGGAGAGCTCAGAGCGCGCTGGGTCCCGACCCCCAACCCAGCCCCACCCTGGGAGAGCTCGGAGCGCGCTGGGCCGCGACCCCCAACCCAGCCCCACCCTGGGAGAGCTCGGAGTGCGCTGGGCCGCGACCCCCAACCCAGCCCCACCCTGGGAGAACTCACAGCACGCTGGGCCCCGCCCCCCTGCCCTGGGGGAGTTCACAGAGGCTGGCTCTCTCCCACCCCAGCTGGCCTTCCCTTCCCACCCTCCCTGCTCCCCACCTGGGCGTGTTTGCTCCTCTCCCCCCCGCCCAGGCCTGACCTTCACCAGCTTCCCAGCAGATTAACAGAGCCCAGCTGGGAGCCTGATTAGCCCTGAAATGCTGCTCTGGGCAGAGCTAGATTCCAGCTGGGAGCTGCTGCCCGGCTCTGCAGAGGAAATAGGGCGCGGGGCCCAGCCAGGCTCCGACGCACCCAGGGGACCCAGCTTGGGGGTCCCACCCCAGCCAGCCAGACCAACGGGGGCCACAAGTCACCCGGCTCAGGAGCGGCCGCAGGGACTCCAGCTCCCAGCATGCAACGCTGCAGCTCGCTAGGGGACGGGGTCCATCAGACCCAGCCCCTTGCTCGCCCCACGGGCTGCCAGGAAACACCCCGTGTGTGTGTGTGTGGGGAGCTCGGGATCTGCACCGGCTGGCAGCCCCCCCACACTGCCTGGCCAAGCTGCATGCTAAGCGGGTCCCAGCCCCCCCCAGCCTGTGCTGCACCATGGGTTTGCCTGCGCGGGAAGAGAGGTGCCCGCCAGCTCCCCACCCATGTGTATTGGGGGTGGGGGGTGGGGATTATGGTCAGACTGACGAGGGGGCCAGGCTACGGTCCAGCCCTGGGGGCCCCTGGCCCCGGCTAGCAGCAGTCACTGGTCACAGGGCTTGAGCCGTAGGCTGCAGAGACCTGACGCGGCGCTCTGGAGTTAAGGGTCCTGGAGTCGCCCGCTTCTAGGGCTCCCCCCACAGGGCTCCGCAGTTCGACTCCACACTACTGCCAGCCAGACGTCACCTCAGCCCAGGGGGTTCAACCTGTCGGGAGGCACGGGGGCCCAGCTGGGGGAAGGGACTCGCTGCGAGTCACACAGGGAGTCAGTGACAGGATCAGGGTAGAACCCAGGAGTCCTGGCTCCCAGCCCCCTGCTCTAACCACTCCACTCCACTCCCTCCCAATCTGATTCAGAACTGCCGTGGTTCCCCAAGGCTCTGTATCTCCGGCTGCAGCCCCGAGCTGGCGGGCACAGCATGGGAAGGGCAGGCCCGTAACTGACCTGTCTGCTTCACCAGCTACCCGCTCGCTAATTCCAGTGCAGCTGGGTGAGGGAGGGGCCTCGCCCGGGGAACACGAGGGCAGCCTAGCACGGCCAGCCTAGAGCGCGTGAAGCCAGAGAGGCTGACGGCGCAGGCAGGTGTTAGAGCCGTTACTGGTTGCGCCGGAGCGCGGCGCCCCCCACCCCAAGCCCAGCGGAGCCATGTGCCCTCAGGCGCGGAACGAGCCCCCGGCCACAGGGAGCCCTAGCAACGTTCAAGCCAGGCCCAGACCGAGCAGGGCCGGGGGCTTCCCCACACCTGTATCAGCGCAGCTCCCTGCTCCGAGCCCCGCCCCGGGCCAGCTCCCCCCACAGGGCACCGGCCCCATTTTAGCCCAGCTCCCTGCTCCGAGCCCAGTCCCGGGCCAGCTCCCCCGACAGGACACCAGCCCCATTTCAGCCCAGCTCAGAGTCCAGCCCCGGGCCAGTTCCCCCGACAGGACACCGGCCCCATTTCAGCCCTGCTCCGATCCCAGCCCCGGGCCAGCTCCCCCGACAGGACACCGGCCCCATTTCAGCCCTGCTCCGAGCCCAGCCCCGGGCCAGCTCCCCCGATAGGGCCCCGGCCCCATTTCAGCCCTGCTCCAAGCCCCGCCCCGGGCCAGCTCCCTGCTCAGATCCTAGCCCCGGGCCAGCTCCCCCCACAGGACACCGGCCCCATTTCAGCCCTGCTCCGAGCCCAGCCCCGGGCCAGCTTCCTGCTCCGATCCCAGCCCCGGGCCAGCTCCTCCCACAGGGCACAGGCCCCATTTCAGCGCAGCTCCCTGTTCACAGCCCAGCCCTGGGCCAGCTACCGCACAGGGCACCGGCCTCATTTCAGTGCAGCTCCCTGCCAGGGAGTGCTGAGAGCTGGCACAGCATGTGCCCATCCCCCCAGTCCCTCCAAGGCCTGGGCCCTGGTGCTGTAGGTTGTGCAGGTTTCCGGAGTCACGGAAAAGCTGGCCGGGGTGCCGGAGGACACCCCTCTCTCTGAGGCGCTGGGCCAGGCAGGCAAGCAAGGGGCCTGCAAGCTGGGGGACAGGGCAAATGTGTCACCCATGCAGCACAGAGCCCAGACCCATGGCCGTGCAGGGAACCCCAACGGGCTTGTCTCGGGCCCCAGGCTGTCCTGCAGGCCCCATTGCAGGGACACCACTTCCCCGGTCTCCTCCTTCAGCTCTACCCCTCACCCTCCCTGCTGGGCCCTGGGGACCCGGCTCCCAGGCAGATGGGGGGTTGCACTCCAGCCCAATGCGCCACCCCCAATGGGACCCCTAGACCTAGCGGGAGTGTGGGCGGGAGGGAAGGTGGCTCATAATGTTAACACCCCCCAGCTCTGGTGCTGCCCTGGCCCCGTGCCCAGCAGCACGGCACTGCCCACCCCAGGGTGCAAGGGGCTGGCATGCCACCCATGAGCGCCGGCCCCAGGGGACACCCCGGCGAGCACTCCAGGGACCGACTCACCACTTCGTCCGCTGTGAAATCGATGAAGCCTGGTAGGATCAAGAAGTCGCTGCAGAAACAGAGAGGGAGAGAGCATTACATGGCGGCTAGACCTGCCCCCACAGCCCCCATGCAGCCCCACACCCCACAGGGAGCCCACGCCCCTGGAGCCCACCCCACACACAGCCACAGCTGCACAGAGAGGAGGCTGGGCTCCCCCCAAGCCATCCCCGTGGCACAGGGCTGTGGCAGTGATCACAGCCGGGCCCCAGATGGCTTTACAGGATTTTAAATTTAAATTAATGGAGATATCCTATCTCCTAGAACTGGAAAGGACCTGCCTTCACTAGCAGGACCAAGTACTGATTTGCCCCAGATCCCTAAATGGCCCCCTCAAGGATTGAACTCACAACCCTGGGCTTAGCAGGCCAATGCTCAAACCATTGAGCTATCCCTAGGAAAGGGCAGAAAACGGAGCGGGCCGGCGCGAGGGGATGAATACGTGGGCTGGGCTGGTACCCAGCAGGGCAGCCCCTGCCCGGCACTAAGGCAGGGCTAAGAGGGGCCGGACCCCTGGGAAGCCGGCCAGCCCTTGGCAGACACAGCAGGACGGCTGCAGGCAGGCAGGATTACGGAGGCCCAGCTGCCCTGGTTGAGCTGCTAATCCAGGGCTATTTGTGAACCGGGCGGGGCTCGGCCCCCCTGCACCCACAGCTGCTTGGAGGGGCAAGGGGCCGAAGCGACCCCGTGCTGGGCCAGCTCACTGCAGGGGGCCTGTCCGCTGGCAGAGCCGGGGTTCAGCACCCGCAGGGCTGCGTGGGGGGGCATGCACGGACCTGGAGCCCTCACGGCTCTGGCTGGCTGCATTGAGGGGCGCCAGGGCCATCGGGAGGCACCGGGGTGCTGGGTGGGGATGATACAGCGGGCACCCCGCTGTACCGTGCAGGGCACCACGACACACAGGGGGCAGCCAGCCGGCGCAGTGCGGCATTTGAGCTGGGGTGGGGGGCAGGCCCCCGTCTGCAGCCTGTCCAGGATGGATGAAGCTCTGTCAGGGTCATACCACCCCACTGGCCCCTCCGTTGGCTAGGGGGGAGGGGACCTGGGCATGCTCCCCCAGCCCCTTTGGAGGTCAACAGGGTGCAGAGCCCAGAGGCAGGGACCTGGGGGGGAGCAGGGCTCCGTCCGGGCCCCCTTGAATTCCTCCTTCCCCAGCTACAGGAAGGCACCTGCTCCTCCCCGCTTGCCTGGCTCCCACAGGGATGTGGCAGGAGGGGGAGGCAGCTGCTAAAAATAGAACCAGCAGCTGCAAACAGCAACCCTGGGCAGAGGGGGGGGGGGGAGCCCACACCTCCCCAGCCCCCCGAAAACTAGGACCCAGCACCGCTCTAGCCACTCAGATCCCACCCAGGGGCCAGCAACGCCCCCCGCAGCCTGGCACCGGAGCCACGGCCCCATCCCAGGACCCTGCTCCCACCCCAATGCACAGGGGTCCAATGGGGCTGGGGCAGAGCTGTGGGACAGGGAGGGGACAGGATCTCTCCACGTGGGTGAGGGCGCAGCGTGGGACCCCGCCAGGCAGGCAGTGCCACCGGCTGCTGGCAGGGCCGAGGAGCAGCAGCATCCCATTCCCAGGGAGATTCCCGGAGCCCAGGCCAGACGGGGATGGCTAGTCCAGTGGTTCTCAACCAGGGGTCCGGGGCCCCTAGGGGGCCGTGAGCTGGTCCACCAAGCAGGGCCAGAATTAGACTCGCTGGGGCCCAGGGCAGAAAGCAGAAGCCCGGGGCTCTGAGCCCCGCCACCCGGGGCTGAAGCCGAAGCCTGAGCAATGTAGCTTTGTGGGGGCCCCTGTGGCATGGGGCCCCAGACAACTGCCTTGCTTGCTACCCCCTAACGCCGGCCCTGGCTTCTGTATGCAGAAAAGCAGTTGTGGCACACGTGGGCTGTGGAGTTTTTATTGCATGTTCATAGATTCATAGATTCTAGGACTGGAAGGGACCTCGAGAGGTCATCGAGTCCAGTCCCCTGGCCTTATGGCAGGACCAAATACTGTCTAGATCATCCCTGACAGACATTTATCTAACTTACTCTTAAATATCTCCAGAGATGGAGATTCCACAACCTCCCTAGGCAATTTATTCCAGTGTTTAACCACCCTGACAGTTAGCAACTTTTTCCTAATGTCCAACCTAAACCTCCCTTGCTGCAGTTTAAGCCCATTGCTTCTTGTTCTATCCTTAGAGGCTAAGGTGAACAAGTTTTCTCCCTCCTCCTTATGACACCCTTTTAGATACCTGAAAACTGCTATCATGTCCCCTCTCAGTCTTCTCTTTTCCAAACTAAACAAACCCAATTCTTTCAGCCTTCCTTCATAGGTCATGTTCTCAAGACCTTTAATCATTCTTGTTGCTCTTCTCTGGACCCTTTCCAATTTCTCCACATCATTCTTGAAATGCGGTGCCCAGAACTGGACACAATACTCCAGCTGAGGCCTAACGAGAGCAGAGTAGAGCGGAAGAATGACTTCTTGTGTCTTGCTCACAACACACCTGTTAATACATCCCAGAATCAGGTTTGCTTTTTTTGCAACAGCATCACACTGTTGACTCATATTTAGCTTGTGGTCCACTATAACCCCTAGATCCCTTTCTGCCATACTCCTTCCTAGACAGTCTTTTCCCATTCTGTATGTGTGAAACTGATTGTTCCTTCCTAAGTGGAGCACTTTGCATTTGTCTTTGTTAAACTTCATCCTGTTTAACTCAGCCCATTTCTCCAATTTGTCCAGATCATTTTGAATTATGACCCTGTCCTCCAAAGCAGTTGCAATCCCTCCCAGTTTGGTATCATCCCCAAACTTAATAAGCGTACTTTCTATGCCAATATCTAAGTCATTGATGAAGATATTGAACAGAGCCGGTCCCAAAACAGACCCCTGCGGTACCCCACTCGTTATGCCTTTCCAGCAGGATTGGGAACCATTAATAACAACTCTCTGAGTACGGTTATCCAGCCAGTTATGCACCCACCTTATAGTAGCCCCATCTAAATTGTATTTGCCTAGTTTATCGATAAGTTGGGGGGGGCGGCTCAGAAGGAAAAAGGTGGAGAACCCCCAGTCTAGTCTGACCCCCATGTCACACAGGCCAGAGAACAGTGAATTCCTAGAGCAGAGCTCTCAGAACCCAGGGCGCCTGGACTGACGCAGGGTGAGTGACGGGGCCCTGGGGAACCGAACCAGCCAAACGACGACTCTCACCAGTACAGATTCACCCCGATTTCCAGGCCCAATCCATCTAGCTTCAACTTCCAGCTACTGGGGCGCGTTCGGCCTCCCCCGCTAGGCCGCCGCACCCGTTATTAAACACTTGTGCCCCACTAGGTACTTGCAGGCTGTGACTCACTCGCCCCTTTGCCCAGCTAACCAGACCGAGCTCCTGGAGTCTCTCACTCGCAGGCAGGTTTTCCACCCCTTGAATCAGCCCCATGGCTCTTCGCTGCCCCAGGACTCCAGCCGTGGTCGGGCAGAGGTTCAATAACCTTTGCTCCTGTGCGAGGGGGGCTACGGAGCAGTGGCCCCTCTCCCCCAGGCCCGGGAATGCCCCGTCACCCGTGCCCAGTCGTTCTAGGGGGTTGCCCAGCCCCCATGCACACGACACCCAAGAAGGGACCCCAGCAAGGGTGCAGGCCGGGGTGTGGGGGAAGACTTCACACCTCCCCTCCCCCGGCTGTCCCGGCCTGCGCCCTTGCTGGGGAGAGACTTCACCCGCACCCACGCTCCGAGTGACTGGTCCCTGCTCCAGCAAATGGGGACGTCAGCGCCATGAGCCCCTCCTCCACCCACACTCCCCCCAGCCCCAGCGGCTGCGTGGAGACACGCTCTGCTCCATGGGGGACTCGTCCCCCCGCGCTGGCACACGGCCCGTCACACCTGGCACGCTGATACCGCGGCGGGGTCACTGCTTAGTGCCCGGAGCAGCCCAGGAAAGAGACTGGCTTGGTCCTACCCTGAGACCAGCAACGCGACTGCCACTGGGGCAGCGCCCGCCTCAGCACCTGTCCCCCCACAAGGGGCTTGCAGAGGATTTACCCTGTGTCCACGCCCGCCGCCCAGAGCAGGACAGGGCCAGCCAGCGCGTCCATCCGCAGGCGAGTTCACCAGCCCAGAGCCGCCTGGGCCACTCACCTCAATGCAGGGAGGCTGGAGCACGGGGGCCGAACCAAGCCACAGAGGCGGCGATACGGCCGCAGGGTAGGGAACAGGTGATTTCTCCTGTATCTCTGCCCTTCAGACTCACTCTCTGGGGTTTGAGGACCCCCCCCACACACCCTGCAAGCTGCTCTGCCCCGGTATCCAGTAGCCCCCTGCACCCACAAGGAGCCCCATTGAGCTCAGCAGAGTCCCACACATGGAGCAGCTTGTTCATTCGCACACGCATAGCGGCCTCCTTCACCCGCCACTGAAATGCAGCCACCTCTGGGGCGGAACGCAGCAGCTATTGAATAGTCACTCAGCTGGCTGGGGCAGGAAGAGTTCTGGGTGGGACTGGAACCGGCCAAGGGAAAGGCGGCTCCCCGGGTCAGGGCTATGTGTAAAATGCAAATACGGGTCCAATTAGTGACACATTGCCACGGCCCCACCGAGCTGTCCTGGGCACATCCGACCCCGGCAGGCGGGTCATGCCCATCTCCTCTGGGATCTCCAACCGGGAGTGTGCCTTCCTCTCCCCGCCCCATGGTCCAGTCTGTACCTCCCTCAGCCCACAGACTGCTCCATCCCAGACACCGGACATCTCTGCCGAGCGTCTGTCTTCCTCCGCCCATAACTACAGCTGCCTGGCTGTTCAGCCCGCCGCGCCGCCTGCCCCCAGGTTCGGGGATGTGCTCCTAGACTCCAAACGCCAGGGAGAGCCACCCGTCTCCTCCACCCGTAACAGGGTCCTGCAGCAAGGCAAAGCTTCCGGTGGAGAACGGGGACGCCCAACGCCCGGCAACTCACAAGTTACGGTCCCCACAGCCCCATAACTGGATGCCCGGGTGCTGATGCCACTGTGCCCCTGCCTGCTCCTTGCATGGTTGTGCCACGGTGCTCCTGCTAAGGGTGTGTGGCTCCCCGGCACACTGGGCCCCAGTTATGGCCGCTGGGGAGCCGGGCCTCACACCCCGCCCTGGCTTTGGCACGTGTCAGTTGGCAGCCCAGGGGCTGTGCCCCTCCCAGAAGGGCAGAGCGCCCGGGGCGCCCACTCCCGGGGGAAGGCCCAGCAGCCAGCGTCCCCCGATTGCTGGTAGTACAGGAGCACCAGGAGGCAGCAACTCGTCATGGTCACCGGCTTGGAGCAGAGCGAGGAATAAATTGTCTGTGCTGAGCCCTGGCCTAGATCGACAGCGACTGACCTCCACTAGCCAGGAACCAGCCCAGAGCCTCCAACTCATCCCGCACAGAGACAGAGCGCTGCAACCAGACATCAACCAACGGGGGAAACCGAGGCACCACGAGGGGATGGGACTTGCCTCAAGCCAGTGGCCGGAGACCCCGTGGCCAGGCTCATGCTCATCTCCCCTCCCCGCCCCCCAAAAACAGCCCACGCTCCCACAGACGGGGGCCACTGTCAGTCACCAGTGACCTTACAGAGCTACGAGCCAGCAGCCTAGAGAGGAAAGGGCTCAGTCGTCCCCTAGGCAGTCGTGGAGGTGATGGAGCCCTGGGTCGCAGCCCCCCCCCACGACTCCATCACCCCCAACGTCCAGGGAGCACCCAGGCCCCATGCCCTGCTTTCCCTGAACGGTGCCAACCTGCTGCCTGGGCTTGGCACCGGCTGCGCTGGAAGAGAGAGCGAATGAGCCGGCACTCCCCTGCTCCCCATGCCGTGCGCAGGCACGGGCAGGGAGCCGGGTCTGCCAGCCCCCCGAGCGCCCATGTTGTGCAGCGCAGCAGTCCCGTCCATGGCTCTCACACACAGTCGAGAGCCTGGGCTTCCTTCACGTCCTTCCTCTCCTTCGCAGAGGGCAGGAAACTCCAAACGGCAGCGACCCGGCATGCACGCCCCTGACTCCGCCCCCAGCGCACGTAGGGCCATAAAGCTTTCAGTTCTCACCCTGCAGTTCCACCACGGGGCGCCCCCCGAACGAGCACAGAGACCGGGCAGCGGTCACCCCGCCCTGCCCATCAGTGCCCACAGGCTCAGGGCCTAGGGAGTCAGTCGTTTCCCGACATTAATTCCCACCACGCCCCACGTGGAACCCAGCGCCATGGGAGTCGCACCCAGCGCCCGGATAGGGCCCCGCTGCGCCGAGCGCCGCACGAAGCAACCAAGGGCCCAGCGGCACGTCAGGGTTGGGAGATAACAGCTCGGGAAGGGGGGCGGTTCTGATCGGACAAAGCCGTGTCACAGCTGCAGCTCCATAGCCACACTGGTGCCCTCTACTGGGAGCGCGTACGCCCCTCCCACGCTGGAACAGCCGTACTGGGGCAGGCACTTTTATACTGGTAGAGCCGCCGGCGCGCCAGGCTGCCGCACTGGTGTAACTACAGCGGGACAGCTACAGCCGTACAACGTTTAGATGCAGACAAGGCCTAAGTGAAGCTGCGTCTACTCCACCCCGTTCTGCCGGCACAGCTGTGGGCGAGGAGCGTGGATCCCGCCCCCCAGCCGAGGTGGCTAAACCCCCAGTGGAGATGCAACCCTCGGTCGGGGAGGTGCTCAGCTTACGCTGTGTCTCCACTAGGGGGCTCTGCCGGCACAGCAGCCCGAGTGCGGACAAGCCCTTGTCGAATGTGCGGGCCCCCGAGCCAGACAACGGGCAGGGAATGGAAGGATTCGGCCCCAGTTCACAGCTGATTCGGCGACTCTCCCAGAATTGACCCGTCTCCTGCGTGCCAGCCCCGGGCTCTGCCCGTTGCACCACACTGCCTCCCCCGCTCAGCCCTCAGGGGGGACAGGAGGATGGGGGGGCCACGCCAGGCTGGCTTTATGCGTGCACAGGAATCCTGCCTGGGTCTCTCTCCCCATCACCCCCAGGGACCCCTGGCAGCAGGCAGCTCCACTCCACAGCCCCAGCCGGCTGCCTGGCCGACAGCAGCAGTTCCGGGAACGTGGGGCTGTGGTTTGGGCTCGAGAGGCAACCTCCCATCGACCTTTGCTCCGCATGGTGCAGTCACAGCTGCAGCCTGGCGGGAAGGGAACAAGCCGTCTTGGCTGCAGAGAGCAACCACACAGATCTCTCCCTGAGCCCATGGGCCTCAGTGCCTCCGAAACAGCTGGTCTGCTCCCCACAGGGACGCGGCAGGGCAGCCTGCTTCTTCCTCCGAAACCCACCAAACAGCCCCTGCGGGACGCTGGGGGCGGGGGAGTTTCTAAACCTCCCTGCCCAAGAACAAGGCATGACTGGGCATGACAGGCCCGCGGGGGCTGCACGTGTGCTGCTCTCTCTCTGACACACACCAGGATCTGCCCGGCCAACAGGGGCCCGTGCGGCTGCTCAGAGGAAGGTGCAGCCCCTCAGCGGACAATGCCATAAACCCCGCCCCCTCCTCACGCCCCCCTCTCCTCCCCTGCCGGGTTCCTCCTCACACCTGGGCATCCAGACCCTAGGCAAAAGGGCGTCTCCCCCCTGGGAGCACCTGCCCCCAAAGGCCACAGCAGCAGGCTGCACCCCCCACCTCTCGAGCGAGAGTCCGAGTCCCCAAACGGCCCCGTGCCGCAGCCGGCTCCCCCCAGCCCCACCCCGAGCTACAGCTGTGTCCGTGGGGCACTGGGCGGGGGGCAGAGCCGTGCTTAAAGAGGAGAAAGCGGGAGACAATCGCGCAGAGATGAAATCCTGAGGCTGCCCCACACGGCAAACACCCCCCACCCCAACTGCAGATGCAGACTCGCTTCCCCCCGGCATTTCGCATCCTGCTTCCACGCCTCTTAGAGCCACGCAGCACATCACCCCATAGCAGCTCCACGGCCTGTCACAGCCCCGCGGGCCAGGGTCCTCCCTCCCCAGGCTGTGCCCCTTTGCTGCAGCAGAAGGGGAAGGGCAGGCGAAGGGCTGGGACCAACCCCCTGCCCCTCCCCACCCCAGCCCTGTCTCCAGGCAGAGGAAGGAACCCCACGCTCAGTAGCTTTGCCTTGACTTGGCAGCGCCTGGGCTCGGCCGCGGTGAATCGAGACCGGGCGCCTGGTGCCAGGGACTAACCCCCGGTCCCTCGGGTGCAGAGGGCGGCAGGCGGCCCTGCTGTTTGCTGATGCTGCTGGCAAGGCGGCTGCGAGCGGCTCGGATGTCACCTGGTGGGTGAGCACCACGGCTGCTCAGCCTGCCGCTGAGGGAGACGCTGGCCCGGGGTCTCCTCCAGAACGGCCACTTCCCCAGACAGCACCTTTCTCCAGGGTTTGCCACCCACCCCTCCCCACTGAAGTGCAGCCACCGGGGGGTGGGGGAGGACAGCAGCCCCCAGCTCGCTGCACACGATCCCGTGGGGTCTGCCCCTGCAGCGCAGCCAGAGGATGGGGACTGGCTATTCCTGCCAGCCGCCGTCCGGGCAGGTGTGTGCTCCTGGAGGGCTCACCCCTCCCCCCCCCAGCTTCGCACTCGGGCCCCTCACCGCTGCCCAAACCTGGGCAGGTGTTCAGGGCTCATGGCCAGAGCCCTGCCCTTCACCCAGACAGCTGCAGCCCCTACCCCACCCCAGGGGGCAGATTAGGGGGTTGTGGGGCCCTGGGCCAGAGAAAGTGAGGACCCCTCTTCACCCCTTCTGCCTGCAGCCTCCTCTGCCCCGCCTGGCGCTCCAGCCGGGGAGCGGGGTCGGGGTGTCCATTTTTCCAGGGCCCCCCAATTGGCTGGGGCCCCTGTGCATGGGCTAATCCACCACTGGGGGCAGCTGCAGGGCCCAGGGCGGTGCACGGGATCGGACAGCCCATGGTACTGCCGTATCCCAGGCATGCACACCCTTCACAGAGAGGCTGGCAGCCGGGACCCGCGCGGCGAGGGGACGACTGGCTCTGCTCAGCCCATGGGAGACCTCTGGGTTGTGGGGCAGGGACCCTCCATTGGCTGACTGAGCCCACGCCAACGTTCAGGCCTCGTTCCCCAACGGCGCCATTCAGCCTGTGAGAAGGGGGCTCCGAACCCTTCCCGGAGCAGGCTGGCTCGGGGCCAGACACAACCTGTCACTGTGGGGGGGGGGGTGTCACTCGCAGGCAGCCGCAGTGGGGGCCTGGTGGGGGTGGGGGTTGGGATAGGGCAGGCATGGTGCAAGCAGACAGAGATGGCTGGAAGCACAGTGCTGCCATGAGGACAGGCCGCAGGGTGTCCCACAGTAATACCCCCCCGCACGCTGGCTGCCTGCCCCCCATTCAGCTCCCTCCTTAACGCGGGCGCTGCTAGCAGGCATAGGGCACCCCCCAGGTCACATCTACCTCAGGGATCAGGGGCAGGGGGTCCAGCGACACCAGACACTCCCAGCGTCACAGAGACGGTGTCGGACAAGGAGACGTGACCGACAGCGACCCGCCCTGGCATGCACCCCGGGCCTCCCATCCCTCCCCAGGGCTCAGAGCCTCCTGGCCAACAAGGATGAGTTGGCAAAATAATCACCATCGATCAGAGAGAGGCGGGTCTCACGGCACGGCCAGGGAGCCCGTGTGCCGTCCCCCCCAGCCACTGCACAGACTCTGCCTTGGGGGGAGGGACTGAGTGCTACTGAAAGGGGACATGCCAGCCCCCAAGGCCAAGTCCTCCCAGGCCGGCACTGCCCTGCCAAGGAACATTCCCCCGTCCTCCAGGAGCCCCCTGCACAGAAAGGAGCCGAAGCGACACCCCCAGATTGAAAGGAACCATCTCCGTCCGCGGGCTGAAAACCTGAACGCCCCCTCGGGCCCGACCCTGCAAGCCCCCAGATCTGCTCCCACGCCTCCCGTTACAGGATCGGGGCTGCAGAGGAATTCCGGCGACCGATGTCAGTGGTTTAAAAGCTGCCCTTTCCCACCAGCAAGCTGCAGGATCCCAGCAGGACTGTGTTACTGGATTCGCTGGTGCTATTAGCGCGGCGTTTCCAGGGCAACAGCGCCCTCGGTTGCTAAAGTTAACGCATCGCTACTTTTAAAAATCAGCAACCACGTTGCGCTGCTAATAATTATTGGCATCACAGCAAGGCCCAGCCGCTCGCCTGGCGATCAGCACCCCGCTGTATTTGGCATTGCTCAGAGACAGCCCCTGCCCCTGCCCCGCAGACAAAGGGTGGGAGGGGACACAGGAATTGGGGCCCACGCCATCGCTACACGCAGGAGTGCCCTACAGGACAGGGCAACTAACCCACCAAGGTCCCAAGGGCGCGACCCTGCAGGCGTCTCCATGCAGAACCGCCTGCAGGATCAGCGCTCAGCTGTTGGCACTAACCTAGCCGCTAGGATCCACCGATAGGCCGAACCTCGTCCTGGCGAAGGGCCCTGGTCGGGCTCGTGGACGTTAAGGCCAGAAGGGACCGTTCTGATCATCCTGCACAGCCCAGCCAGAGCACCTCTCCCCACGATCCCTGCACCCAGCCCAACAGCTGGGGCCGTGCCCAGAGCTTGCATTGCAGACGGGCAGTCGCTCGCGCTGCAAATACCCGTGATGGAGAATGCCCCCCAGCGCTACGGAATCTGCGCCCATGGTTACAGTACCCTCCTGGGTTACAATCTGCAATTTATTTGCAGGTTCCATTTCCAGCACCTTTGGGGGGGTTTCCATTCACAATTTTATAAAAAAATCCAATTTAATTTTCACCATGAATACCACCTGCCTAGACAGAAACCAGACCTCTAGTCTCATGTTTATTTGCAGTCAGTTTCACTTTCCAGTTGCCTTAATGAGGTTGGAGGCAAATATTACAAGGGATGATTTAGACAAAAAACGTTTGTTTTTTTTTTAATTTAAAAAACATTTCTATGAACATCAGGGTTTGTATAAATATTTATATATAAATAAATATTGACAAATAGCACCATCAATGTTATGCTATGTAGCCATTAGATCATTTATACTAATATATTTGATATTTGCTTTACCCATACATCTGGAGCGTGGGTATGCACACGTACACACCCAAAAATAGGGTGCATGCATCTCTCTCCGCATCTGATTGTTCAGATCACCAATACAAGCCGAAAGGGACCGGTCAGGGCCAGCATATAGGTATGTTTCAAATACAGCAAAGATGTTATGAAATCTGACAGTCATAGAAATGTTCCAATACACAAGAGGCTTTTCCTTCTGTGATGTGACAAAAATGCACTTGTGTCTGGTGCTGAAACGCATCAGAAGGGATCAGAACCATGGAGACCAAGGTACGGCTGGAGCTGTTGGCAGGGCATTAGCCGGCCTAGGAATCACTGGGGGGTGGTGGCAGGACAGCCAGGGAGAAAGGAGAGACCCTTCTAGTGAGGCCAGTGGGGGTGAGGAGCATACTGGCCTTCGCTGCCGTACTGAGCCTTTCCCTGCGGCACGGACGGCGCTCAGCAAAGGAGCTGGCGCTGTGCTGTGCCAACATCCTGACCCCACGTGCGAGCCGCCCTGGCTGCCCCGGAGCCAGGGTGGGCAGCAGCAGCCCCAGTGCCGTCAGCTGCCAATGCTCCGGTGCCTGCCCGCAGGGGAGTGTGTGCCCACCCCCCGCCCGCCGAGCGGAGAGAGGCTGCAGCCACTTACTTGTAGGTGAGGCCGTCGGCGATGGCAAAGAGTTGCTGGGCCGTGAGGCCGTCCTCGGGCACGTAGCCCGTGCCCCCACTGATCAGGTAGTCGGCCATGCTGCAGGGAGAGGGGCAGAACCGTTAGCATGGGCACACGCCCGGCACGTGTAAGGGATGCCACCCGTGCCACCCTGCCTGCCCGCCCGCCCACAGCCCCGGGGGCACCGAGCGGGTCTCAGCCCCACACGCCTGGGGGAGCGGGGTCCGGGCACCTGGGGGGGGTGGCCCAGGGAGTCTGGTCCTGCAGGCATGGGCTGGGTACCGCCCAGGGGCGCTGCCAGGGTGGGGCGCCGCGCCGCGCCCCTGGGGTGGGGATGGGGGGCGCCCCCGGCCCGGCGGGCTGCAGGGAGGGAGCCCGAGCCCCAGCCCCGACCCCGGGCCCGCAGGGAGGGAGGGAGCCGCGGGCCCCAGCCCCTGCACCCGGCCCCGCGCCCGGGCTGCAGCCGGGGGCGCCACGCACCTTGGCGGCGGGGGAAGCGCGGAGCCTGCAGCGGGCGGGCCCGGGACCCGCCGGGCCGGAGCGGGGCGGAGCGCAGGGCGGACCCGCGGCTCGGCGGCTGCTCCCGGCGCACACGCAGCGCCGGGCCCGCCCCGTGGGGAGGGCGCAGGGCGCAGCGCAGCGCAGCGCACGGACCCCGCCCCGCGCGTCGGGCGCGCACCTGGCCGGCCCCGGGGTCCCCGCGCTCCGCCCGCACCGCCCGGCGCCCCCCAACCTTCCTCCCGAGCCGGTACCTCGCGGGCTCCCCCTCGCCCATGGCTCGGCCTGGGGCTCCGCCGCTCCCCGCCGGCCCGGGCTCGCTGCACGCGGCTGGCTGGGGAGGGAGACGGCGGCTGGAGGAAGGGCCGGGGGAGGAGGAGGCACCAGCCCGGCCCACGCTGGCAGCTGGCCAAGGAGCGGGGGCTAGGCCGGCCCCGGTGCTGGGGGGGCTGCCGTGGGCCCGCAGGATGGAGAGGCCAGAGGCAGCCCGGCCTGAGCCCCGTCCTTACCCAGCCCCTGACCAGCCCGGGGCACCAAACGCTGCATCTGGCCAGGCGGAGGGGTCACCCCATGGGACCCGGCTCCCCAGCCTGTACCGATTAACCCCGGTGTTGGGACGTCCTGCACTGCACCGACCCCCCTGACCTACCCCTGCCCTTTCCGCCTCAGCGCCCTGAGAGTTTCCTGTGCTGTGTTCAACTCTCAATAAACCCTCCTGTTTCATGCTGGCTGAGAGTCACTCCGGTCTAGAGAACAGGGTGGCATCAACCCCTTTTGGGGGTGGAGGCCCTGGGGGTCCAGAGCGCGTGAGAAACAGGTGTGCTAGGGCTCCGAGAGGTGCGGATCCAGGAGGTGGAGGGGCCTGACCCCGAGAGAGAGTGGACCCCCGAGAAGGGCTGTCACACTGAAAGGGGCACCCGCCACGGACCACACGGGGCCAAGAGTGGGCACAATCTGTGAGTCCGTGACAACTAGCGAGCAGACCGATCAAGTTTGCAGATGAGACAAAACTGGGGGTGTTGCAAACACTTTGGAGGCTAGAGCTAAAATTCAGAGGGATCTTGATAAATTGGCGAACTGGACTTCAGACGACCAAATGAAATTCAACCAAGACACATGTAAAGTGCCACACTTAGGGAAGGAAATGCACAAATACGGAATGGGGGAGCTCCCCAATGGCCCCAAGTCTTTAGACAAACCTCCTGGCATTAAGGACCCTAGGGGTCTACAGGCCTTGTCTACGTAGTCAGGTATGTGGAGGCAGGCAGACTTCACAGAGGCCAGAACCAACACCTGCAGTGGAGGTGCTGGCTCCCTCTGGAAGCAGTGCTGGCTGGCAGGTTTGGCTCTCCACACCCCTGTGGTCCCGCCCCAATGCACTTCACATGCTTGGTGGAGAATACGAAGTTCTGGGTGCCAGAGGGATGGGGCATTTCCTTGGAACCCCAAATGGCAGAGAATTCCCAGCCCAGCCCCCTGGGGAAGATGGAGCTTGTTATGTGGGGAAAGGAACAAGCTAAGTTTAAAGGAGAACAAAATCTGACAAGAAAATGGCCAGTTTGAATGTTCAGAAAGCCTGGGAATTCCCCTCTCACTGTTTAGCTCTGTAAGTCATGTCAAAGCCAGGAGAATCCATCCATTCTGTTCTGGGGCTTCTCCTTCCACACCAGGTCTAGGAGCCTCCTGGGGCACGTCTACACTACAAAAGCACCCAGAGCCTGGGTCTACAGACTCAGGCACATGGGGCTTGTGCTGCAGCACTAAAAATAACCGCGGAGCCGCGCCTGCTCAGACTGGAGCCGGGGGGAGGGTGTCCTGGAGCCCGAGCGGGTACATCTGCACAGCTGTTTGCAGTGCCGCAGTGAGAGGCTCTGAGACTTTCATAGATTCTAGGACTGGAAGGGACGTCGAGAGGTCATCGAGTCCAGTCCCCTGCCCGCATGGCAGGACTAAATACTGTCTAGATCATCCCTGATAGACATTTATCTAACTTACTCTTAAATATCTCCAGAGATGGAGATTCCACAACCTCCCTAGGCAATTTATTCCAGTGTTTAACCACCCTGACAGTTAGGTACTTTTTCCTAATGTCCAACCTAGACCTCCCTTGCTGCAGTTTAAGCCCATTGCTTCTTGTTCTATCCTTAGAGGCCAAGATGAACAAGTTTTCTCCCTCCTCCTTATGACACCCTTTTAGATACCTGAAAACTGCTCTCATGTCCCCTCTCAGTCTTCTCTTGCTGCCGTGGGGAATTTTTGCAGTATAGACGTACCCACGCAGACCTAACAGTGGGCTTCGGGGAATTTCTAACCCTCTATTTTTCCCTTGAGTCTGGCAGTGAATTGCTGGAACGTGGCCGATCCGATCCATGGCTAGGCCCAGCTCTCCCTTCCCAGAGAACGGCTGGTGGGCGTCAAACCCGTGCCAGGGCTGGAGAGCAGATGCCAAACTAGATGGCCCCTTGTATGCCCCAGCACAGCTGGATACTGGGCTAGAACTACGGCGGGAGATGAGCTGTAACCAGCTGGAGGATCCCATTGGGCTGATCTGGTCTAGCCAGTCCTACTGCAACGGCACAACGCTATGCTGCATACAGGCTCACTTCTGTGCTCGAGCGGCTGGCTGGGTCGGGCCCCCTAGGAGACCGGCAGGTGCTGCCCCAGCCCCCAGTGACCACAGCAACCCCCCAGGCATGTTCTGGGTGCATGTGACATGTCCCAGTCATGAGTCGGTGGGGAATTCGACACAGTTAATTGGCCCTGATGACCACGAGGGTTTGAATCCCTCGCTTTGTTTCTAATTATCTGCCCTTTTCCCTTTCCGCCTCTCCTGACTCTCTTTTAAAACTCCCTCACATGATGCTGGCACTGCTGGCTGGCCCTCACTGACCTCTGCAGGGATTCAAGGAGTTTCCTCAGGCCTTGAAACGAATGTTTTTAGAAAGCCACAGATGCAGAGAGGGCCTGGTTTGGGAATGGGCGTGCACCTGGCTGGGTGCAGATCTGGCATTCACCGAAATCCCGTATTCTGTTGTTAGCCGCTTTGTGCGTGCCAAGGTGTTCTTTGCACATCCAAGTGAGGCACGTTTATTTGTGCCCATGTAACTGCACCTCAGCGTCCTCCCCAGAATGTGTAGGGCTGCAAAAACCATCAACCCCTTTCCCCCAGACTTCTCCCACCCTCCCTGCTGTGAAAAGCACGTATGACAGAAGCCAGGCATCTGAGACACTTGTGATTGGGTCATTTCTGGGACTGAGACGAACCACAGCTGGGTTCCCCAGGTGGGTGTAAGGAAACAAAAGGTCTTTTATTTGGTGGTTGCCCCGTTCAGGCAGGGCACCACCTGCAGCAGGTCTACTCAGGTATGTTCTCCCCTTTGAGCCTCTCCCTCCAGGCCTGACACCTACTGCAGGTGTAGGGGGCAGGGCTGATTCAGATTTTAAAAGGTCAGACGGGACCTCTGTGATCATCTAGTCTGACATATTGTCCTTAATTCTGCTGGCCAGAGACTGAAGGACAATAAGGAGTTTCTGAAGTACATTAGGAACAAAAAATCCTGGTATTGGGCCATCACCAGAGGGAAATGGCAGAATTATCAATAATAATGCAGAAAAGGCAGAAGTGTTCAATAACTATTTCTGTTCTGTATTGGGAACGGATGATCTAGTCTCATCCTGTGGTGACGATAACACTCTGTCCGTTCCACTGGTATCTCAGGAGGATGTTAAACAGCAGCTACTAAAGTCGGACATTTTTAAATCAGCAGCTCCAGATGAGTTGCATCATTTTAGAAGAGCTGCTGAGGAGCTCGCTGGACCATTAATGATGCTTTTCCTGAGTCTTGGAGCACTGAGGAAGGTCCAGAGGACTGGAAGAAAGCTCCTGTTGTGCCAATATTAAAAGAGGGTAAATGGGACAACCCAGGTAATTAGAGGCCTGTCAGTCGACATTGATCCTGGGCAAGATAACGGAGCAGCTGATATGGGACTCAATGATAAAGAATTAAAGGAGGGGAATGTAATGAATGCAGATCAGCATGGGCTTATGGAAACTAGAGCCTGTCAAACTAACTTCATATCTTTTTTTGACGAGATTACAGGTGTGGTTGATAAAGGTACTAGTGGAGCGGTAATAGACTTAGACTTCTGTAAAGTGTTTGACTTGGTACCACATGATATTTTGATTAGAAAACTAGGACAATATAAAACGAAGCTGGCCCACGTTAAATGGACAAGAAGCTGGCTAATGGATAGGTCTCACAAATAAAGCATCATTGAACAGGTGTGTTTCTAGTAGGACCCCCCCGGGGTCTGTTCTTGGCCCTGTGCTATTCAACATTTTTATCAATGACTTGGAAGAAAACATAAAATCATCTCTGGTAAAGTCTGCAGATGACACAGAAATTGGGGGAGTGGTAAATAATTAAGGGAACTGGTTACTTATACAGGGTGATCTGGGTTTAGCAGGCCAATGCTCAAACCACTGAGCTATCCCTCCTCCCTCGGAAATCCCCCACTATTATTGAGTTCTTAATTTTGATAGCCTCTCTAATCTCCCTTAGCATTTCATCATCACTATCACTGTCCTGGTCAGGTGGTCGATAATAGATCCCTACTGTTATATTCTTATTAGAGCATGAAATTTCTATCCATAGAGATTCTATGGAACATGTGGATTCACTTAAGAATTTTACTTCATTTGATTCTACATTTTCTTTCACATATAGTGTCACCCGTCCGCCCCGCACGACCTGTTCTGTCCTTCCGATATATTTTGTACCCCGGAATGATTGTGTCCCATTGATTGCTCTCAGTCCACCAGGTTTCTGTGATGCCTATTATATCAATACCCTCCTTTATCACAAGGCACTCTAGTTCACCCATCTTATTATTTAGACTTCTAGCATTTGTGTACAAACACTTTAAAAACTTGTCACTGTTTATTTGTCTGCCCTTTTCTGATGTGTCAGATTCTTTTTTATGTGAATGTTTCTCATCTAATCTGGCCCATTCCAGTGCTTCACCACCCTCCTAGTGAAATAGTGTTTCCTAATATCCAACCTAAACCCCCCCACTGCAACTTGAGACCATTACTCCTTGTTCTGTCATCTGCCACCACTGAGAACAGCCGAGCTCCATCCTCTTTGGAACCAGGGGTGGTTTTATGTTTTTTGCCGCCCCAAGCATGGCAGTCAGGCGGGCTTCGGTGGCATGCCTGCGGGTGGTCCACGCTCATGCGGATTCGGCGGTGTTTCTGCGGGTGGTCTGCCGGTCCCGTGGCTTTGGCGTACTTGCCGCCGAAACCGCGTGACCGATGCAGGGCCGGCTCCAGGCACCAGTGCAGTAAGCCCCCCTGGGCCAGCGGACCTCCCGCAGGCATGCCACCAAATCCCGTCTGACTGCCGCCCTCACAGTGACCGACACGCCGCTCCCCGTGGCTTTCCGCCCCAGGCATGCGCTTACTGCTCTGTGCCTGGAGCTGCCCCTGTTTGGAACCCCCCTTCAGGTAGTTGAAGGGTGCTATCAAATTCCCCCTCATTCTTCTCTTCTGCAGACTAAACAATCCCAGTTCCCTCAGCCTCTCCTCATAAGTCATGTGCTCCAGCCCCCTAATCATTTTTGTTGCCCTCCGCTGGACTCTCTCCAATTTGTCCACATCCTTCTTGTAGTGTGGGGCCCAAAACTGGACACAGTACTCCAGGTGTGGCCACACTAGTGTCGAATAGAGGGGAATAATCACTTCCCTCACTCTGCTAGCAATGCTCCTACTAATACAGCCCAATATGCTGTTGGCCTTCTTGGCAACAAGAGCACACTGCTGTCTCATATCCAGCTTCTCGTCCGCTGTAACCCCTAGGTCCTTTTCTGCAGAACTGCTGCCTAGCCACTCGGTCCCTAGTCTGTAGCAGTGCATCAGATTCTTCCATCCTAAGTGCAGGACTCTGCACTTGTCCTTGTTGAACTTCATCAGGTTTCTTTTGCCCCAATCCTCTAATTTGTCTAGGTCCCTCTATATCCTATCCCTACCCTCCAACATATCTATCACTCCTCCCAGCTTAGTGTCACCTGCAAACTTGCTGAGAGTGCAGTCCACACCATTAACGAGCTCTGGGCCCTCACACGTGACCGGGTTGCCTGTGCATGCGACTAAACTCTTCCTGTAGCTTTACAATTGCCGCTTCTTGGCCTTTAACAGCCCCTCATGCAGAGGTCCCCAGACTGTGGGGTGCGCTCCCATGGGGGGCATGGAGGAACATCCGGGGGCTGCGGCAGGGCCGGGTCAGTCCCCCGGGGGGTGGGGAGGGAGCACCACCCAGCTCCTCCCTGCCCCCAGCTCTGCTCCGGTCCCACCCCCAGCTGCGGCCCCGTCTCCTGTCCCTGGCCCCGTCCCCAGCCTTGGTGCAGCTCCGCTCCCGCCCCCGCCCTCAGCCCCTGGCCCCAGACCTGCTCCCAGCTGCGGCCCCAGCCTTGGCCCCCTTACCCCGGTCCGCATTCCCCCTTGGAGCCACGGCCGAGCTCCTGGCTCCAGCTCCGGCGCGGGGCCAATTGGGTGCAGACAGGAGTAAGGGGGGGTGCACCCTCAAAAGTTGGGGACCGCTGCCTTAATGAGTCCAGAAGGGCTCGGTTACTTCTGGGGAAGGAATTCCAGCCACGTGTTTTGTTTGAAATTCAATGGAGTTCTGGGGTGGGGGGGAAACGGGCGAGAACATTTGGATGCTGTGTTACGCCCACCAACCCCCCGATGATTTTCACTGCTCTGTTCTCATGGCCTTGGGCTTCATCTGAACCAAATGCCCAGAAGGGAACTGGTGACCTTTGAACAACCCCATTTCCTTTTCGAAATTCCTCCCGTCTGTCCGGGTTGGACTTTTCGACACCTCTGAGTTCAGCGAGGTTCCGGGCAATCATCACACAGGAGCTGGTTAAATCTACAGCCAAAAGCATTTTGTGATATCCTCCGGTGCTGCCAGGAGCAAAGGCCAATGGGCAGTTCCAGCAGATCGAATACAGACCATCAGCAACCCCACCATTGTCATGGATCGCCGCACCAGCCCGAAAGCTGGCTCTGTCGCCAGTTCAACCTCATCCAATCGTGTGGTCCAGTGTGGGAATTGCAGCGCTCCATCGTGCGTAACAGGTCACAGACGGGACGTACACTGGGTGTGTGGAACTGGTCTCGCAAGCCCTGTACCCTTTGGGAATGACTTGAACACACGTGTCATGGAGTGTGTGGTGGGGAGACAAGGGAAAGGGAGGCCAGAGTCCCCTTGGGAGACCAGAGCCCATCTGGGCTCCCCTTCATTTTCCCAGCCAGCTCCAAACTGAAACTCCCTCCAGCGTCTCACTCAGCCTCCCCCCGGCTCCACCCCCAGCCTTTGTCCATTTCCCGGGCAGAGGTGTCACCTGGCCTCCAACCCCCTTCCTGGGTTCTCACGTTACCTGCTCAGGTCTCCTCCCTCAAGGCCAGTCTCCCATCCCAATGCAGACTGTCCAAGCCAAACTCCCCTGCAACCTTTCCAGGTCAATACTCTCCACCCAGTAGAATTCAAAGAACATATTAAGAACATTCCCACTGCGTCACAACATGTATGGTATGTAACTATGTGCATGCCCTTTACGAATGGATCCCAGTCATTTCTGGCTCCATACTGATAGTTTTAGTGACTCGTGACAACTCTTTAGTTAGCTGATAATCAATCCCACTGAACTGCTTCTTTTTTGGCCGATGATGGCAAATCAACCCGAAGGCCTCCTTCCATTTAGAGCAATCTGTAACATTCAAAAAATGTATCTGGTGTCGTGCTCTGAGCATTAACCGATCACACAGCAATGTCAGTCGAGGGCCACAGCTTCACTTTGGGAGGGCTACATCTCTGACCCGCCCGGATTAATGTATCATTTTAAAAAATACCAGGAGTTTAAAACGCAACTTGACCCATCGCCGATGTATTATCAACATTTCCACCTGGCGGACCTGGAGCTGGGAGCCAGGGGGCCAGCGAGTTCTCCCTGCCATGCCGCACAGGGCGACACATTTGAAATTACGATTCTGTAGCTTCTGAAGACACCTCCCTTACTTTTCTGTCCCCGACTTGCCCCTCGAATCGCACATGCTCCTGGACTACACGGCTTGTTCGAAGGTTTGTTCTTTCGCTTGTTTGCCTGATACATGTTCGAATGAGTGCTTCTGGGGGTGTGCCGTGGAGCTGCGGAAAACCTAAGCATCCCTGTGTCAAGGTTGCTCCATGAAAGTGACCACAAACAACACACCTCCCTGAGCCCAGCTGAACCAAGCCCCCTCAGCCTCCACTCAAGGAGCCCCCCAGCCACACCACACTGGGTGACACTCCTGAAATGATGATTCTGTAGATTTTTACCAGGGGCCTTGGTGGGTCTCCAGATGTGGAGGCATCAAGTGCTGAGCCGGCCTCACCGTGTGGCTGGGGGTGGGAGGAGCCGGTCTGGGTCTGGGCAGGAGGCTCATTGTTAGAAGGTGCACAGACGACGTTCGCTCTCCATACGGGCAGCGGCGGGATGCACACGAGGACACAGGTGGGGCCCTGGGTTATGTGCCGACCAGCTCACGCTGCCCAGGTTGGAGCCATGGGCACCTGAAACCAGGGCAGCCCCTGGCACCCAGTGATGGACGTCAGAGCTGCAGAGAAACGCCCCCTTTGGGGGAAAGCCACTGCACGTGTCATGTGGGCACAAGGCGCCTCCTTCGTCTCGCCAGGTGCAGCATTTTTCCCTCCAGCGAGGGGCGGGGGTTGAGCTAAATCAGACCCACTCGGGAGAGTTTTCGTTCCTCACTTGGGTTTTTATTCTGCCCTATTTCTAATGTAGGCCCCAGGGTGGGCCCCAGCAGCACTTTTCCACCAAAGCAAACAGGGAATCCCTCTCCCTGCCCCGTCCCTGACATGCCTCTTGGGGGCCAGCCCTTCCTCACCCAGCCCCTCAGCGGGGCTGCTTCCCCTAGAGGGAGGAGGGCAGCCTTCCCTGCATCTCTCCTCCATCCCCTCGCCAGAACAGGGGTCTTTAGAGGTCACAACACGGCAGCCCTCAATTGCACTCCGGTGTCCCTGGCTGCCCTGAGGTAACATCTTCTCAGCTCATGGGGAAAAGGCCTTCACCGTGCAGGAGTGCCTGGCAGCATATGCCAGGTGTGGTGCCCAGACACTCAGGTGATGGACACTGGAACAGAGTAAAGCCCACATTGGGTGCATCGATTTAGATCCTAAGTCCTCCAGAAGCCTACGGAGCAACTCCACAGGCGTGGGGGGCTTCTTACCCCAAGCAGCTGGCCGGGAGGGTTTCAAATTAACACTGTTTTAGCCGAAAAGGGACTCTTTTTCCCCAACCAGAATTTTTCATTAAAACATTTCAGTTTTTTTTTCAAAATTTCTCCTTTTTTCAAAATTTTCTGATAGAAACACAAACTGTCCCAACCTGCCAGGTGGTTCTGCTACGTTTCTGTATCACTTTGCAGTTTGCTTCTGTCTGACTTTCACTGATTGGCTGAGTCCTGTTTTATTGTGCTGATTGGGAACGACTCCAAAGGCATTACTAACCCCCCCCCATTTCCGAAATTAATTCTGCAAGGGACTGGAACCACGCCTGAAACACACATTAGGAATCAGAATGGGGCCAAAATGCTTCCCTCCGTCCCCGCCTACGGACACTTCCATGGAATATTCCATTTTTTATCAGCTCTGTTAACAAAACAAGACCCCATCCATCCATCCATCTTGGCGCATGTGCTGTTCAACATATTCATAAATGATCTGGAAAAAGGGGTAAACAGTGAGGTGGCAAAATTTGCAGATGATACAAAACTACTCAAGATAGTTAAATCCAAAGCAGACTACGAAGAGTTACAAAAGGATCTCACAAAACTGGTGACTGGGCAACAAAATGGCAAATGAAATTCAGTGTTGATAAACGCAAAGCAATGCACATGGGAAAACATAATCCCAAATACACATATACAAGGATGGGGTCTAAATTAGCTGTTACCGCTCAAGAAAGATCTTGGCGTCATTGTAGATAGTTCTATGAAAACCACAGGCATAATTTTTGGGGGGAGGAGAGCAGGGGGGCATTGCCCCCCAAACTGCAAGCTTCGGGCAGGTGTGGAATTTGCCCCCCCACATTCGGCCCCATTGGCCCGATTGGAGCTGTACCCCAAATATAGCTCCCCAAACTGTGGGGCGCACCTCCTAGGGGAGCATAGAGGAATGTTCAGGGGGGGCACAGCAGGGCCTCGGCCAATCCCCATAGGGGTGGGGAGGGAGCACCACCTAACCCTGCTCTGCCCCCAGCTCCACTCCTGGGCATGGCCCTGGCCCTGGCCCTGACTGTGGCCCCTCTCCCAGTTCCCAGCAGCATCCCTGCTCCCAGCCCCAGCTCCCCACTACAGCTCCTTAGGGGGCATGGACCAGGTAAGGGGGGGAGCACGCGCAAAAACTTTTGGGGCCCACTGAACTACACCTATGCTGAAAACATCCTCTGAATGTGCAGTGGCAGTCAAAATTGCCAGGGTGTTTGGGAGAAGGAGAGTTAAGCCTATTGTTTTCTCAGGCCAAAAGGCTGCTGGAAATGTATAAGAACCCTGGGACACGATCCTACTTCATCTCAGATCTGCTTTGGGTTTCAAGAGGGGGAAACCTTAAGCCACAAGGATTGAGATCCCCAGTCACTGACTGGAGTCACCCTGAATATGGACATTGGACTATAACCTATGGACTATTTCTAAAAGGACTTTTGGCAACTACAAACTCATCTCTGGTATGTATCTGAACCTCAAGAATTGAATTCAAGTCTGTCTGTATATTGATCTTTTAACCAACACTCTCTCTCTTTTCTTGTTTAATACACTTTAGTTTAGTTAATAAGAATTGGCTGTAGCGTGTATTTTGGGTAAGATCTAAGTTATAATTGGACCTGGGTATGTGGCTGATCCTTTGGGATTGGAAGAAGCTTTTCTTTTACATGATGAGATCAGATTTTCAGTAATCATCATCATATCTGACAGGTGTGTCTGGACGGAGGCCTGAGGCTGGGCACTTTAAGGGAACTGCGTTGTTTGAACTTCTGAGTAACCAGTGAGGTACTACAGAAGCTGTTTTGGGCTGGTTGGTAAATCTAAGTATTGGAATATCCACCAGCTTCTGCGGTTTGTCTGCCTCGTTCTGTTTGCAGTTCACCCTGATTGAGTGACCTCAGCCGGCTCCCACGGGCAGCGCCGTCACAAGAGGTCTATAAAATCATGACTAAGGCTGCGAGTCTGTCACGGATTCTGTGACTTTCTGTGACCTCGTGACTTCTGCAGTGGCCGGTGCTGGCTCAGGGGCTGCTTCAGCCGGGCAGCCCCTGGACCAGCAGCAGTAGTTTGGGTGTGTGGGAGGGGGCTCAGGCCTAGGGGAAGGGGGTTGGAAGGGTGCGGGGGGGCACTAACTTCAGGGTGGGGGGTTCCCCGCCTCCCACTGTCATGGCCCTGCAGCTCCTAAGTGGTGGAGGGGCCAGGGGGCTCCATGCGCTGCCCACGCTCACAGGCCCCGCCCCCACAGCTCCCATTGGCTGTGGTTCCCAGCCAATGGGAGCCGCGCAGCCGGCGCTTGTGGCGGGAGCAGCGCACGGAGCCCCCTGGCCCCTCCACTGCCTAGGAGCTACAGGGACACATGGAGCCAGGTAGTGAGCCCCTGCCAGCCCTGCCAACCCTCCTGCCCCCAACACCAGCCGGGGTCCCAAGCTCCATGCCACAGCCCGGCCCCCCTGAACATCAGCAGGGTCCCAGGCCACCTCCCCCAGTCCCCGCAGCACCCCTGGACTGCCCCCACAGCCCCGCCCAAGTTTTAGTTAGGGGTATATAGTTTACTGCCTGTGACCTGTCTATGACTTTTACTAAAAGTACGCGTGACTAAAACGTAGCCTTAACCATGACTGGTGTGGAGCCAGTGACTAGGGAAGTGTTATTTACCCTGTCACATAACACACGAACCAGGCGTCACCCAATTAAATTAATTGGCAGCAGGTTTAAAACGAACACAAGGAAGTATTTCTTCACACAACGGTCAGTCAGCCTGTGGAACTCGTCACCAGGGGATGTTGTGAGGCCAAAAGTATAATTGGGTTCAAAGAAGAACTAGATAAATTCAGGAGGACAGGTCCAGCAGTGGCTATTAGCCAGGATGGGCAGGGACGCAGCCTCATGCTCTGGGTGTCCTAAACCTCTGGCTGTCAGTAGCTGGGAATGGGCGACAGGGGATGGATCACTGATAATTGTCCTGTTCTGTTCATTCCCTCTGGGGCACCTGGCACTGGCTGCTGTCGGCAGACAGGACGTTGGACTAAATGGACCATTGGTCTGACCCAGTGTGGCCGTTCTCACGTTCTTGTCATGCCGACTGACCCCGGGGGCTAGATTTAACACATGCTGCCGGCAGGTTGAGAAACATGGAATGATTCGGTTGGCACAAGCAGCCCAGCAGTTTGGATTTATCATTTGAATCACCAGAAATCCCCTTGTGTTTCCATGCTGGGAAGTGGGCTGGTCCGACAGCACCACGTTCCTGCCAGGTCCAGAGCACAAGATGCGTTTTGGCCTCCGCTCGCAAACAAACGCCTCCTTTGCATTCCCAGGCTGTGGTGAGAAGTTACCCAGCCAGAACCGGGGGGGAGGGGAGGCCATGCTCTCTGATTTCAGCAGCTGTTTGGCAACATGCCTGGCGGGTCGGGAGCCGTAAATCATGTGGGACGTTACTGGTACAACATGAAACGTGGCTTGTTCCCCAGGAGGCACGTCTAACATGCATGTAATCAGCTGCTTCTGATCCGGCGCTACGCCCTCAACGGGGACGGGACACCCAATCCCAGGCCCTCCACTTTCACTAGGGTGACCTGAGTTCCACTTCCGGCTCCAGCAGGGAGCTGCTGCATGGCCCGGGCTGAATCCCCTTGCCGCAGTCCCCCACTCCCCGTGTGCACGCTGGGGGCCGGATCCTAGCCGGGGGACTCTTCTGTTAACTCAGGGGCTGGCTGTCACCAGCAGCTGTCCCTGCAGCCTGTCCCCCGAGTCGCTGCTTCCAGGGCAGCCAAGCTCAGTGGAGCTGGAGCGACTGGGTGCACGTCTGAAGTGAGCAGGGGAGGGGCCCGCCTCAGTCTAGTTCCAGGCCATGCAAACAGCCCATGCACCTGGCAGGGTCGGCAGAGAGAGCAGGGCCAGAGGGTCTCCGGGGCAGGGTGTGGCGGGCCTGGGGAATAACCAGAGGCCATTGGTCTCTGGGGCTGCCAATCCAGCACTCCCACCAGTGCAGCAATTCTTTTTTTTTTTTTTTTTTTTAATATAATGGAGAGATCCCATCTCCTAGAACTGGAAAGGACCCTGAAAGGTCATTGAGTCCAGCCCCCTGCCTTCACTAGCAGGACAAGTACTGATTTTGCCCCAGATCCCTAAGTGGCCTCCTCAAGGATTGAACTCACAACCCTGGGTTTAGCAGGCCAATGCTTAAACCACTGAGCTATCCCCCGCTTCTCTAAGACAGACACCCCCCGCCCCGCCCCGCCCTGCCCTGCCCTGCCCCGCCCCGCCCTGCCCCTGTGTTGGCAGCCTCACGCTCGGAACCAATCCTGCATGGCCCGAGTCTCCCCCTGGGGCAGGGATGGGCTCTGTTCCCGCCCTCGGGGGTTGGCACCCCTGGCACTGCCCGCACTAAATCTGCACTTGGCTGGCGTGGCGGTGTAGCACTGGTGACCGGCATGGAGTAAGGCCCCACGACATTTTAATACCAGGCCGCCAACCACATCCTCCAGGGCTGCCCCGCAAACTGAACAGCACACAGGGTACTGGGTGCTGGCCGCTCCTGCCGCAGGGCACCGGGCAGAGCTGAGGAATCACGCAGTCCCACGGGAGGAGGCGCCCGTGCTGACTCCCAGAGGCCAGCTCCTTCCCAGCTCCATCAGCACCGAGAGTCCACTCGGACCTGGTGCGAGGCCCTGGGCACAGTGGAGCAGGGGCGGAGGCAGTGTTAGGAGACCCCCACCCCCTGAAAACACACAGGCTGTTACTGCGAAAGACGGGGAGGGACGGGTCTGCAACCAGTCAGATCCCGTCCAGGGTTCCTGCCCAGCCCAGAGTCTCAGGGCAAGGTCGCTGAAAATAACCCAGTGGGGCACAGAAAGGTGTTGGGGCCCAGAACTCAGGTCTCCAGCCAGTGTAGCTAGCTGCTCCGGGGAGGCATGGGGGCCCTGAGGGGTCCCGCCCAACGGTCCAGCCCCTTCCATACATCTCACAAGGCCCAAGATAGATGCTGGAGGGATAGCTCAGTGGTATGAGCATTGGCCTACTAAGCCCAGGATTGTGAGTTCAATTCTTGAGAGGGCCACTTAGGGATTTGGGCATAAATTGGTACTTGGTTCTGCTAGTGAAGGCAGTGGGCTGGACTTGATGACCTTTCAGGGTCCCTTCCAGCTCTATGAGATATAGGTATATTATCTCCACACACACACATATATATATATTTAATCCCACAAGGAGATGGAATCTCAGGCTCCCCACTGGCGGGTGGAGTCGGGATGGGCCGTGAGATACAGCCCTCAGAAATCACACCCCTCTGCCCGTCAGGCTGGGTTGCGATGGTTGTTATCTCAAGAACTGCCGGAGCGGGAACAACGTGTATAGCGGGAGTGCTGAGTAGGGGTGACACTGGTTTTCAACCAGACACTTCGGGCTTCGGCATGTGTGTCTGGGAGCCATTTGACAAGCCCTGATGTCTGGCTTTTTCATCGGGGGGGGGGGGAAGAGGCGGAGCGGGGCCAGGGCCATGGGGGGAGAAGTGGAGCAGGGTGTGCCCTTGAGGAAGGGGCAGATAATGGGCGGGGCCTATCAGAAGAGGCGGGGCAGGGGCGGGACCTCGGGGGTTAAGTTATCAGCCCTGACAAAGGTGGCAACCCTACTGCTGAGAGCCATTGAACCAAACTGCAAACTCTGGATATGATGGAAACCAGGACAAGCCAGGGGGTGCAGCTGCCCCCTGGCACCCCGAGTTTCAGCACCTAGGAGAGCAGCATGTCCCTGCCCGGCCTGCGGTGGTGACGGGCTCCTTGTCCCCCTAGGGGCAGGGAGCAGAGGGGCTGGGATTGGAGTAGGTGGGGGGCCGTGCGGGCGATCGGGATGAGCCGGGGGTCTCAGCTCTGGGCCATGGCACCATCTTCCCAAGAGCTCATGTTTGTCGCTGCGTCGGGCTCCCACTGCCCAGCAGAATCCCGGGCCGGTCAGTGGGCACCCCAAGCCCTGCTACCTGCAACACGAATGGGGGTGCCCAGCACCTGGCCTGCCAGCTCCTGGTCCCGGCTCCGGGGGGCCCCACAGGCCGGCCAGGGGAAAACCAGGCCTACAAAAGACAGCCGGAGGAAGGGGTCTGCCAGAGACGGGGAGCGTGGGGATGGGGCCAGCAGTGAGAGCAGCCAGGACGTGTGCGGTCCCAGGAAACGCCCTTGGACGCCCTCTGCCCTCAGGGCCCCGCTGGGCACAGAGGCGCTGAGCAGTCTGAGGGCAGGCTGGAGCGTGGCAGAGTGAGGCCGACGGGGCAGGAATCTGGGAAGCCTGCAAAGATCTAGGAGCAGGGCTTAAATGCGGAGAGATTATTGCCTGGAGCCCCCCCTCCCATTCGGGGCTCTGCAGGGCGCTGGGCCTCAGGGCTTCTGCCCCGTCGGGGGGGGGGGAGGGCAGTTGCTGGGCCTCAGGGCTTCTGCCCCGTGGGGGGGGCGGTTGCTGGGCCTCGGGGCTTCAGCCCTGCAGGAGGTGCTGGGGCTCCCACGGGTTTGAAAAGATTCCCTGGAGCTCCACTGCGGACGGCTCCGGTTGAATTTAAGGAGCCCCCAGGCGAGTGCAAACAGTGCCCCCGGCAGGATCCAGGCCAGGGTCGCTAGCCATGGGGCCACGGCCAGGGGCTGTTGGGAGGGGTTCGTGCGGGGCCACGTGCCAGCGGGCAGACGAGCAGAGCGGTGAGCTGCCAGCGTCCCCAGCTGGCCCTCGCCCGATCCCCAGGCAGCACTCTGCCCCCTGGCCACAGCGATCCCACAGGGGCTGAGCTGTGCCCGGCCCCCACCTCATGCCTGTCTTCACTCCCCGCCCGGCCCACCTTCCCTCCGCCTCTGGGGCAGGGCAGACACCGAGCCCCCTCTCCAGCACTGCCAGGCTGCCCTCCAGTGGCCTGACGGAGCACGGCAGGGCCATGCCCGCTCGCTGCGTACCCCCCCGATGCCCGAGGGCAAATGAAGGGTGGGGCGGTGTGACGGAGCAGGGAGCAGGGCAGATTTGACCTGGGAATGTTGCAGGGGGGTTGCAGTGGGGATGTGGGACTTCCCTTGAAGGAAGCTACCTGAGCTGTAACCTGAGCCAGGAACGGGGGTGGGGAGAATTAACACCTTCTGCCCCGGAGACTGGACAAAGGAGAGGAGCAGCGGGAGGAGTTTGGAGTTAGTTTCGGTTTGGGCTGGGTGGTGCAAGGCAGGGAACCCCAAGCTGGGGTCTAAGCTCCCTGAACCTCCCAGAGGGACCTAATTGAGGGGGTCTGGTCGTACCTACACGCTCTGCTTGAGACTGTGTTCCTGTCCTTAAATAAACCTTCTGCTTTACTGGCTGGTTGAGAGTCGCAGTGAATCTCGGGAAGAGGGGTGCAGGGCCCTAACTCCCCAACAATCCGCAACAACTGGTGGCAGTGGTGGGATCTACTGCACCCCGTGGACGGCGCTTCCTGCAGTAAGTGACTGGGGAGCAGTAAAACGAAGGGGGATTGACGGGGACCAGGCCTGCTGAAGAGTGGGAGAGAGACGGTTATTACCCCTGGGAGTGTGTGACCAGCGAGAAGGACTTTTGCAGTAACAGGGTCCCCCGGGGGGATCGCAGCGAGTGGTCCCAGGGGCGGAGGAGTCTGCAGCTCGACCCTGGCAGAGAGGCGGTGACCTCGAGAAGGGCTGGCACACTAGGGGGCCCCCTGGGAACTGTGGGGAGCTGTGAGCACACAGGCCGGTGAGTGGCCAGCAGGAAGATGTATGCCAAGCGGCTTAAGAGCGACCTGGTGGAGCTGTGCAAGCAGAGGCGGCTGCGCATTGGGAGGCTCACCAAAGAACAGCTCATTGCCCAGCTGGAGGCGGAAGATCGCGCGAATGAACTGATCCCTGTGTCTCAGGGAAGCAGCCTGGCAAATGCAGCGCAGGCACCAGTGTCTGTCCCAGCTGGGAGTGGTCAGCCGGCTGCTGAGGGCTTCCCGAGACCCCTCCTTCCTATGCCTAGGGGAAGGGTGGGGAGGAGCCCAGCAAATACCGAAGGCGCCGTGACCCCCCCGGCCAGCAGGGGGTCCCCCCGGCGAAGCTCGCCGGCCAGCAGAGGATCCTCCCGGCGACGTTCGGCATCCGTGGAGCGGAATTGGCTGGAATGGGAGAAAGAGCTAAAACTGAGAGAGCTGGAGGATCGTGAACGACAGAGACAGCATGAACGGGAGGAGAATGAGAGACAGAGACAGCATGAAGAGAGACAGAGACAGGAGAATGAGAGACAGCGTCAGCATGACCTGGAACTGGCGAGATTGAAGGGCAGCGAACCCCCGGCTGCGGTGAGTGAGGGGGGACCCAGGACTGCACGGAGCTTTGATAAGTGCATCATGGCCCCATACAAGGAGGGGGAGGACATGGATGACTTCCTGGAGGCCTTTGAGACGGCCTGCGAGCTGCACCGGGTTGATCCCGCGGACAGACTCCGGGTCCTTACCCCCTTACTGGACCCCAAAGCCGTGGCATTGTACCGCCAACTGGGAGAGGCAGAGAAAGGGGACTACGAACTATTCAAAAAGGCCCTGCTACGTGAGTTTGGGCTGACTCCTGAGATGTACCGGGAAAGGTTCCGGAGTCAAGATAAAACCCCTGAGATCTCATATCTGCAACTAGCCGTCCGCATGGAAAGATACGCCAGCAAGTGGGCTGGTGGGGCCCAGACGAAGGAGGACCTGATTAAACTGCTGGTACTGGAGCAACTGTATGAGCGGTGCCCATCCGACCTGAGGCTGTGGTTGGTGGACAGAAAGCCAGAGAACCCGCGACACGCCGGGCAGCTGGCTGATGAGTTTGTAAAGAGCCGGTCAGGGGGTGGCAGGGAGGAGCCCCAAAGGAACAGGCCCGCCGCGATGCAGAGAGAGAGTCACCCTGGGACCTCCCAAAGGGGGAATATGGGGAATCCCCTCCCACGGGGAATGCCCAGCATCAGGGACAACCGACCGGCTCGAGGGGACCCACGGGACCTGAGCTGCTATTACTGCGGCCGAAGAGGCCACGTTCGGGCCCAGTGCCCCAAGCTCAAGGACAGACTGAGCAGACCGAACCCGCACCGGGTTAACTTGGTAGAGGCCCAGACGGACGAGGGGCAGGCTTCCCACGCAAGAGGGGCTGGCAGCTTATCAACTGCTCAAGAGAGAGAAGGGCCCCCGGCCAGCTTCTCTAGGGGGCCAGATGCTCCGGATTCAAAGTTCTCCGTTTACAGGGTTGGCGCGGGGCTGTCCCTGCGGAGCGAGTGCCTTGTTCCCCTGGAGGTGGATGGGAAGAAAGTTTATGGATACTGGGACACGGGCGCAGAGGTGACACTGGCCCGGCCCGGGGTGGTGGCCCCAGATCGGGTGGTACCCAACACCTTCCTGACCCTGACCGGGGTGGGCGGGACCCCATTCAAGGTTCCCGTAGCGAGGGTACACCTGAAATGGGGGGCCAAGGAGGGCCCCAAGGACGTGGGAGTGCACCACCATTTGCCCACTGAGGTGTTGATGGGGGGGGACCTAGAGGACTGGCCAAGCAGCCCCCAGACCGCCTTAGTCGTGACCCGTAGCCAGAGCCGGCGAGGGGCACTACGCCCTGACCTTGGGAAGGATGTCCCACCGGAGGCACCGAACCCTTCCCGGGTGGGGAGGGAACACCCAAGGACAGGCCGCGGGGTGACTGGGGCTTCCGACCCAGCCGACGAGAGGGAGCAGGTCCCCATCCCTTCCCCAGCCGCCGAGTTCCAGGCCGAGTTGCAGAAGGACCCCTCCCTGCGGAAGCTAAGGGGCCTGGCTGACCTCAGTGTGGTACAGACCATGAGGAGAGGATGCAAGGAGAGGTTCCTGTGGGAGAAGGGGTTCCTGTACCGAGAGTGGGCTCCCCCGGGGGAAGTGGAGTCGTGGGGGATCAGGAGGCAGCTGGTGGTTCCCCAGAAGTTTCGCCACAAGCTACTGTACCTGGCCCATGACATCCCTCTCGCAGGGCACCAGGGGATCCGGCGCACCAGGCAGAGGCTGCTACAGAACTTCTACTGGCCCGGGGTCTTCACCAACGTCCGGCAGTACTGCCGATCCTGTGACCCCTGCCAGAGGGTGGGGAAGGCCCGGGACAAGGGGAAGGCAGCATTGAGACCTTTGCCCATCATAGAGGAGCCTTTCCAGAAGGTGGCCATGGACATAGTGGGACCTCTCAGCAAGACGACCCGGTCTGGGAAGAAATACATCCTGGTGGTGGTAGATTTCGCCACCCGCTACCCCGAGGCAGTGCCCTTATCGTCCATTGAAGCAGACACTGTGGCAGATGCGCTGCTGACCATTTTCATCCGAGTGGGGTTCCCCAAGGAAGTCTTGACGGACCAAGGGTCCAACTTCATTTCGGCCCTACTCCGGTGCTTGTGGGAGAGATGTGGGGTCCGGCACAACTGGGCCTCAGCATATCACCCCCAATCCAACGGGCTGGTGGAGAGGTTCAATGGGACGCTAAAAATGATGCTGAAAACATTTATGAATCAGCACCCGCAGGTCTGGGACAAGTACTTACCTCACCTGCTGTTTGCGTACAGGGAGGTACCCCAGGAGTCTACCGGGTTTTCGCCTTTCGAACTGCTGTATGGAAGGCGGGTAAGGGGGCCCCTGGACCTGATGAGAGACGAATGGGAGGGGAAGGCCACTCCTGACGGAGAGTCGGTGGTGGAGTATGTCCTGACCTTCCGGGAACGACTTGCCGAGCTCATGGGCCTGGCCAGGGAGAATCTGGCCAGAGCCCAGAGGAAGCAGAAGGTCTGGTATGACCGCACAGCATGGGCCCGCGCCTTCGCCACTGGGGATCAAGTGATGGTCCTCATCCCCGTGAGGAAAAACAAACTCCAGGCCGCCTGGGAAGGGCCCTTCAAGGTTGTCAAGCAACTAAACGAGGTAAACTATGTGGTGGAGCTGTCGAACCGGGCACACCACCACCGGGTGTACCATGTGAATATGATGAAGCCATATTATGACAGGGGAAATATGGTGTTGGCCGTGTGTGGACAGTGGGAGGGGCAGGGAGATGACCCTTTAGTAGATCTATTCCCTGGGACAAGAGTTGGCTTCCCCCTGGAAGCAATTCCCCTCTCTGATCGGCTAACCCCTGCCCAGCGAGCTGAGATCGGAGGGGTGCTGCATCTGTACCAGCAGCTGTTTTCCAACCAGCCTGGACGCACTAATCTGACTGTCCCCCGGGTGCAGACAGGATCGCACCCGCCTATAAAATGCTCCCCCTTCCGAGCCACAGGGAAAACTGCTCAGGACCTGGAAAGAGAGGTCAATGACATGCTGGCTTTGGGGGTGATCCAGCCGTCTTCCAGCCCTTGGGCCTCGCCGGTGGTGCTGGTCCCCAAAAAGGACGGGTCGATCCGGTTCTGTGTGGACTATCGGAAGCTCAATGCCATCACTGTAGCCGATGCCTACCCCATGCCCAGGCCGGACGAGCTCCTAGACAAGCTGGGAGGTGCTCGGTACCTTACCACCATGGATCTTACAAAGGGCTATTGGCAAGTGCCGCTGGATGCAGATGCCAGGCTGAAATCGGCCTTTGTCACCCCTCTGGGGCTCTATGAGTTCCTGACCCTGCCCTTCGGCCTCAAGGGAGCGCCGGCCACCTTCCAGCGCCTGGTGGATCAGCTACTGAGGGGGATGGAGAGTTTTGCCGTGGCGTATATCGATGACATCTGTGTCTTTAGCCAGACCTGGGAGGACCACATATCCCAGGTTAGACAAGTGCTGGACCGACTCCAGAAGGCTGGGCTGACCGTAAAACCGGAGAAGTGCAAGGTGGGGATGGCTGAGGTATCCTACCTAGGCCACCGGGTGGGAAGCGGCTGCCTAAAGCCGGAACCAGCCAAAGTGGAGGTGATCAGAGACTGGCCCGCTCCTCAAACCAAAAAGCAGGTCCAAGCCTTTATTGGGATGGCAGGATACTATCGGAGGTTTGTGCCCCACTTTAGCGCCATAGCCGCCCCCATCACTGAGCTGTGCAAGAAGGGGAAGCCAGACAAAGTGGTCTGGACTGAGGAGTGCCAGGAGGCTCTCCGGGCGCTGAAGGAGGCTCTGGTCAGTGGCCCAGTTCTGGCAAACCCAGACTTTGACAAGCCCTTTATGGTGTTCACCGACGCCTCAGACACAGGACTGGGGGCGGTGTTAATGCAGGAGGATGAAAAGGGGGAGAGACACCCCATCGTGTACCTGAGCAAGAAGTTGCTACCCCGGGAGCAGAACTACGCGGCCATCGAGAAGGAATGCCTGGCCATGGTGTGGGCCCTCAAGAAACTAGAGCCATATCTCTTTGGGCGTCACTTCACCGTGCACACCGACCACTCTCCCCTGACCTGGCTGCACCAGATGAAAGGAGCCAACGCCAAGCTCCTGAGATGAAGCCTGCTCCTGCAGGATTATGACATGGACGTGGTCCATGTGAAGGGACGTGACAACCTGATAGCGGACGCATTGTCCCGGAGAGGGAGCCCTGAACTTCCCCAGGTCACTGGTCAGAGTGACCCCGCTCAGTTCAGTCTCGAAGGGGGGAGAGATGTGACGGATCAGGGAGCAGGGCAGATTTGACCTGGGAATGTTGCAGGGGGGTTGCAGTGGGGATGTGGGACTTCCCTTGAAGGAAGCTACCTGAGCTGTAACCTGAGCCAGGAACGGGGGTGGGGAGAATTAACACCTTCTGCCCGGGAGACTGAACAAAGGAGAGGAGCAGCGGGAGGAGTTTGGAGTTAGTTTCGGTTTAGGCTGGGTGGTGCAACGCAGGGAACCCCAAGCTGGGGTCTAAGCTCCCTGAACCTCCCAGAGGGACCTAATTGAGGGGGTCTGGTCGTACCTACATGCTCTGCTTGAGACTGTGTTCCTGTCCTTAAATAAACCTTCTGCTTTACTGGCTGGTTGAGAGTCGCAGTGAATCTCGGGAAGAGGGGTGCAGGGCCCTAACTCCCCCACAATCCGCAACAGGCGGTGGTGGCCACGGCTGACTGCCCCAGCTTGACCCTGGGCAGCTGGTGTCACCTGGACTCTTCCCCCGGTCTCCACAATCTCCACCCCACACTGGCTGAAGCCGGCCTGCTGCAGGCTCCTGGCCGTGCCCTGTGCTCCCCCCAGCTTAGGGTGAGCAGACAGCAAGTGTAAAACATCAGGACAGGGTACGGTGGCACCTATGTAAGAAAAAGCCCCCAACATCGGGACTGTCCCTATAAAATGGGGACATCTGGTCACCCTACTCCAGCTCCGTACGTGCCCCCCGCCCTTGGGCCTGGCAGCCTGCACCAGAGTCACAGTACAGTAACCAAACCCTGCCCCCGGGGCAGCCTCCCGCTCCCCTTCCACCCCCTACTGCCCCGATCCAACCCCCAGGGACACCGCAGCCCCTGCTGCCCTGTGCGTCACGTCAGCCGCGTCCGACCCCGGGAGAGCCTCCCGCTGCCCCTTCCATCCCCCACTGCCCCGATCCAACCCCCAGGGACACCGCAGCCCCTGCTGCCCTGTGCGTCACGTCAGCCGCGTCCGACCCCGGGAGAGCCTCCCGCTGCCCCTTCCATCCCCTACTGCCCCGATCCAACCCCCAGGGACGTCTCAGCCTCCCGCTCCCCCTTCCACCCCCTACTGCCCCGATCCAACCCCCAGGGACGCCTCAGCCCCTGCCGCCCTGTGCGTCACATCAGCCGCGTCCGACCCCGGGGCAGCGTCCTGCTCCCCCTTCCATCCCCCACTGCCCCGATCCAACCCCCAGGGACACCTCAGCCCCTGCCGCCCTGTGCGTCACGTCAGCCGTGTCCGACCCCGGGAGAGCCTCCCGCTGCCCCTTCCATCCCCCACTGCCCCGATCCAACCCCCAGGGACACCGCAGCCCCTGCTGCCCTGTGCGTCACGTCAGCCGCGTCCGACCCCGGGAGAGCCTCCCGCTGCCCCTTCCATCCCCTACTGCCCCGATCCAACCCCCAGGGACGTCTCAGCCTCCCGCTCCCCCTTCCACCCCCTACTGCCCCGATCCAACCCCCAGGGACGCCTCAGCCTCCCACTGCCCCTTCCATCCCCCACTGCCCCGATCCAACCCCCAGGGACACCTCAGCCTCCCGCTCCCCCTTCCATCCCCCACTGCCCCGATCCAACCCCCAGGGACACCTCAGCCCCTGCCGCCCTGTGCGTCACGTCAGCCGCGTCCGACCCCGGGGCAGCGTCCTGCTCCCCCTTCCATTCCCCACTGCCCCGATCCAACCCCCAGGGACACCTCAGCCCCTGCCGCCCTGTGCGTCACGTCAGCCGTGTCCGACCCCGGGGCAGCCTCCCGCTCCCCCTTCCATCCCCCACTGCCCCGATCCAACCCCCAGGGACACCTCAGCCTCCCGCTCCCCCTTCCATCCCCCACTGCCCCGATCCAACCCCCAGGGACACCTCAGCCCCTGCCGCCCTGTGTGTCACGTCAGCCGCGTCCGACCCCGGGGCAGCGTCCTGCTCCCCCTTCCATCCCCCACTGCCCCGATCCAACCCCCAGGGACGCCGCAGCCCCTGTTGCCCTGTGCGTCACGTCAGCCGCGTCCGACCCCGGGGCAGCCTCCCGCTGCCCCTTCCATCCCCTACTGCCCCGATCCAACCCCCAGGGACGTCTCAGCCTCCCGCTCCCCCTTCCACCCCCTACTGCCCCGATCCAACCCCCAGGGACGCCGCAGCCCCTGCTGCCCTGTGCGTCACGTCAGCCGCGTCCGACCCCGGGAGAGCCTCCCGCTGCCCCTTCCATCCCCTACTGCCCTGATCCAACCCCCAGGGACGTCTCAGCCTCCCGCTGCCCCTTCCATCCCCTACTGCCCCGATCCAACCCCCAGGGACGTCTCAGCCTCCCGCTCCCCCTTCCATCCCCCACTGCCCCGATCCAACCCCCAGGGACACCTCAGCCTCCCGCTCCCCCTTCCATCCCCCACTGCCTCGATCCAACCCCCAGGGACGCCTCAGCCTCCCGCTCCCCCTTCCATCCCCCACTGCCCCGATCCAACCCCCAGGGACACCTCAGCCTCCCGCTCCCCCTTCCATCCCCTACTGCCCCGATCCAACCCCCAGGGACACCTCAGCCTCCTGCTGCCCCTTCCATCCCCTACTGCCCCGATCCAACCCCCAGGGACGCCGCAGCCCCTGCTGCCCTGTGCGTCACATCAGCCGCGTCCGACCCTGGGGCAGGTCTAAGGAGCATGCACTGCAGACGACGGGTGGGGGGAGCCGGGACTGGAACCCGCCCCCCTCCGTACCTCATGGACCCCCATGGCGAGTTGTCCCTGAGGGCTGCAGGGCACATGGGAGGTGCTACCCAAACCACGCAGGGAGACCAGAGTAGGGAGGGGCCATGGCCAAGCCCGGGCCTGGGGGCAGGGAGCTGCCGCTGCTGATCCCACCCCTGGGCTGCTTTACAGAGCATGGGAGGCCAAGGTGCCGAATTTGCACCCGCACTGCAGCTGCCTGAGCAAATGGGGGACATGGAGGCGCTAACGTGCGCCTGGGCTTCACCTGCCTGAGTCCCAGCCCGGCCTCTCACGGCCCAACTTCTCCACCTGCACACGGGTGAATCCCGGCACCAAGCCAGGGCTCCCCAGCTCCCGCTGCCCCCGAGCTCAGAGCCACCTGATCCGACAGCATCAGTCCCTGCTGCCCCAGCTACAGCACAGCCCTTGTTAGGGCAAGAGGATCACAGCAGAGCCCCACTGATGGCACACGCTGCCGATGGAGCGACACACACGTAACGCCGACAGACCCCACCGTCAGTGGGCGGGATCGAACCAGGGACTTCGGGAGCTTAGTGCATGAGCCTCAACCGCATGAGCTAGAAGCCACGTGGCCCTTAGCGACGGCTGTAGCGCAGACTCGTTAATCTCTCTCTCTAAGTGGTGTCGGTGCCACTCGCTGGGACGGACACCACCCCCAGGCGGTGGGGGGGTTACACACACATGCTCTTTATTGGCACGACAAGCTAGCCATGGGCTGCCAAGTCTCCAGCACAGACACACATACATATATACACACATATATATCTATATATCTCCTCACTCTATGTTCCATTCTGTGCATCCGAAGAAGTGGGCTGTAGTCCACGAAAGCTTATGCTCTAATACATTGTTAGTCTCTAAGGTGCCACAAGTACTCCTGTTCTTTTTGGGGATACAGACTAACACGGCTGCTACTCGGAAACCTTTCCTAAAGTGCAGCACCCAGCCCTGGACACCGCATCCAGCCGAGGCCTCCGCAGTGCTGAGCTGAGCGGGACAGTTACCCCCTGTGTGTGACACACAACAGTCCTGTTAACACCCCCCAGCCCCACCCAGAATGATACCCGCCTTTTTCACAACTACATCACAGTGTTGACTCCCATTCAGTTTGTAGCCACCGGAACCCCCAGCTCCTGTCCAGCAGTGCTGCCCCCCAGCCAGCCAGGCCCCAGTGTTGAGTTTTGCTTTGGATTTTTCCTTCCTAAGTGTAGAACTTTGCACTTTGTCTTCATTGAATTTCCTCTTGTTGATTTCAGACCAAGTCTCCAATTTGTCAAGGTCATTTTGAATTCAAATCCTGCCCTGCAAAGGGCCTTCAACCCTTCCCAGCTTGGTGTCATCTGCACGTTTTATAAGCATCCTCTCCACTGCATTATCCAAATCATTAATGATAATACTGAATGGTACCAGAGCCAGGACTGACCCCTGCAGGACCCCACTGGATACGGTCTCCAGTTTGAATCACTGACAGCTGCTCCGAGCACAGGCATTCACCCAGTTGTGCACCCCCCATAGCCATTTCCTCTTGTCCGCAGTGCCCTGGTTTGCTTCTGAGCTGTCACGTGGGGCTGTGGCAGAGCCTTACTGAAGTCGAGATACATCACATCCTCTGCTACCCCCTGAGACAAGCCCTGTGTTTGGGGTCCCCCCCCGGGGACTCCCTCCATTGCCCCCCCCAGGCGCTGGGAGGCCTGGCTGGTGTCTGGGGATGGTCTAGGAGGGGAAAGCACCGCATTGCTGTTAGTGGAGGTGGGGGGGGGGCAGAGGACCTCACCCGCAGTCCCCTCTCTCCCCCCAGCAGGCAGGGAGCTCATGCATCCGGCCTGGATCAGCACCGGAGATGTTTGTGTGCAGGGTTCTCCCAGTCTGCCCCCTGGGCAGGGCGGGCGGGGCTCCCCGGAGGGCCTTGCTGCCTGGGCTCCGACTCTGGCTAATGACCCCCCAGGGGGAAGAGAACAAAACAGCTCCAGCTCTGCCTTTGTGTTCCAGCTGGGGAGGGGAGACGCTGAGCAGGATGGGGGAGAGCAGCGGGGCTGACCAGACCTTCGTCCTGCCCAGGGGCCGAGCCCTGAGCACCCCCGCCCCCCATGGGAACCCGCAGGCTGGAGCAGCGCCCAGTTCCACCGAGACCAGGAGCCAGTCTGTGCCCGTGGCCAGCGCCAGCGCTGCTGAGGAGGGGGTAGGCACCCGCCCGCTGTGGCACCCGCGGTGGGCTCCCCTCCTGGCCCCTGATACCGAGGCAGGAGGTTCAGCACTCCTAGGGGCGCTGTTGTTGTTTGCAGGGATGTCGTAGCCCTGTTGGCTCCAGGGACCCACTTCTACTGGGGAGCGAGCGGAGCTGTCGAGCTCCACAGAGTTCTTCCTCTGGGCGGGACACCGAGCAAGTGGCGCTGCTAGAGACAAGGTGTGAACAGACCCTGCTCTCGAGGGCCCGTTCGAGGGGTTAACACCCCCCAGGCAGGTAGGAGGCTCAGCAATGGAACCCAACAGACAGCCACACCCGAGACAGACCCCCATCGCCCCACCTACCTCACAGACCCAGTAACCCCCCCAAACACCCCGAGAGATCTGTGCTCCACAGCCAGGCCCTCGGATACCCCAGAACACGCTCCGAGGAGCACGCCCGGGATACACGGCGTAACACACTCAGAACCGCCTTCACCAAACAAAGACGCTGCCCCAGAGGAGCAGATCACATCATGGAATGGGGCAGCCACATACCCCGTCAGAACCTGCTTCAATACAGAAATAACCCCATCACCCCCAACCGCACACCCCTAGTTGTCACCTACACCCCACGCTGGAACTCAGACGGGTACCATCAAACACCTACCACCCATACCCAATGGGGACCCCATCCTGAAGGAAATCTTTCCTGAACCCCCACTTCTGGCCTGCAAACACCCCCCAGCCTCTCCAAGCTCAGCATCAGAAGCAGGCTCCCCACAGACCAGAACACACCGACGCCGAGCGGCAGGCACCAGACCCTGATGCAAAACCTGATTAACACCCCCCCACAACACACCTGACAAGCTCCAGGTATCCCACCCATGCCTACCACAACATGCGGGGTACCTCAGCCAGTGCCCAAGGGCTTGTCTTCACACACAGCACTACACCCGTGCAGCTGCGCCGCTGTACTGCTAGTGAAGATGCTCCTACACCGAGAGCCTCTCCCGTCGGCCTCGTTACTCCACCTGCCCGAGAGGCGGTAGCTGTGTTGACAGGAGAAACTCTCCCGGCGACCTAGCGCTGTCTACACAGGGGGTTAGGTGGGTGTGACTCTGTCACACTCCTGAGCGATGTCGCTATACCGACAGAGGCCTGTAGTGTAGACCAGACAGCTGAGTTCATTTCCCAGACCTGCAGACGAGCTCGGTGTAGCTGGAAAGCTTGTCTCTCACCACCAGAAGTTGGCCCAATGAAAGATATTCCCTCCCCCACTTGTCTCTCTGATGTTGTTAGCACTGACTAGGCTAACTCTGGGTATTCTTGGCATCCAACTAAACGTCCCATCCCTCTTTGAGTCATATGAAATTCTTGGCCTCAATGTCTTCCTGTGGCCATGAGTTGCGCAGGCTAATTGCATGTGGTATGAAAAGGCTTTTGTTTCAGCGGCTGTGAATTTCCCACCTTTGAATTCCATCACCTGTCCCCTCGTTCTTGGGCTGAGATTCCCTAGACCAATCGGCCTTTTACCATGGCCCCTGTCATTTCTCTCCTCCCTGCGGTAACAGTCCCAGGCTTTTCAATCTCTCTCCACAGGAGAGTTTTGCCAGGCCCTGATCGCTCGGAACCATGTGGCAGGGGATGCTGTGGAGATGGACCCTGGGCTGGCTGGAGCTCGGGGTGGACCCACTCCTGCGTTCCCAGGACTTGTCAATCATCGCTTACGTGTCGGACGGTTGCTCAGCCCCAGGTGGCCCTAGTGCTCTGCAGGTTTCGTAGGGTGGTCACTAGGGGGCGCTGTGCTGGGAGGGGGAAGGTTTCTGGCGCCCCCCAGTGGGCAGTGGGTCCCACCTGGAGTGAGAGTTCCAGAGCTGAGCGGAGGGGAGGAACCAGGCCCATAAAGCAACATCCTGGACTGGGATTTTCTACAGCTGGGCGCAAGCCAAAGCGCAACCCTGGGTGTTTCCAGAGCGCAGGGACCATGAGCTCTGCAGCGTCCCCACCCCGTGTCCTGCAGCTTTTAGCCGGAGACCTTCTCTGCCTGCCTGCCTGCCCCGCTCCCCCCGCCCCAGCCTCCCGCTGGGCTCATGTCACCACAGTCCCCGTGGATGCCCCGGAGCTCTGGCTGGCTCGGGGTGAGGACCCTGCCAACAGCTATCGGCCGAGCGAGGGACCCTGGGACAGGACCCAGGCCAGGGGAAGGCCATTAGTGACCAAACCCGACCAGGCCCTGCAATAGCTTCTGGGGTGCGGGGGAGGCCGTGGGGGCTTCGAGGGAAGGGATCTGCTTGGCAGTGACGCTGGAAATCCCGCCCAGCCGGTCTGGCTTCAACACCCAGCCAAGGGAGGGAGACGCGCTCGGCGAAAAGAGAGAGACAAAGCAGCTCACGGCTAAAAGGGCCCATGCTGGGGGGATGGGGTGCAGGGGGGCCAGACGTGGCACTGGGGCTTCAGGAAAGGGCTCGACAGAGTCTCACCGGAATCTAAGCAGGGAAATGAATTCAATGCCCTGGCCGTGGGCATCGGCCCGGGGACTGCAGGGCCTGAAATAACTGATACCCAGTGCTGGCCTCACAGCCACCCGCAGCTTAAATACAGCCACCGCAGCCACCCAAGGGAGCCGGGCCCCGGCCACGAGAGGAGCGCGCCAGCCAGCACTAGCCGTGGCCTCAGGCGCTGCAGGGTGCACCCTGGAGGGCGACAGTCGCAGGCCGCTGCATTGGGCAGGTGGTGCCAGCGGCTGGAGCGAAGCAGCCTGGGAACCTGCCGCCTGAGGGCTTTGGGGAAGGGTGAGCCCGAGCGAGAGCCCTGCCAGCCAGGCCAGTCTGACCCACGCTCCAGGCCAGTGTCTCCTCAGCCTCCACTCCCACCACGCTGCGGGACATGGAGCCTGCCCGGCCCCCTGGGCATGCCAGGGTCCTGTCCTGCAGGGAGACACCATGGTCACCATGCTGCAGACCCATGACCCTCGCCATCCTGGCCTGGCTCAGTGTCACGGAGTCCCCGGGCGATGCTCTGGAACTGCTCCCCACAAAGCCAGGCAGGACTCTGGGGAGCCTCCTCTCCCTCGGAGCAGACTGTCTTTAGGGCAAGAAGCTCACACAGCTTCACCTTCCTGGTCTGACCTTGGAGCATTCAGCATATGCCCCTCCGTGCGCTTCCCACAGCGAGTCCGCCCAGGCGGGGTCCTGGGGAAGCCAGAGGTTCAGCACGCACCCCCACTTCGCAGTCAGATGTGACTCTCAGCCAGCCAATAAAACAGAGGTTTATTAGATGACAGGAACACGGTCTAAAACAGAGCTTGTAGGTACAGAGAACGGGACCCTTCAGCCGGGTCCATTCTGGGGCCCAGTGAGCCAGACACCCCCATCTGCCCTCACTCCCCGTCCCCAGCCAGCCCCAAACTGAAACCCCCCTCCAGCCCCTCCTTTCTGGCCTTTGTCTCTTTCCTGGACCAGGAGGTCACCTGATCTCTTTGTTCACCTTTAGCTATTCCCTTGCCGGGGGAAGAGCCCCAGCCATTTGTTGCCAGGATCCCGAGTGTCAGCCATTTATGCACGCTGGAGACTTAAGAAATGCATAGGAGAAACTGAGGCACCCACACAGTATTCAGAGGAAACATTAAGAACAGTTCCACTTCGTCACACTCAGCAGGTGGACGTGCCCAAAGGGGGTCAGCCTCTGTGCCCACCTGTCACCACCAGTGTTCCCTCTAATTTTCCCCACGCATGTGCAGAATGAATATTGTGTGCCATCACCTCCATATTGGTGCACATAACAACGTTCATGTGGTGGGGGTCGGGCCGAGGGGTTTCATAGACTCATAGACTTTAAGGTCAGAAGGGACCATTATGATCTTCTAGTCTGACCTCCTGCACAACGCAGGCCACAGAATCTCACCCACCCACTCCTGTAACAAACCCCTGACCTATGTCTGAGCTACTGAAGTCCTCAAATCGTGGTTTAAAGTCCTCAAGGTGCAGAGAATCCTCCAGCAAGTGACCTGTGCCCCCGCTGCAGAGGAAGGCGAAAACCCCCCAGGGCCTCTGCCAATCTGCCCTGGAGGAAAATTCCTTCCCGACCCCAAATATGGTGATCAGCTAAACCCTGAGCATGTGGGCAAGACTCACCAGCCAGACACCCAGGAAAGAATTCTCTGTAGTAACTCAGATCCCATCCCATCGAACATCCCATCACAAGCCATTGGGCATATTTACCACTAGTAGTCAAAGTCGAATTAATTGCCAAAATGAGGCTATCCCATCATACCATCCCCTCCATAAATTTATCAAGCTTAGTCTTGAAGCCAGATATGTCTTTTGCCCCCACTGCTCCCCTTGGAAGGCTGTTCCAGAACTTCACTCCTCTGATGGTTAGAAACCTTCGTCTAATTTCAAGTCTAAACTTCCTGATTGGAGGGGGGCTCAGGGCCGGGGCAGAGGATTGGGGTGCGAGAGGGTGAGGGGCCTGCCTGGAGGTGTGGCTCTGGAGGGGGCGGGGATGAGGGGTTTGGGGTGCAGGAGGAGGCTCTGGGCTGGGGCAGGGAGTTGGGGTGCAGTGGGTGAGGGCTCCAGATGGGGGTGCAGCTCTGAAGGGGGCAGGGATGAGGGGTTTGGGGTGCAGGCTGCCCGGGGCTATGGCAGGGAGAGAGGGCTCCCCCCAGCTCTCTCTCCCCGCAGCAGCACCTGGGCTGGGGGGGTGAGAGGCGCCTCTCCCCCAGTCGTAGCAGGTCTGTGCCGAGGCTGGGTTGGGGCCAGGGGAGGGGCGCCTCTCCCCCCATGGCAAGTCTGGGGCAGGTCCGTGCTGGGGGAGAGGCACTGTCCTCACTGCAGCCCTGAGCCCCTGCGTGGGGTCAACAGGCAGCTATGTGGCCGCGCAGCTTAGCGGGAACTGAGGTCACCACCGCCCCCTTGTGCTCCCCAGGCCCAACAGGTGCTGCAGACTCGGCTCCGGCCAGTGGCGCTGTTAGCCCTGGAGGAGCCGGAGCCGGGGGAGACTGGGTGGCACAGGCCTCGGTCCCAGCTGCCATTCCCCGCCCATTGGACGCTGCCTCTGCCTGGCTGGCTCCACGATGCAGCATGTCCAGCTCCTCCTTGAACCACCCGGGGCCCTGCGGACCCCACAGAGAGACCCAGGCTCCGGCCTGGTCACTGTCCAGCCGCGTGGGCCCTGGCAACCTGGCCTCTCTCCACCCACTAGTGCATCCTGGGAAAATCCAGGCAGACATCCCATCCCGCCAGCCACTGCAGCCAGGGACGGAGGAGTGCCGGGTAGCGGGGCTCCGGGCCAGTCCCCTCCCCCACAAGAGGGGCTGGAGCGATGGAGACAGACTCGCAGCAGAGTCCCAGTCTGCCTGTGCGTCAGGTTCAGCGCTCAGGACACTGGTGCAAGCTGGAGTAGCCCCACTGGCCTCAGGGCGTGACTCCAGATTGACCCTGGGTCCCCGAGCTCAGGCAGGGCCGGTGCCGTCTCCTGGGTGGTGACGGCAGCTGGCGGCAGAGGTGCCGGGTTCGAGATGGAGAGGCTGGCTGGTCCCTGCTGCAGCCCCAGCCAGTCACTCGCCCGACGCCGCTCCGGCCCTCCACCCGCCTGGCAGCAAACAGCAGAATCCATGACTTGGAGCCTGCGAGTAGGGGGCCAGATGGGACCCCCCAGACCCCCTCTCCCCACCCAGCCAGGGGTGAGTGGGAACAGGGTGATCTCCCGCGGACAGCGGCTGGAGCCCTGTGCCCAGGGTTCCCTCACGGCCCCCCATGGGGATAAGGATTTCTTCCTGCTCCGGATCAGGGCCACTATGTGCGGGGGAGGGGGAGAGAGGGGCAGTGGGAGAGATGGGGGATGGGGGAGCAAGGGGGGGTTCAACCACCTGCAGCACCAGAGCGACCGGGACGTGGGGGAAAGTGGGGAGCGCCCGGTGCAAGTGTCCAAGCCGGGGGATGAGGACACGTCTCCCTCCAGCCCATCCCCACATGGAGGCCACGAGGCAGGACTGAGGGGTGCTGCTGGCTGGGGCGGGGTGCAGGGGGGCTTGTGTGACGGAGCAGGGAGCAGGGCAGATTTGACCTGGGAATGTTGCAGGGGGGTTGCAGTGGGGATGTGGGACTTCCCTTGAAGGAAGCTACCTGAGCTGTAACCTGAGCCAGGAACGGGGGTGGGGAGAATTAACACCTTCTGCCCGGGAGACTGAACAAAGGAGAGGAGCAGCGGGAGGAGTTTGGAGTTAGTTTCGGTTGGGGCTGGGTGGTGCAACGCAGGGAACCCCAAGCTGGGGTCCAAGCTCCCTGAACCTCCCCGAGGGACCTAATTGAGGGGGTCTGGTCGTACCTACACGCTCTGCTTGAGACTGTGTTCCTGTCCTTAAATAAACCTTCTGCTTTACTGGCTGGCTGAGAGTCACAGTGAATCTCGGGAAGAGGGGTGCAGGGCCCTAACTCCCCCACAATCCGCAACAGCTTGTCCTGCAATGGAGACAGAGGGTTTGCCAAGCCGGCGCCCAGTTACCGTGGGTCACGGCCCTGCCCCCTCCCTGCTCTCGCTGATCATGCAATTTCTGCCTGCACCTGCAGGCCGCTGGGTCTGTCCCTGCTGCAGCGCGGGCAGGAGGAGCAGTGAAGGGAGCAGCGAGGATTAGCGTGATCGTGTCACCGGCCCAGCCTGCCGGAGCGATAATCCCACGCCGAGCCCATGGGCTGGGACACTGGCAGATCCGCACGGCAAGGCCATGCCCTGCCAGCAGCACGGGAACCTGTAGCAAGGAACAGGCAGCGTCTGTGTGTGTCTGTGTGTCCGTGTGTATCCACAGCGTGCGAGACCTCCTTCGTGTCATCTCAACAACACACACACGCACACTTCACCCTCCCTACTAAAAATCAACCGAGACCATTTCAAACACAAGAACGTTTCGATCTCATTGAATTCGCACTCTCAGCCTGGACAGGGGAACAGGGCAGGGGGCTGCCGTGGGCGGGGAGCAGGGGCTTTGTTTGTAAGCAGCTGGTTTGGCTGGAATTTTAACAATGAACCAAATTGCCAGAGACACTTTCCTGGGCTGAGGGTTTCCGAGAGAGGGTCCCATTCCTGCAGTCCGGGGTTAATAGCCGGCTCTTTGCTCCCATAGCCCGGGTGGACCCAGCGACAGGTCCGGCCCTGCGGCGAGGGACACGTGGGAATTGACGGGGTCGCTGTAAGAATCCACTTGCCTGAAATCGAAATACGAACAGAACTTACTCCTGTCACGTTGTTATTCCTGCCAGTCAAACCCCCTCCCACCGACCCTCCTGGGCAAAACCCTTTGGATCCCAAAGTCCCTCATGCCCCTCTGGGCCCAGTCTGGCTCTGCCGTGGCCATTTCAAATTCCCATCAAGCTTTTCACAGTTATTACGTAAGAGCCCTGGCCACTTAGGCAGAAACGCAGCTAACTAGCGGCCCAGGAAAGGCTTTGCCCCGAGGTCGCGGCAGCCTGGCTCACCAGCAGCAGATGGAGAACTGCAAATGCTGCTTAAAAAAATGAAATCAAAATAGCCTGACTGCTTAGCGCGGGCCTTTAATTCATTTCTAGCAGCACCGAAATCCCAGCCCCAGTTCCTCGCAGCTGCATGGCACAAACGCACAGACAGAGGGAAGGGGCCGAAGGCAGGAGAGAAACCAGAGCCCAGGCGTGTGGGTGGCTGACCTGGCAGCTCCGACACCGCGCGCTCGACGGCAGAATTTGCTTAAAACCCCAAAAATAACCCCCCAGCTCGCTGGGGCTACGCCGCGGCACAGATCCACTCAGCAGCCGCTTGCACGTGGCTGAGTCTAGGATCCGGCTCCAGACGCCGGCACTGCAAACCAGAACCCCACCGGGGCTCAGTAAAGTGAGGGACTGGTGGGAACACCACTCAGAGCTATTCATACACCTCCGCCTGCCCCACGGGTCCCCCGGCGATTCCCGTCCTCCAGAATCCGCAGTTCTGCCAATGCCTCAATCCATCCCTTTCTATTCCAGCCTGGACTCTCCCCCCAGTGCCCCTCAGTCCCAAGTAACCCCCCTGCTCTCCCAGGCCTAGGCTCCCCACAAACCCAGCTCTCCCAGTGGTCCTCACTCCTGACCCCCAGCCCCCCGCCTCCACCGAGCAGCGTCTGCCAACCGTGCCGAGTTTTGTGAGATGAAGAAACATCCTCCCACAGCCCATTTCCCTGCAGTGTCGTTTGAAAGCCGCTCCCCAGAGGTGCCTGGCAGAGAACACAGCCTTTGGGGGGCAGCTGTGGGCCCCGCGACGGCCTAGCGCTGGATGGGGAGCTGGGCACTACAGCAGGGAGCCCTGGGGGCCCAGATCCTGCGGGGACGCAGGCACGTGCATGGCACAGCCGCGTTGACATCAATGGAGCAGCGCTGAGCCAGTCCCGCAGGCCTCAGTTACAGCTTAGCAGGGCCAGGACCTGGCGCAGCAGCCCGGGCGCCGGGGAGGGGACCCCGAGGAAATGCCCAGACCAGAGTAGGCCAAGGACAGAGACCCCAGGACAGGCCTGATCTGGGCACGAAACACCGGGGAGCTCCAGCCTGAGGAACACCCCGCTCCCATCCCCAGCCGGCTGATTCCCGCCGCGTGCTGCCCTTCACACCAGCACGGCCAGGCCGAGGGAGAGCCGGTCCTGCCCCAGGTGCCAGGCAGGAGAGATCAGGCCCAGAATCGCAGGCCAGACCCAGCGCCCGCAGTGGGGGTGTTGCCTGGGCGAGGACTGAGCACAACAGCCCCCCAGACCTGGGCCAGCTGGGGGTGGGGAGAGGCAGGTGTAAGAGTGAGCAGCCAATCAGATCGTCCCTGTCATGTGACAGAGCAGCAAATGCTGAACCAGGTGACTCTGGGCTATGTGCATGGGGGGGGGGCGATGTCCAGCCCCAGAGCTGGAGAGCGGGGGGGGGGAGGGGGCTGTGCCCCACCCTCAGAGCCCCACGGATGGAGTAGGGGGGCCACGCCCCACCCCCAGAGCCTGGGGGTGACTGTGCCCCATCCCCAGAGCTCATGGGGCAGGACGACTGTGTCCCTGCCTGCATGGCTCAGGGAACGGCACCAGGAAGATGGGGTCTGGGTCCCCTGCAAAGTGTGTGAAACACTCCTGTCGCGGAGGGTCAAATTCGCCCTGGGCCGCGTATCACCAGCTGGGCCCAGGCACGAGTGACGATGGCAGGCTGGGGAGAGCCAGCGCCACTGGGCTCAGCCCCCATATAACTACAGGAGGGGGAAAGGCAGCAGATGGGACCCGTGGGCTGCAGGCGCTGACGGTGGGGAGGTATTAAGCACTCACATCGGCTAGCTCGGCCAAGCACCAGCTAACGCGGGTGGGCCCGGTAAGGATGACGAGGAATCGTGTAGGGAGGGACCAGGGAGACAAGCTGCAATCGGGTTAGGAAAAGGAATATTCACACCCAACCTAGGAAAATCTTCCTCACAGGGCTGGGTCCAGCCCGGAGCGTCCCCAAGGGAAGGGCCGGGAGCGCCAGCGCTCAGAACATTTACCAGAACTCTAGCGACCAGGGACAATCCTGTCGGGACAAACTGAGGCCGGAGCCAGAGGCGGTTTCTCTGCTGCAAGGAAAGGATGTGAAGGCTCCAGAAGAACTCTGGGGGGCTTGGAAGCTCGTCTCACCAGCAGAAGTTGGCCCAATAAAAGATCTCACGGCCCCAGCTCCTCTCTCCAAAGCTAGGAGCGACTGTTCCGAACTGACCTCCTGCATCGCAGAGGCCAGAGAACCCGGCCCGTGAGTCCCACCTTGCACCTGTTCGAAAGAGACGCCTGAATCCACCCGCCCCTTTGCAATCTGGCCCATTGGTTAATGACCTGAGGGACGCTGCTTTTTTTACAAACGTACACCTTATTTCTATCTGGACGTGTCTCGCCACAGCCAGCCACTGCGGCTTGTTCCGGCTGGACTAGATTAGAGCCCTTGCCAAGAGAAATCTCTTCCTCCTGTAGGTACTTATAGACTGTGATCAAGTCACCTCTTAACCTTCTCTTTGTTAAGCTAAACAGCTTGAGCCATAAGTCTCTCTCTGGGAAGCGGGTTTTCCAGACCTTGAATTGTTCTTGGAGCGTTCTGAACCAGCTTCCCTTCTGAGGAGCGGCCACCAGAACTGGACATGGTACCCAGGGATGGTCGAACTGATGCCGTCCACGCAGGGAACCCCCACTTGCTAGTCGCTGCTTGTGTGTCTTTCTCAGCCACCACCCGCCCCTGCAAACTCATGCTCACGTGGCGTCTGGGCCTCCCGGGGACTGGTCCAGAGCTGGGCGCCAGCACCAAACCTGTGCTTCCGTGGCACTTGGCTCCCACCAGGACCTCCAAGGCCCAGGTTTGTAGAGGTATTTGGGCCTTGCAGTGCCTAACTGATTTAGGAACCTACATCTCGTTTGTAAAAGGGGCTTAGGCACTTTGGAGCCTAATCGCTTTGACTGTCAATGGGATTTTGGCTCCTAAATCCCTTTTGAAAATGAGATTGGGCTCCTAAATCCAGTTGGCATTTCAATGTCGAGTGCAGCAAGGCACAGGCAACTTTAAAAATCAGGGCCTGAGTCCTTGTCAGTTACTGCCCTCCAAACTACAGCCCCCACCTGACAAGGTGACCTGTGTCTGGGGGTCCTTGAGGCAGCACCTTACCTGTAACATGATTAAAGGCATGTTGTTCAAGTGAGTCCGAGCGCTCCATACATATAACTGACCTCTCCATCCCTGTTCACTGCTCCAATCACCTCTGGGCCAGCTGCAGACTTTCCCCACACTGATTTCGTTTGCTCTCCCAGATGGCTGCGATATTGACTAGCACTGGGCCGAGAACAGGTCCCTGCGGGACCCCACTGAAAACACCACGCAGGACGACAATTCCCCAGGTACAATTCCTTATTGAGATTGACCAGTTCGCCAGGCAGGAACCCACCGAATGAGGGCGACACTGATTTTGCCAGGAGCGAATGTCTCCATCAGAATGTGCAGCGGGAGTAAATCCAACACCATAGTGAACCTACGCTGTTACCTTTACCAGCCCGACCCACAACCCCATCTCAAAACGGTCAGACCAGCCCTACTGGAGTCAGAGGAGTCAGCCCCCAGGGTCTGCCTCTTGCCTCGGCTGCAACCAGGCATGCTGGGCCCCGGGGCCAGGAAAGGGCCCTTTGGGTTACAAGCCATCGGGGCAGCCAGCAGCTCACACTGGGGTATGCCTGAAGGCCCATTTCAGGGGTGCACTAGAGGGAGTGTGTGGTGGGATGTCTCTCGGTGAGACCCCAGTGTCACACTGCAGGGACGGTGGGCTGGGGGCAGTTAAATCTTCCCTGGCAGTGAGCATGTACCCTGGGGCCCAGAAACCTCCTTCCCAGGAGCAAACCACGGCTGCTCCCCCAGCCTGGCCAAGGGGGCACAGAGGGCAGGGGAGGCCCCAGCAGGAGGTCTCCCCCCACCCAGAGCCAGGCCAGGGCTCTAGCCCAGCCCACACGGCTCTTCGGAGGACAGGCAGGAGCTGACACTGCGCTCCCCTTCCGCCCCTCCAGGGCACAACGTGCTCCTCTCCAGCAACAGGTGCTTCCCAGCTCCAAGGTGAGCCCCCTGGGGGCCAGGGCTGAGCAGGGGCTAACCGAGGAGAAATCCTGGGACCCCCGGGGAAACCTGGCCTGGGCACCTCCTCTGACGTGAATACGTGAGACAGAGCTCTGGTCACCGTGCAGAGTCGCCCTGCCCCTCCCCACTGTAGGGACCCCTCCCCACCTCCCAGGACAGAGCCCGCGAGCGCCTCTGCTCCTGCCCCGCTCTGCACCGCCCGGCCCGTCCCCACCGTCCCGAGCCCGGCTCCCCTCACCTCTCCGGCTCGTAGCCGGCCTGGAGCAGGCGGGCGCTGTACCTCTGTGCCGCCGTCTCGTGTCCCGCATGCAGCGGGGCGCAGCCGTTCATGGTCCCCGGGCGCCGCAGCCGCTGCCCAAGCAGCGCAGGCTCCCGCAGGTCCCCCACGATCAGCCGGTAATCATAGTGCGGGGGCTCCCAGCCGGGGAACGGGCTCCCGGGCTGCGGCTGCTGCCCCTCCATGGGCCCCGGGAGCGCTCAGGTGGGGACAGGGCACCGGACAGCAGGGCAAGCGGGCACGGGGCGTAGAGGTCGGGCACCGGGCAGGAGCCTGGCGGGGAGGGTCGCACGGGAACCGAGTAGGGGCGCACAGGGATCGGGCAGGGCGCACGGTTCTGGAGAGGGGCGCACGGGATCGGGCAGGGCGCACGGTTCTGGAGAGGGGCGCACAGGGATCGGGCAGGGCGCACGGTTCTGGGAAGCAGCAGGCTCCGGGTCCCGGGAGCTCCTGCCGCGGGGGAAGAGGGGTGTCTGGGCCGGTGCCAAGTCCTCAGTCCCCAGGCACAGGGCGGCGATCAGCCCCCACAAGAGTGCGGGGAGAGCCCCGGGCCCCAGCGGCGCACATGTCCCGGCCCGGCCCGGCAGCTCCTTCTTCACCCCTGCAGCAGCTACTCGGCAGATCGGGGAAGCAGCTGGGAGTGTCCAGGCGCATCGAGCCAGGGGATTTACACTCCGCCATCTCCACCTCCTCCCTCCCCGCTTTGCACACCCAGGCCGGGCGGTCTCCACCCACGCTGAGCCGGGCTGAGCCCGGGAGAGCGGCGCAGGGGGGAGCCGGGGGCAGAGAAGCGAAGGCTGAGTCCCTGTCCTGGGCAAAGGGGGGGACGGGGCCCCAGACGGTCCGAAGGGGGAGAGCGGGGGGGCTTGGCAGAGGAGAGTTCACGCATTGGAAAGACCCCCGGGACTCCCTGTGAAATCCCCGGAGGTCCTGCCCCAGCAGCGCGGCAGAGACACAGGGACGAGGCCGAGCACAGGGGGCTGCCCGACTGGAGGATAACAGCCTGCTATGCTGCCCGCCCATGGAGCTCCCGCTCTGGGCGGTGGGTAACGCTGGCACCTATAGAGCCTGTTCAACACTGTCCGGACACGTCTCCCCTCGGAGCACTCAGGGGATCCGTGCTCTCACCCTGCACTGACAGCGAGGGAAACTGAGTCACGGGCATGGCACATGACCGGGCTAAAGTCTCTCCCAGCAGGCCAGTGTCAGAGCCAGGAATAGAACCCAACGTCCCAGTCTGGTGCCCCACCCACCATGCACAGGACCTAGCTCCGTTTTAAATATGGGGAAACTGAGGCACAGAGCGGTTATGTGACTTGCCCAAAATCACACAGCAAGTCAATGAGAGCTGGGAATAGAACCCAGGAGTCCTTACTCCCTCCGCCCACTTCTCAAATGACTAGATCCCACAGCCCTTCCAGAGATGGGACTGGAACGCAGGAGTCCTGGCCCCCAGCCCCATGCTCTAACCACTAGACCCCACTCCCGTCCCAGAGCTGGGACTAGAACCAGGAGTCCTGACACTCAGCCCCTGCAGCCTGCGCCGCTCAGGCCTAGACAATGGGCCAGGCCTTTCCCAGAGCTAATCCCCTTGGGGTGAGAGCACACGCAGCATAACTGTCCTCCGCACTCCTCCCTGGAGGAGGGTGCCCTCCTGGTCATTCAGAACCAACTGGATTTCTGTGCTGCCCCCGAGCGTGCCCAGAGCAGGAAGTGGCAGCCGCCCCCTGGTGACCTGTTTTGGCTCCGTCAGACCTACCAATTCCATTGCCTAAACCCACCCGCGAGGTCTCCCTGCTGGGGTGCACACGGAGCTCCACCCTCCGAGCAATGGGGAAGGGTGTTCGCAGAGCCCTGCCCTGCTACCCCCCAGCCCAACCTGGGCCCCTGCTGGCCCTGATTCACACCAGCGAGGAGCTGGGGCGTGGTGCCCCACCTGCAGACTGGACGGGCGACGATGCTGATCATTGTGGGAGATGCTGCGATAACGGAGGGCACAGGAGCAAACAGAGGACACGCCAGCTAGAGAGCAGCATGGCCCAACTGGGAGGGCACTGGGAGGGGACGCAGGATTCCTGGCCCCGCCCTGCTGGGTGGCCTTGGCCCAGTCCCTGCCCCTCTCTGGGCCCTGGTTTTTCCTCCTACCCTTTGTCCATTTACATCAGACGCTCTTTGGGCACAGCCTGTCTCTCCTGGCAGCATGGGCACAAAGGGGCCCAGGTCCTGGGTGAGGCCTCTGAACAATAATAGACCAGAGCGATTCGTTAGCCAGACAGACATCCACAGCTGGTCGGGCCCATAACACCCATCTCAAATGCTGTACTCCAGACCCTGCCCTGCCACTCTGCTTTGTACCGGGTCCAAGGAGGACACGACGGCGCTTTGCCAGCACCGATTCACTGGCTAGTCTCTCGGGTAGCAGGCGAGCGCCACGTACCGCACTGATCATTGGCTAAGGTGCCCCTGCGGCCCAGGCCCCATTGTGCCAGCCCTGGCACAGACACCCAGCTCCCACCCCGGTGGGCTGACAAGTGACCGGCTGGTGCAATCTGTCAGGGGAGGGCTCCCGGCCGGAGGATACAGCGTGTGCTGTTCTGGGGCTGTGGATGGGCGGGGCTCATGGCTTTGGCAGCGGGTTCTCCCTTTGCCCTGGCCCACATCTCACGGGGCGGCTGCTCTGCCGTTATCGCCACGAGGAATCAGCCCAAAGGCGAAGATGGAGCCGTCCTCGGTTCTGCCCTGTCTCCTGGGGCCGTCAGTCCAGAGCCAAGTGCCCGCCACAGAGAACTGAGCTGCAGTGTCCCACAGTCTCACCCGTCACTGCGTCAGGGCTCTCCAGGGGGCAGGAATGGGGGCTGGGCTCGGCCCTGGCGGGGCCGTACAGACTAGGCGCAGGCCTGGGAACTGGCGTCAGCAAAGCCAAGTGGCACACGCCAGCCCCGGGGCGGGGGTGAGACCTGCAGCAATCGGCGCCTGCCCCTGAAGTACAGCTGCTGGGCAGGTTGGGGGCGCTGCCTGAGGCTCAGCAATGCTACATCCGCTTTGGGACAGGAAGTGAAGAAGGTTCCTGCACCCAATCTGAACTGGAGGGCGGGACTAAGGGTGGAGGAGCCTAGTTCACCTGTGGGAGTCAGGCCAGGCCCTGGTTTAGTTCTGTCCGTAGTGCAGGCGGGTCTGGCGGGCTTTGCCCCAGGAGCTGGGATTCGGGAGTCCCGCCCGTCCCAGCCGCTTGGCTCAGCCCAAGGTCACAGTTTACATTGCAGCCAAGATCGGCCTTTGTTTGGGATCCTTGAGCTAATCCTGCTGGGATGGTCAACAACAACATCGGCCCTGCCCCAGCGCAGCAGAGGTGCTGGAAGTTACTGTTCAACCTCTCCCGGCAACCAAATCCTGTCCCAGAGACCCCCCCCACTAGCCACCGGCCCAGAGACTGCCCCCCCCGAGCCACCGGCCCGGAGACCCCCCCCCCACTAGCCACCGGCCCAGAGACCCCCCCACCGAGCCACCGGCCCAGAGACCCCCCCCCGAGCCACCGGCCCAGAGACCCCCCCCCGAGCCACCGGCCCGGCCCAGAGACCCTCCCGCCCCGAGCCACCGGCCCAGAGACCCCCCCCCCACTAGCCACCGGCCCAGAGACCCCCCCACCGAGCCACCGGCCCAGAGACCCCCCCCCACTAGCCACCGGCCCAGAGACCCCCCCCCGAGCCACCGGCCCAGCCCAGAGCCCAGCCTGAGCCACCATCCCAGAGACCCCACCCGAGCCACTGGCCCGGCCCAGAGACCCCTGCCTGAGCTACCGGCCCAGAGACCCCACCCCGAGCCACCGGCCTGGCCTAGAGACCCCCCCCACCCCGAGCCACCGGCCCAGAGACCCCCCCCGAGCCACCGGCCCGGCCCAGAGACCCTCCCGCCCCGAGCCACTGGCCCAGAGACCCCCCCCCCACTAGCCACCGGCCCAGAGACCCCCCTACCGAGCCACCGGCCCAGAGACCCCGCCCCGAGCCACCGGCCCAGCCCAGAGACCCCACCTGAGCTACCGGCCCAGAAACCCTCCCGCCCCGAGCCACCGGCCCAGAGACCCCACCTGAGCCACCATCCCAGAGACCCCACCCGAGCCACTGGCCCAGCCCAGAGACCCCACCTGAGCTACCGGCCCAGAGACCCCACCCCGAGCCACCGGCCTGGCCTAGAGACCCCCCCCACCCCGATCCACCGGCCCAGAGACCCCCCCCGAGCCACCGGCCCGGCCCAGAGACCCTCCCGCCCCGAGCCACCGGCCCAGAGACCCCACCCCGAGCCACCGGCCCAGAGACCCCCCCCGAGCCACCGGCCCGGCCCAGAGACCCTCCCGCCCCGAGCCACCGGCCCAGAGACCCCACTCGAACCACCGGCCCAGCCCAGAGACCCCTGCCTGAGCCACTGGCCCAGAGACCCCACCTGAGCCATTGGGTCTGTCACCGGAATAAAGTGTGCTCTCAACTCGCGTTAAAATAGCAGTGAGGACAAGGCACTCAGCTTCTAGTGCGGGCTGTAGGTTGCCACTTTTTGCTGGACGTATTCCTGGAGGTTTCATCACATGACGTGATCTTTAATTAAAGATTAATCTTTAATTCCTGGAGACTCCCGGCCAATCCTGGAGGGTTGGCAACTCTAGTGGATTAGGAGCTCATGGTAAAGCCCATAGAGGGGTTTGGGGGAACCTGCACTGCTAACCCGAACCGCCTCATCGTCACGCCTGTGTGAACCTGAGTCGAGCGTCCCCCACTGCCCCAGCTTTGCGCCCCGGCGGGGCGGAGCGGCTCCCAGCCTACCCCGGCGTGAGAGGAGAACTGGGCTCAGGTATGACCACCCTCACGCCATGCACGACAGACACGGACCCCTAAATACACACAGCGTCACGAGCTCACGGCTGGGGGGCTATGGGGCTTCAGAGACCTGTGTGTGGTGTGCTGACAGGGGTGGGGGGTATGTTGGGAGTGTGTGCTGAGGAGGATGGTAGGTGGGGGCATGTTGTGTGTGTTGTGTGTGTTGAGGGGGATGGTAGGTGAGGGTGGGGTATGTTGCGTGTGTTGTGTGGTAGGTGTGTGTTGAGGGGGATGGTAGGTGAGGGTGGGGTATGTTGTGTGTGTTGCGTGGTAGGTGTGTGTTGAGGGGGATGGTAGGTGGGGGTGGGGTATGTTGCGTGTGTTGTGTGATAGGTGTGCGTTGACGGGGATGGTAGGTGGGGGTGGGGTATGTTGTGTGTGTTGTGTGATAGATGTGCGTTGAGGGGGATGGTAGGTGGGGGTGGGGTATGTTGTGTGTGTTGCGTGGTAGGTGTGTGTTGAGGGGGATGGTAGGTGGGGGTGGGGTATGTTGTGTGTGTTGTGTGGTAGGTGTGTGTTGAGGGGGGTGGTAGGTGGGGGTGGGGGTATGTTGCGTGTGTTGCGTGGTAGGTGTGTGTTGAGAGGGATAGTAGGTACGAGTGGGGGTTATGTTGCGTGGGCCCCTGCTGGGTGTGCTGTGTGATAGGTGTGTGGTGTATTTGGGATACCTGTGCAGGTGCGTACATGGGTTGTGTCCCAGGTGCAGCCTGTGGGAACAGCTCTCCAGGGCCAGCTCGCTGAGGATGTGGGAGAACGGCCACGCCTTGGTCTGCCCGGGGGTCGGGGGTGCAGATCCCTTAAAATAAGCCAAGTGATGGTCAGGTTCCCCCGCTCAGGTCTGCCAAAGGCCCCAAGCCAGGGCTTTGTCAAGCCTGACCTTAAAAACCTCTAAGGATGGAGATTCCTCCACCTCCCTAGGTAACCCATTCCAGTGCTTCACCACCCTCCTAGTGAAATAGTGTTTCCTAATATCCAACCTAGACCTCCCCCACTGCAACTTGAGACCATTGCTCCTTGTTCTGTCATCTGCCACCACTGAGAACAGCCGAGCTCCATCCTCTTTGGAACCCCCTTTCAGGTAGTTGAAAGCAGCTATCAAATCCCGCCTCATTCTTCTCTTCTGCAGACTAAATAATCCCAGTTCCCTCAGCCTCTCCTCATAAGTCATGTGCCCCAGACCCCTAATAATTTTTGTTGCCCTCTGCTGGACTGTCTCCAATTTGTCCACATCCCTTCTGTAGTGGGGGGACCAAAACTGGACACAGTACTCCAGATGAGGCCTCACCAATGTCAAATAGAGGGGAACGATCGCGTCTCTCGATCTGCTGGCAATGCTCCCACTAATACAGCCCAAAATGACGTTAGCCTTCTTGGCAACAAGGGCACACTGTTGACTCATTTCCAGCTTCTCGTCCACTGTAATCCCCAGGGCCTTTTCTGCAGAACTGCTCCTAGCCATTCAGTCCCTAGTTTGTAGCAGTGCATGGGATTCTTCCTTCCTAAGTGCAGGACTCTGCACTTGTCCTTGTTGAACCTCATCAGATTTCTTTTGGCCCAATCCTCTAATTTGTCTAGGTCTCTGGACCCTATCCCTATCTTCCAGGATATCTACCACTCCTCCCAGCTTAATGTCATCTGCAAACTTGCTGAGGGTGCAATCCATCCCATCAGGATGCCCAGGGCATTAGCAGGCTTTGAACCCAGGACCTGCAGCACTGCCCACGCTCATTGGAAGAACACCGGGAGCTGATAGCAGTAGTAGGCTGTTAGCCTCTGGAGGAGAAGTGACTCAGGGCTCACATAAACCCACAGCGTTAAATCCTGCGGATCCCAGCGCGTGACCAGGCCCAGGCAGTGTGGTGCTGGCTACGCCTCGCCCTTGGCTTTGCTCATTGCGGACTCCTGCTCGGCATCATCTCACTTGGCTCTTTGCCACTGCGATGCCCAGGCCAGAGGGGCAGGGTCCCTGGGCGGTGATCCCGCCTGGAGGCCACAGAGCCCAGCTCGCTGAGACCCCACGGCCTGTGCTCCCGACGCCCCCAGGCTGAGCTGGCCCCGCCCAGCCTTCTGCAGGGGGAGCTGCCCTGAGCAGCTGCCGCTGAGTCCGGGGCAGTAGGAATGCCAGCAATGTGCAAACAAGCAGCACTATCTCCAGAACTGCCCTCCCTGCCCGGCCCCGGCCCTGCCGCCCCCGCAGCCTTCTCACCGCTCCAGCTGCCAGGGCAGGGTCGGGAGGCAGCGCTGGCCGCAGCCAGGCAGGATCCCTGGGAACCCCCTGCTTCCAGAGCCCCCCGGGCTGGGGGCAGAGGGGCCCTTGGCTGCCCAGCCAGGCACTAGGCCCTGGGTTTGCCCACAGGATGGAGAGCTCAGTGCAGGGGGAGGAGGGTGCTAAAGGGCTGAAGCAATAACTTGGACCCAGGCAGGTGGCATCGGGGCACTCGGCTTCAGACGTGCCCCCCTGCAGCAGCTCACCCGGAGCAGCTGTTCCCAGGCTCTCTGGGCACTGGAAGCTCCAGCCAGGTGGAGACCAGGGCTGTGCCAGCCAGTGCCCTGTGCTGCTCCCCCCAGCTCGGGCTGCTGCCAGGGTCTGGATCTGCCCAGCTGGCGCACGGACATGACTGGGGCCACAGGGTCCCATCACTGCCCATCTGCCCTGGTAAGGCCAGGTGTTCTGCTCTAGACGGCTCCCTGCTCTAGAACGCGGGCTGGGCTCGAACAAGGACTGGCCTAGATCTGGGAACAACTGGTCCAGAACATTCTGGGGCTATTCTGCCCTGGGGGTGCAGGGGAGGGCGGCCACCTGCCCAGGTTTTCCCAGGATCACCCCTTTGCTGAGGTAGTTGGCCTGGGAAATCTGCCAGGTGCGCAGTGCCCCGGCCAGCTGACCAGTGTGATGGGCCCAGGATCACCCTGGATGTCTGCGGGGGGCGGGGGGGGGTGTTGTACTTCAGAGATTTCCCTGTCCCCTCTCTTGCACTGACGGCTGAACCCCCCCGCCCGAGCGACACTCATTGCCCGAGTGGGCGCCCGGCTCCGGCGGTGCTGCCCCATCGCAGCTTGGCACACGCACGGGGCCTGTTGATCCGGGAACCCATGTCCCCAGCTTCCCCGCAGCCTGGTAACAGGCAGCCTGTGCGTGGGGCTGGCTGCCTGGGGAGCTCCCCGGGGCCGGTGCAGCTGCCTCGGCGACGCTCCCTGCGGGGTGGGGATTAGACACAAACACACAAACACCCGCGGGCCTTGGGCCCAAGCCTCTTAGTGAGCAATCCGGGCTCAGCAGCCCCTCGCAGGCCAGAGACGCTTATGGGGATTACATAACCAGCCCGCCTGGACGTCCCCCGCCCCCTACACGCCCCCCCCCCCCCGTGGGTGCTGAGGGGAGTGCTCAAAGGGGCACAGCTGGCATGAAGGACCCTCCATCCCGTACCCCTCTGCAGCCTGGCCCTGGCACCGAATCTCACCCCGGCCTGCATCTGAGCTCCCCAGTGCCAGATCCCAGCGGGGTGAGCTGTCCCCGGTCCAGGGCACCCCCCAGCCCCTGCCCACTCACCGGACTTTGCTCACATTAACTCAGAGAGATCCTGGAAGTTACCCACAAAGTCATTGGAAGCCGCTGGCCAGAAGCGCCAGGCCCTTGTGCCCATCCCCCTCCCCGCCCACCCCCTGTCCCCACTGCTCCCTCCCCGCCCCCAGGCAACACCACTGCCCCTCCCCTCAGCCCAAGATGATTTTTAATTTAGGGAAATGAGCACATGAAAGCAGAGAGGCCCAGAAGGGTGCAGGGCCTGTGCATCTCGGTGCCCAACGGGCTGAGAAACCCCGGAGCAAAGCGGCTGCTGCCCCCCGGGCTGGCAGAATTCAGCCAAGCCAGAGAGCAGGTACTGACAACAAGGGCCCCACAGCAGAGCTGTACGTGCAGCACACTGGCTCTCTTGCACCCCCATCCTCCCAGTTCCCCCCCGTCCTGTGTCCAACCTGGGGCTACTAGGGCACTTCAGGGCACTGTGCCACCCCAGGATTGGGCCCCATCACTATGTTTCTGTTTGTCTGGACAGGGTCGTGCGACAAACGACAACTGCCCATCCAAACCCACGAGAGGTGTCTATGCTGCACGCCTGCCCCGGCACGTGCTCCCCATAGTCATCTGCAAGGTGCAATGCACGCACTAGTGAGCCAAGGTATTGCCCACGGTGCGTCGCCATGTGTAGCACACAGCGCCAGTCAGCAGGGCAGCTGAGTGCTGGCCCCAGAGACACGGCTGGGGAATATTGGCCTGGACCTTTGAATGCAACCGTGGCCCCAAACCAGCTCCCCCAACCCCAGTTTCCATCCCAGCATGACCTGGGGGGTTGGGCGAGTTTCATGCATAAGGAGCCACTTTGTGGAAATTCCTAATAAAGGGGAATTTGGGGGCAAAATCCTGAGAAACCCCAAGAATTTGGGCAGAAATGCTGTGAAACAGAGTGGATTTTTTTCTCGCTGGAAAACAACTTCCCTTGGGGCAGGGGCAGCCCGAGCTTCCTGATACAGTCCTGACGTGCCCGTGCACCTCTGTGACAGCTCACCCCCTCTGTCCACACCCGGCACGTCATTGTCCTGGCGTTTGCCCAAGGCATGGCTTGTGAGGCCTCATCCGAAACCACATCATTTGCTGGCCAGTATTGTCCTCCCAAAATGTGTCTGGGAAGTTATAACGTTTCCCTATATCATGTCACTCATTAACACATGTCCCAAACCACAGCAGACACTGGCAAAGAGCAACAGAGGGTCCTGTGGCACCTTTGAGACTAACAGAAGTACTGGGAGCATAAGCTTTCGTGGGTAAGAACCTCACTTCTTCAGATGCAAGTAGTGAGGTTCTTACCCACGAAAGCTTATGCTCCCAGTACTTCTGTTAGTCTCAAAGGTGCCACAGGACCCTCTGTTGCTTTTTACAGATTCAGACTAACACGGCTACCCCTCTGATACTGGCAAAGAGGTCTGTCTCTAACAAGGAATGTGGGCTCTGCTTAATTTGCAGTTAGTCAGTAACCAGAGTCATCAAGCAGGAAGGGACACAAAAGAAGTGTTTACAGGTGAGGAAGAAGCAGCAGGGAACATCCTTCCCTGTAGACTCTGTCTCCTGAATCTCAGTGGGAAATGTTTTCCCAGAGGGGGACTGACTAGGGCCGGCTTTAGGCCAATTCCCCCCATTCCCCCGAATTGGGCCCCGCGCCTAAGAGGGCCCCGCACCCTAAAGAAGAGCGCCTAATTTAGGCGCCTTTCTAATTTTGACTCCCCCGGCAGTGGTCTGGGTCTTCGGCGGCACTTCGGCGGCGGGTCCTTCACTCACTCCGGGTCTTTGGCGGCATTTCAGTGGTGGGTCCTTCAGTGCCGCAGAAGACCCAGAGCGAGTGAAGGACCCGCTGCCGAAGTACCACTGAAGACCTGGACCGCCGCCGGGTATTCGAATCGGGCCCCGCACTTCCTAAAGCCAGCCCTGGGACTGACACTGTAAAAGGAGGGACAAACACCCCAAGACACCCCTCCATTCTCTTCCCTCCCGCCACTGAGTCACTGCAGGGACAAGGGACGCATTGGCTGAGTACTGGGAGAAGGAGTCCTGACCTCAGAAGGGTGGTCGGTGAGACTGCAGTGGGCATGTGGGGAGAAGGCTTTGCTCTCAGGGTAACATGCTGGGTTACGTTAGGCACTAGCTGTGCTTTATCTTTCTTTTTCCTGGAACCATTTCTGACGTTTATGCCTCACGACTTGTACTCACCTAAAATCTCTCTTTGCAGTTATTGTTTTAGCTAATCCAGCGTCTTGAAACTGAATTGTCTGGGAAACTCCATTTGGGGTGGCAAGTTGTGGGCATGGTATTTCTATTACAGCAATAGACTTGTATTGTCCAGGAGAGGGCCAGGCAGGCCAGGCCGTACCTTTCGGAGGGGAAATCGAAGCCAGGGGGTGTGTTGGGGTCACCCTGCAGTATAGCCCAGGCCGGTGAGAGCCAAGGGGGGACGGACTGGCTGCAACACACACAGAGACAGGGCTGGGAGCGACGTACGTGCTGGGTGCTGTCTGTGAGTGTGGAGACTACAGCGCAAGGCAGTGTAAGGACACCCCAGGTTACGGGGCAGGGGTGACACAGCTACTCATTGCTCTGGGGTGTAGCTGGCATGTCACAGTCCCTGCCCCAGCAAGCCCCAAACAAGCCAGGAAACCAGCGGGCTTCCCCTGGGCTGTGGCTGTTTGCAGATGACTCTGAAAAGTGACCGCGGAAGCCTCTCCTCTGCCTTGGCAGATCTGCTCCCACTGGGTGCTCCTGCTAGCCCTGCAGAGCCCGCCCTGCTCTGGGGAGAGGCAGCCCCCCAGCCTGGTCCATGGACCACCCACGGAACGGTTACATCTGTCCCAGCCAGTTACACATGTGCAAACCCACCCAGAGGAGCAGGGCAGTGTGGGTGGCACCAGGGTCATGGGCAAGGGGCTTATGGGGGGCACAGGCTGAGGCAGGGTCTGGAGTCATGTGGACAGTTGGGGGCCTAGGGGGGCACAGGTTGAGGCAGGGGGGCTGGGATCACGCAGGGGGCTGGGGGCTTAGGGGGGCACAGGCTGAATAAGGGGTGCTGAGGTCTCATGGGGGCACTGGCTGAAGCAGGGGATGGGGGGCTCATGGGTGGCATGGGCTAAAGTGGGGGGATGGGATCTCACAGGGACTGGGGTCTTGGGGGGCATTGGATGAATTGAGGGACGCTGGGGTTTGGAGGGGGCTGAGGTCTTGCAGGGGCACAGGCTGAAGCAGGGAGACTGGGGCCTCGTGGGGGACTGGAGGTTCATGGAGGACATGGGCTGAAATGGGGGAATCTGGAGTTTCAGGGGACTTGGATCTCACAGCGGGGTCTAGGACAGAAAATATCATGTTGCCTCTATATAAATCCACAGTACGCCCACACCTTGAATACTGCGTGCAGATGTGGTCACCCCATCTCAAAAAAGATATATTGGAATTTGAAAAGGTTCAGAGAAGGGCAACAAAAATGATTAGGGGTATGGAACTGCTTCCATGTGAGGAGAGATTAATAAGACTGGGACTTTTCAGCTTGGAAAAGAGACGACTAAGGGGGGATATGATCGAGGTCTATAAAATCATGAGTGGTGTAGAGAAAGTAAATAATGAAATGTTATTTCCTTCATCTCATAACATAAGAACTAGGGGCCACCATGTGAAATTAATAGGCAACAGGTTTAAAACGAACAAAAGGAAGTATTTTTTCACACAACGCACAGTGAACCTGTGGAACTCCTTGCTAGAGGATGTTGTGAAGGTCAAGACTATAATAGGGTTCAAAAAAGAACTAGATAAGTTCCTGGAGGATAGGTCCATCAATGGCTGTTAGCCAGGATGGGCAGGGATGGTGTCACTAGCCTCTGTTTGTCAGAAGCTGGGAATGGGCGACAGGGGATGGATCACTGGATGATTCCCTGTTCTGCCCATTCCCCCTGGGACACCTGGCATTGGCCACCGTCGGCAGACAGGACACTGGGCTGGATGGACCTTTGGTCTGACCGTGTATGGCTATTCTTGTGTTCTTATGAAGTGGGGGCTGGGGATTTGCAGGGGGCTTGTGGGGCGCTGGGGGCTCACAGGAGCAGGGCTGAAGCAGGGGGCCTGGGGGCTCCTGGGGATGTGGGCTGAAGCAGAGGGCTGGGGGCTCGTGGGGGGCTGGGGGCTCGCGAGGGCAAAGGCTGAAGCAGGGGGCCTGGGGGCTCCTGGGTTGAAACGAGGGGCTGGGGGTAAGAGGGGGTCCAGGCTGAAGATGGGGGCGAGCGGGGAGCAGAGGCCGCCCTCCAGACCCTTCCTTCCCTGGGCCTGCAGGGGAAGCCGAGGCCCCACCCGGACCTGGGGGGGTTCGGTCTCCAGCCCAGCTCCCTGTGAGCGGCTCGGAGGCGCCCCCAGTAGCCTGTGGGGCAGCGCCATCTAGCGGCCACGGGCTGTACTGCGCACCCCCATTAGCCGGGCCGCCCACGGAAGGCCCCGATCCTGTGATTGATTCACCTGGGCGCGCAGACCCTGGACCCCCCTCTGCCCGCCTGCTCTCACCAGGGGGCGGGGCTGAGTCCTGCAGGGCGCGCAATGACCGGGGAGCTGTGCGGCGCATCGTGTGCCCATGGGGGCTATGTGCTGGCCCTTTAACGCCCCTCTCTCTGCAGAACCTCGGGGTGACAGGCCGCAGAGACGCTGGGTCACCCCGTGCAATGCAGCCTGGTGCTGCACCAATTCCTCGGGGTGGGCTGGGAGCCCAGATCAAGCCCTTTGCTAACCTAGAGCAGCCCCTGTTCCTTGATGCCAGGGCCTGGGGAACTTTGCCTTGGGGAACCCTCTGCTCTAGGTCGGCATGCGCCCAGTGCCCCACCCAGCCCTTGGGCATCTCGCCCACCAGGGAGCATGCCGGGAACCTGGCCCTGCAGGGTGGGGGGAGCGGATTCATCGCCTCCAAGGTCAGAAGGGGTCACCGCAGTGGTGGAGTCTGACCCCCGCAGAGCACAGGCCATGGGACGTCCCGAACTAGAGACGTGAGTTTAGAGACACCTCCAGCCTGGCCTGAGATGATGATGCCCACGCCTCAGGGGGCAGCCGGGCCCTGAAGGCCCAGCGTCCTGGGGACTCCCCGAGAGGACAGGTGCCCTGGGGGGGCTGAGCTTCCCAGGGTCGCCCAAGAGAGTCCCGTCAGTGGGAAGCAGCTGCTGCTCTAGTGTGTGGGGGGAAGGGAAACCCTCCCTTCGCAGCTCGGGGCAGGCTAAGGGGTGGCAGGGCATCACAGGGTCTCTGCACTGCCCCATGGGCATTGGCAACATCCCGCTGCCAGCAGGGAGCTGGGCAGATGTAACACAACCAGGCCAGTGGTAGCTGAGCACCTGGGGCAGAGCTCAGACCCCCGGCTGCTCCCCACCAGCTACCCCTTGGAATCACAGGACTGGAGCTGGGGTACCTTCGAAGGGCCGGAGTGAGGTCTGGCCTTGCCTGGGGGCTCTGGGATGTCTATTGTAAGCCAAGCCTTTAACAGAGGCTTCCTTTCTCCCACATGTTAACGAGTCACTAGAGTTATAGTCAGTGGCGGCTCCAGGCACCAGTGCACCAAGCGCGTGCCTGGGGCGGCAAGCCGCGGGGGGCGGGGGGCCGGTCGCTGTGGGGGCGGCAGTCAGGGAGCCTTCGGCGGTGCACCTGCGGGAGGTCTGCCAGTCCCGCGGCTTCAATGGCAATTCAGTGGTGGATACGCCGAAGCTGTGGGACCGGTGGACCTCCCGCGGGTGCGCCGCCAAAGGCTCCCTGACTGCTGTGCTTGGGGTGGCAAAATACATAGAGCCGCCCCCGGTTATAGGGGTGCCCCCAGCCCAGAGCCTTCAGCTGCCTTTTCTCTGCTCAGCGGCTCAGCTTCCACCCCCGGGCTCTTTGATGTCACCTTTCCCCTAGCCCTCCAGTCAGCACAACCTCTGCCAGCCCAACCAGAGCCCCTCCGGGTCCACCCACCCACCACAGAGACTCAGGGCAGCCTTTAAGGAGGTTTTATAGCCCAGGCCTTGCTAAGGGGGAAAGGGCACCTGCAGCCTTCCCAGGGGGTCGCCCCACAGGAGAGCATGCCGGGGGGGGGAGAGGGGGGAGGACCTGCCAAGGGCTGTGTGGGCATGGGGAGGAGTCACGTGAGGAACGGCAGATACTGGGCGAGAAGCTGGAGGAGACAGGATTGGTGCTGGTGGAGAAGAACTGCCGGGCAGGTGGGCTGACAGCAGCATCACATGGCACCCAGAACACGGCCTCCAGCCCCCTCCTCCACTCACTCTGCGGCCACGAATCACCCAAGCTCTGGCCCTGCCTGGCATGGGGCAGGCTGCTGCCTGCCGTCCATCTGAGCGGGTGAGGCCCTGGCCATGCCCCTAATGCCGGGCAGCCCTTTCCGCTGGCCTGTCAGCTGTCTGGGCTGAAGGTCTGGCCAGCACATGAGCTCACTCAGCTATGAATGGACAGGGACTCCTAGGCCATATCCCGGCTGCTGAATCAGTCCCCAGGGAGAATTAAGAGTAAAAGCAAATACAGAATGTAACTGGGATCGCAGGCTGAGGGAACAGCCTGGCCAGCTGGGGGGGCGGAGGGGGGGGAAGCGTCTGCTCCGACAGGGAGTATGCAGGGCCCAGCCTCTGTCCAGATTAGCCCCAAAGAATTCCTAGAGCAGAGCTTTCCGAAAAACCTCCCATCTTGCTTTAAGATTTGTCAGTGATGGAGAATCTACCACGGCCCTTGATAAATTGCTCCCGTGCTTAGTTACTCTCACCGTTCAAAGTTGACACCCTATTTCCAGTCGGAATCTGTCTAGCTTCAACTTCCAGCCATTGCATCATGTTACACCTTCGACTGCTCGACCGAAGAGCCCGTGATCAAATATCGGTTGGCCACGGAGACATTTACAGACTGTGATCAAGTCACCCCTTAACCTTCTCTTTGTTAAACTAAGTAGATTGAGCTCCCTGAGTCTGTCACTCTAAGGCAGGTTTTCTAATCCTTCTCGTGGCTCTTCTCTGACCCCTCCCAAATTATCAGCATCCTTCTTGAACCGTGACACCAGAACCGGGCACAGGATCCCAGCAGCGGTCGCACCGGTGCCGAGTACAGGGTAAAATAACCCCTCTGCTCCTCCTCCCGATTCCCCTGTTCACGCCCCCCAGAGTGGACTAGCCCCTCTGGCCACAGCCTCGCCCTGGGAGCAGGAGCTCAGCTGATTCTCCACCACGGCCCCCAGACCCCCTGCTTCCCTGGCTAGACTCCCCCAGCCTGTCAGTCTGGCCTACGTTCTTTGTTCCTAGATACATTGATATTTTGTTTGCTTGCACTGAGCTTACCAAATGAAGCAGATCGCTCTGTATTAGTGACCGGTCCTCCTCATTAGTTCCCACTTCCCCCGTTTTTGTGCCCTCTGCAAACTCTAGCGGGGATGATTTGATGTTTCCTTCCAGGTCACCGATAAAAATGTTAAATAGCGAAGGGCCAAGAATCGTTTCTGTGGGACTCCACTGGGAACAGAGCTGCTGAATGACACTTCCCCGTTTTGAGATCTGGCGGGGGACGTAATCGCTTTTATTGGACCAGCTTCTGTTGGTGAGAGAGACCAGCTTCCGCACTTCCCCAGAGGAAACTGTCACCTCCATCGTTTAGAAATTCCAAGACTGGCAGCATGAAACTTCCAGATTAAGTCACTCAAATCGAAGTCCCTCCTCATTGTTTTCCTACACACTGTAGATGGGTGCATAAGGAGCTGGTGTCTGTTACAGACCCCCCCAAATCACACCAGAGACCAGGAGGACCAAGTAGGACCCCAACTTGCGCTTTATCCCATAGCACATTGATCCTTACGCATTCAAAATCATTTTCCTCCAAGTTATCAGTGACTCGGAAATGGTGCCATCTCTGATGGTGAGTGTGTCATTCCCTGACCCTCTTGCCTATTAGATCCTTCCTAACTCGGTTACAGCCATCGATTTTAGCATCCCCCCGGGGCTCTGTGACACCGGCTAGACCGAATGAGCAAGTCCAGTTCCCCCGATAGTTACCCAGCCCAGGTGCTGCAGCGCTGGAGTGGGTGGGTCTGTACTAGGGCAGCCTGGGCTGTCACCCAGCCCAGCGATTGTGTGGAAACAGCTGGGGAACATTCAGGCTGGTGGCTATTCTCAGCACAAAATTCCCCTTCCAGCAGCAGCTGCGCCCAAACTGGCAGTCACGTGGGTGCAGTTCTCCGGGAACCTCCAGGCACCCTGAGCCCCCGTTCCCCAGATGCCGCGGCTGCTGCTGCCCTCTTTCCAGTAAGCTGCTCACCGAGTTCCAGCTCCTTACCAAGGGGAGGGGTCTGGCCGAGTTCCCCGGCCCGCTCCCGGGGCAGTGCTGCACTTGTTGTGCCAGCCTGGGTTTGTCCTGGCACTTCCCAGGATGCAGCTGGGAGATGTTGCAATTCTGTTGTTGCTCCAGCGTTTCTGTAACAAGGAGCACAGTCTGGTGCAGGGGCTGTGGGCCCAGCGAGTCCCCGCCTGTGGCCTGCGTTCGGAAGTGGAGGCTCGGTGGCTGGCTGGGGTCCGTTTGCAAGGGGACTCGCTGGACGTATTCCTGGAGGTTTCCTCCTGTGACAGAATCTTTCATGGCTGGAGACCCAGGACAATCCTGCAGGGTTGGATGGCACCCAGCGCCATTGCAATGGCTCCTGAGATGGGATCAGAGCCCCCCGCTCCACCCAACCTTTGGGGAGTCGGAGAAAAATGGGGCCCCATTCCCAGCCAGCCAGACCCAGGCCCCGCCCCAGCGAGGTTCTGTCAATCACAGCTCCGGTGTCTAATCCCATTGCTCCTGGTCTCCCCCTACTCGTCCCAGTCCCAACGGGCCTTCCTCACTGTACGCTGAGCCCCCCCACACCCCGAGGCAGGTGGTGCTATTAACCCCATAGGGTGGGGTGGGGCGGGGGGGGGAGACTCCAGCCCGGAGGAGATTCAGTGACTTGCCCAGGGTCATATAAGGGGATCTGTACCAGAGCTGGAAATTCAACCCAGTCCAAGACTAGAGCTCTAGGTGCTGGGCCATCCTCCCCAGCCCTCCCACCTCCCTGCTCCCAGCATGCCTCTGGGTTCATGCCGGGGGGAGCATGGGGTGCTGAGATGGGGGAGGCCCTGTTGGGGGATGGGCCTAGCCCCTCCAGGGACACTGCTGGATGAGGGGGCCTCACCCTGAAGGGTTAAAACGGGGATTGCAGAACAGCTGGTGGCCTCCTGCTATCTGGAGTGCAAGGCGCAGCCTGCCTCTCCCCCGGCCCTTCCCAGGAGCTGGGCGCTGGGCTCCGGGCTCCAGTCCCAGGCACTCGGGCCGGGCTCAGGAACGGGCTGCAGCCCGCGCTGAACAGGGTTCCTCAGCGCAGGCATCAGCCGAGTGAGGCGGCTCGCAGGGAGGGGGTGGAGCAGGACGTGCTCAACGGGCACTGGACGTCCTGGCTTGGGAAAAATCTGTTCTGAACGGAGCTGTCGCAACTGGCTGGTTCCTGCTTGGGTGGGAGAGCGGGGGCGGGGTGGAGCTGGGAGCCAGGATCCCTGGGTTCTGCTCCCAGCTCCGGAAGGGGAGTGGGGTCAAGTGAGAGCCAGGACTCCTGGGTTCAGTTTCTGATTCTGGGAGGGGAGTAGTTAGAGCAGAGGGGCTGGGAGCCCGGACACCTGGGTTCTCATTCTAGCTTTCGCAGGGGAGTGTGGTCTAAAGGTTTTAGTGCAGCAGGGACCGGGGGCTGGGTCTCCGGGGTTGTCGGCTGGTTCTGGAAGCAAGATTTGAGCGGGTGTTTGTTCAATGGGGTGCAAGCGTCCCTCTGTTCCCCACATCCCTCACACCTGCATAGCTGGAAGCTCATTCAGGGTCTGGCATGAGGAGTGAAGGGAGGGGCCATGCCCCAAAGCCACTGCTCCCTCCCTCCTGCCCTCCGGGGCTGCCCCTATGCTCCCAACAGCAGCAGCGGAGTCTGAAGTTGGGACCGATGCTCATGGGTCGAGTCTGTGCTGGCCGGGAGCTGCCCCGAGGCGCTGCCTGCACTAGACCAACCCCCAGCTGAGAGGTGCTGCTGACACTGACGCAGAGTGGAAATCTCTGGGGCCCCCCATTCTCCGCCGCGGGGAGTTTGTCTAGGGCAGACAGGCCACTTTCGCTCCCCTGGTGTGGCCGAGGCGGCGCTGGGTTGGGCGGGGGGCGGACCGTGCTGGGGAGCTGCATTCAGAGAGCCCCCAAGCTCTGTGAAACGTGCCCAGGTGAGTGAATGTGGCCGGGTGGGCGATGTGCCCAGTGAGCTCGGGTCTAGTTACGGGTCCCAGGGCTGCTGGGCTTCAGGCCCTGCGACATTGAGGCCCTTTGAACAGAGGTTCAGGCCGAGGCTCTCCGTGGGGTTTGGAAGCCTTGCTCAGTCGCTGGGCACGGATGCCAGAGGGGTTGGGAGGCGCTGATGTGGGGTAACCAGGGCAGGAACTCTTCCAAGGCCTGTAGCTCAGTGGCTTATTTAACCCTCCCGACATTTCCTGCCCCTACAGATGTGTCCGGGGTCTTCTCTGGCCGCTGGCAACGGATGTTATAATACTGAGCCCTGCCCTGAGTGCAGGGGACTGGGCGAGAGACCCCTTGAGGGCCCTTCCGGTTCTATGCGTCTATGTGAATTGGAGGTGAAAGCAGCATTCATTGAAAAGGGAGTTGGGGGTGGGGGCGCTGGAATGGGAATGCGACCAAGAGGAACTCCCCCTGGCCAGAGCTGCAGGGGCCGTGGGCTGGACGCAGCGGGAAAGGCAGGAGTGGCACAACAAGTCTCTGGGCGAGGAATTCTCTCTGTCATGGTTTGCACAGTGACTTTGCAGCAGGTGCAAACAGCGAAGCCGGCAGGCAACACACAGCCCTGCCGGCCAGGCCCTGCTTTGTGGGTGAAAGTTGACGGGAGCTGCTTGGCTCCGAGGGAGAACGTGCCGCTCAGACTGCGGACGCTGGGCAAGCGGCAGCCGGCAGGCGTGACTCAGGGCTGAGTGATCAGGATATTTTTCCCGCTCGCTCCAGTTACGTGGCTGCTGATTCAGTGTTCACCGTGTCGCCCCGGCCCTTTGCTCTTGGCAAGGGCTCCCACGCCCCCGAATGCCCCTTCCTGCCCTGCCCTGCCCTGCCCTGCCCAGGCCTCCAGTGGGCAGGAAGTAAGAACCAGGGAGCTCAGTGGAGACTGATGCTAAATGCAAAGTCAAGGTCTGCTGCATGCTCCCTGGAGGGCTGGCTCCCCTAGTCCCATGGCAGGCGCCACCCCCCAAACCTGCCCTCCGTGCTGTGGGACATGATACCACTGGGTGACCAATGCAACGTCGTGCCAGGACCCGGCCAGTCCAGTACCACCTCCCCACAGGGGATTGTGCCACAAACCTGTCACCCTGCTTCAAGGTTCCCTGAAGCAGGAGTGGGCCGGGGGTCAGGCCCTGGGAGGCGGGCCGGGGCTGGTGCCCTTGGTGGGGGAGCAGAGGGGCGGGCTGCTCTCTGGGGTATTGGACCTTGAGTGGCGGGTTGGAAGTAGGTAAAAGGTGAGTGCTGGGTGCAGGAGGGTCACACGTGGGGCCAGGCAGGGCCTTCTTCCCCTTCCCCACTTCCCAGGCCTGCAGCTATGGGCACAGTCGGGGGGGAGTGGGAGAGCTGGGAGCACTCAGGGGGCTCATCCAGGAAGGGTGGTACACATGCTGTTGTGAAAGGAAGTCATGGTGACTGGGGAGGGGCAGTGGTGGCGTCCAGCTACCCATGCGCTTGCAGTCTTAGGGGGCCCCAAGGCAGCAAGGGGGCCCTCTGAAAGCCAGATCCGGCCCACCAGGGCCTTCCATTTGGCCCACCTGGCATCAGCTGCTCCATCCTGCTCCCCACTATGCAACTCCAGCTGCACCAGGGCTCCGGCACCTGCACTCCCCTGCCCGGTCCCGGCTGCAGAATCGCGTGCTGACCCCCACCGCCCCGCTGGCTGGGGGTTCTTCTGCAGCCAGGAAGGAATGGGCCAGCTAGGGAACACAAGGGCTGGAGCCTGAGGCCAGCCGGAGCTGAGAAGTGAGGCCACCTTTACAGCGGGCCAGATGTCCCGATTTTATAGGGACAGTCCCAATTTTGGGGGGCTTTGTTTTACATAGGTGCCTATTCCCCCCCCCCCCCGGGGGAGGGGCGGGGGCAGGAAGGAAAAGCTGACACCTGCCGGGCCAAACAACAGGCCCTTGCTGGCAGCTTTGGCCCCTTTCCCCCCCTTGCAGAGCACCCTCCAAGCCAGCGGGTCCTGGTAGGGGAGCGGGGGGTGCGCAGAGGCGGGTCAGTGTAGTGCAGGACTGGGCAGGGGAGCACGGGAGCTGGAGCTGCTCGGCGCCCGGGGCAGAGCACACACAGGGATGGGATGGGCTCTGCAGGTCACCCCCTACTCCCCTGGGCCTCTGCCAGCTCCCCCACAGGCTCCATCTTCCTCCCAGTCCCAGATTGGGGCCCCAGACCTGAGCTTTGCAGGGCCCCCCACAGGGCAAACCCGGCCACTGCTACTGGGGAGGGGGCACCCAAAGTGCCTTCCTGCTCCCCCTCAGCCCCATGCCCTCTTCCCCACCTCTACAACCTGCTCCTTCACTGACTTCTGACCCCCGCTCACTCCCGCACGGAGACATTTCGGAACCCAGCCCCTCAGGGCACCCCTTTGTGCAGCCCCAGAGGGAGGGGCTCTGCTGCCCCCTGCGGCCGGTCTCTCCAGCCCCCCCTGCTAATGGAGAGACCCCAAACCTCCTCCCACACAACAGGCCCAGCTCAGTAGGCAAAAGGTCACAGCAGAGGGAGGTCACAGGAAAGCCGGGGCAGGGGCTTGTTTGAGGTGTGACCTGATGATGCAAACGGTGCACAGGAATGTACCATGCAGTCATCTGGCATTCAGCAGGCGTGCAACACAAAGGTCACAAACACACTTGCAGGGGCACGGTGGGGAAGGGCAGAAGCGAGTTAAAGTAAGTGTGTGGGGGTCTTTGTAATGTGTCTGGCTGTGCGCTCTGCCTGACTTGGCGGGGTCCCAGCCTCTCCCCAGTTCTCCCCTCCCCTGTCCAAGGAGATGAGCTGGGGCGTCCCGACCCCATCAGTGCACACACACGGCCTGTGGCAACGCGCCCCTCGTGCTGCAGTGAAGGGGAATTTATCTGCCTGTCCCAATTGTGTCTGGACTCCTTTTATTTAAAGAGCCCACTCACAAATCACTGGTGAAAACACAGGAGTGGGGGGCAGGATGCCTGGGTTGTGTCTTAGACCCGCACTATGGCCACATCACCTTTCTGCCCCTCATTTCCCCCACTGTGACATGGATCTGTTAACGGTACCCCGTCCACAGGAGTTCGCTGTGAGCCGGTATCAATGCTTCGAGGTGCTTTGAGATCTCTGGGTGGAAGGTGCTGTCTGTTCACAGCGCATCCGAATGTGTCACCCTGTGCACAGCTGGGATCTCTTCCTGTCTCCGGTCAGGCTAGGCCGGAGCTGAAGTGAAGACAAAGACGGGTGCTTACCGAGGGGTTTGTAGCCGACTCTACCTGCGTCTTGCTTGACACTAGGACTCGATTCCTTCGCTAGAGAAAAGAGGTTGCGAACGTAGTTCTAGGCGCAGTGTTAACCCCAGGGCCGCTATTACTCCCCCCATACAATCCCTTCCCAGCGCAAGGAGCGATTCATTCACACCAGCCCCACAAGGCAGACTCAGGCAAACCCCACAGTGTCAGGGAGAGATGGGAAGGAAGGGACAGAAGGAAACTGGAGCTATTAGCAGGGCCCCCCCCCAACAGCAGCAGCTCCCTGGGGGTGGCAGGTTTGCAGAGAGGGGTTAGCTGGTGCATGCAGCCAGCCCGGGGGGTTAGAAGCTCTTTCCAGGGATATTGTTCCCAGTTCCTCACAGGTGCCAGGCTGGGGTCCTGCCAGTGAGGAGTGCCTAGGGGCCCCAGCTGGGGATCGGCCCCTGGGACCAGCAGGCGGCTGCAGGAGAACATGGGACAGAGAAGAGTGGGAGGGGAGGAAACTTGGCAAGGGGCAAATGGAAGCGAGCAGTGTCCAGGGTCCAGCCTGCGCCCTGGGGAGACGGGGCCCGGTGCCCACACGCCCTTGGCGGGCTCCTTTCTCCGAGATACCTGTGCTGGTCAGGTGGGGCTGACACAGGGTGTTGGTACAGAGCTCGGTGCCTTGCGCCAGGGCCAGCCCCCTTCTCACCTGGGTACCCCCCCTTAGGGGGACCTAATGTCCCGCTTTCATAAGGACAGTCCTGATGTTTGGGGCTTTGTCTTATATAGGCGCCTATTGCCCGCCTCCCCCCCGATTTTTCACACTTGCTGTCTGCTCACCCTGCCCCCACCGCCGCAGGCAGACCCCCCCCCCCCTTTCTAAAGCGCGCGCGACCTGTGGAGGGGGCGGGGCCCTCTAGCTGGCTCCGCCCCCGAGGGAGCGGGGCGGGGGCTATAAAGTCGCCGCGTTCGGGGCTGGAACGTTGAGTATCGCGCTGCGGCCCCGCTGGACACGCCGCGTTCGGGGCTGGAACGTTGAGTATCGCGCTGCGGCCCCGCTGGACACGCCGCGTTCGGGGCGCGCTGCCGGGGGGACCCCGCGTCTGGCCGGCGGGTGAGCGGCTGCCGAGCCTGGGGGCTGCGGGGCGGGCTCCGTGCGGGGCGCCGGGTTAACCTGTCCCCTGGGTGGGGCCGCTCGCCTGCGACGCTGCGGGTCTAGCCCGTGTGGGGGGCCGGCTAGCCCCGAGCGCTTACCCCGGTCCCCGGGGTGCTGGTCCCCCCGTGCTGCCCGGGGGCGGCTGCGCCGGAACCGCTGAGCGGGGCGGGAGCGACTGAGACACTGCAGGGCGCAGGGTGGGAGTTGCGGGGGGGACCCATGGAGCAGAGGGGCCCGGGCCCATGGCAGCCCCTGGCAGCCCCCTGCCCCCCAGTTCCTCTCCCCCCCCCCCCGGTGATCCGTACCCACACCTCGAGAGCGGCGGGGGTGCGGGGCCAGTGGCTGCTCGCGTTGGTTCCTCCTGCTCTGGCTTGCAGGTTCCCGGGCAGCGCCCAGCAGCGGGGCCCGGCTCCCTGGCCAGGGCTCCGGAGTGCGGCGGGGACCCCCCCCAGCTGGGGGGAGACAGGCTTCAAAAGCTGCTCTGTGCCGCGGGGGGGTGTCTTGCTCCCGCCGCCGCTGAGCGGAGATGTGCGGGGCGAGCGACTGGGGCGCTGCGGGCGGAGCTGTCCGTCCTCCAGCTGCTGGGGCGCTCCGGGGTGTCCGGGGAGCAGACGTGACCGAAGACACGCTAAGGTCTGGCTGGAAATCCCCCCCCCCCCCAGGCTGGCAGGGCCGCCACACCAGCCAGCGCTCTGTCCGATGTCCTGGGGAAAATGGGTCTTCAAAGCCCAGTTTCTAATGGGGGTGGGAACCCCCAGACGGGGAGAACCTGGTTCAAGAAACCTCCCAGGCTGAGTCCGTTGTAAAGGGCCCACATCCAAGGGTTCCTGGTGGGTCTCACTGAAGATCTGTAGTGGCAGGTTGGCCCAGGCCAGTGGCTGCTGTTATCCCGCTGGGGGCTTGTTGCCCTCCCTAGCTGAAGACACTCCTAGAACTGCAGGACTGGAAGGGACCTAGAGAGGTCGTGTCCATCCCCTGCACTCCTGGCTGGGTTAAGTATTATTTAGACCATCCCTGACAGGTGTTTGTCCAGCCTGCTCTTAAACATCTCCAATGAGGGAGATTTCACAACCTCCCTGGGCAATTTATCCCAGGGCTTAACCACCCTGACAGTGAGGAAGTTTTTCCTAATGTCCAACCTCAACGTCCCTTGCTGCAATCTTATCCCATTGCTTCTTGTCCTGTCCTCAGATGTTCAGAACAATTCTTCCACCTCCTCCTTGTAGCAACCTTTTATGTACTTGAAAAGTGTTCTCATGTCCCCTCTCAATCTTCTCTTCTCCAGACTAAACAAACCCAGTTTTTTCAATCTTCCCTCATAGCTCATGTTTTCTAGACCTTTCATCATTTTTGTTGCTCTTCTCTGGACTTTCTCCAGTTTGTCCACATCCTTCTGAAATGTGGTGCCCAGAGCTGGACACAATACTCCAGTTGAGGCCTAATCCGTGTGGAGTAGAGCAGAAGAATTACTGCTCGTGTCTTGCTTACCACACTCCTGCTAATACAAAAAAGCAAACATCATTCTGGGCTGTAACAGTGTTACATTGACTCATATTTAGCTTGTGATCCACTATGACCCCCAGATCCCTTTCCGCAGTACTCCTTCCTAGACAGTCATTTCCCATTTTGTGTGTGTGCAACTGATTGTCCCTTCCTAAGTGGAGTACTTTGCATTTGTCCTTATTTAATTTCATCCTGTTTATGTCAGATCACTGTATTTCACTGCAGTGTTTGCACTCTAGCCCAGAGGGCAGCAGGAGGGCAGGAGAAAGGAATTGCTGTGGTCCTGGGACAAGATCCGTGATCAAACTCGCTGATTGTAAGAATATTTCCAGACAGCTCACCATCTACCTTATGGACCTAGCAAAGCAGACCTGCCCTGCTCACTGTAGCAGAACCACTGCTAACTCCTTGCTCCAATCCAAGGAGCAGGATTATGTCCATGTCAGTACAGAAAGCCCCACCCCACTGATCAGCAGCAGTGTAGCAGGCCAGTGAAGTCTCTACATTCCCTTTATACCCACGATAACACCCTACTTTTATCAACACCCCCTCTGGCTCGTACCTAGGGGCAAATACTGGGGTTACACACTGGATTATAGACTATGCTTATGTACTTATTAGCAACAACTCTAAAGCCTATTTGAATTGGACTCTTGGGACTTTCCTTGTTTATCCGGAGTATATTCTAGCAGGGCCCATACCCTCTTCCTCTGCCCTGTCCCTGAATCAGGGACGTTCCAAGAACGCAGTCACAGGATATCTGGCAAGCCAAAAAGGCTTGGTTTGCACTCCCCCACAAAAAGGGTCCCCGACATGAAACCTAGGCTGCATTTATATTGCTTGTCTATTGCTAACTGATAGCCGTGACCCATTCACTACACGTGGGTCCTGACCATCTAATGTGTGGTGAATTCACCTAATGGCTATTTCCCGGCCTTACCCCGATCTCTGTCCCTCCCAGGAGCAGACTGGTGGCATTCCGGGGACTGGGAGCAGAGTCCTGCCCTCCCCCAAGGACCGCGCCGGCTCTGCCGCCCAGCCATGCAGTGGGTGGTGAAGCTCTACGTGCTGGGTGCGTTGCTGTCCCTGCTGTCGGTTCTCTTTGGATTGATGGACTCCCTGGGCAGCCTGCTGACCCCTCGGGGCCTGGAGCAGTGCCTCTCTGGCCCATGGACAGAACCGGAGGGCGGCCTTGCCGAGGGCCAGCTGAAGATCCTCCAAGGGCAGGCGAAGCGAAGGACTAACAAAGCCTTTGGGTCGTACCTCTGAGCTCTGGGGGGGACGGACTGCTCCCTGACGGCCCAACATGGTGCTTGGACTCTGGCTTTGGCTCGTGGGGGCTGTGGTGCTGGCGTCTTCCTTCCTCTGAGACGAAAGGCAGCAAGTTCTCACGGGCTGGCGGCTGCTGTTGCCTCCGAGCTTCTGGCCTGGGGGTGGCTACTTGGCTAACGTCCCTGCTAAAGTGACGCAGATGGCAGGGCCACGGTGTAGGGTTACCATATTCAAACATTTAAAAAAGAGGACACTCCATGGGGGCCCTGGCCCCCCCCCCGGTCCTGCCCCAACTCTGCCCTTTCCCTGGCCCCAGCCCCACCCCCATTCCAACCCCTTCCCCAAAGTCCCTGCCCTAACTCTGCCCCCTCCTCTGAGCACCCCGCATTCCCCCTCCTCCCTCTTGCTCTGATCTTGGTTGGGGGTTGCTAAGTGCTTCCCTGCTCCCCACTCACCCTGCAGCCCCTGCACCCCCCCCCGCTCCTGCAGCCTCTGTGCCCCCTGCTCCCCACTGGCCCTGCAGCCCCGGCGCCCCCCAGTCCTTGCAGCCTCTGCATCCCCCGCCTGCCCTACCCCTGCGCCCCCTACCCCTGCAGCCTCTATGCCCCTGCCTCCCCTGCTCTTCCTCACTCTGCACCCCCCCTTCGCCTGCCCTGCTAACCCGGCAGCCTCTGCCTGGCGGGGGCTGCGGATGCTCAGTGGCGACCGGGGCAGCGCGGGTCCCTGCAGCCCCGGCACATGCCGCACTCCTACCCCGCGCCGCAGCCTTCTTCCTGCCGCGCAGGGTGACGGGGCCGCAGGAAGGGTCCCCCAGTGGCCGGGGAGTCCCCGCCCATGAGGGAAGCCCGAGCCGCTGGCTGGGCCTGGCGTCCCCGTGATCCTGCGGGCTCGGCTGGGGCGCGCGGTCCACCCGGCCTCCGGGGGCAGCAGCGGCCCGTCCACCGCCTTCTGTGGCTGTGCCCCCCCCTTCCCCCGCCCGAGCTTGCTACAATGTAGCCGGGTGGCTGGGCTGCGCTGTGGACCCGGTGGGTCCTGCTGGGGCCGGGCGGACCCTGACTTATGCTGCCTCCCTGTTTCCCCGGACATGTCCAGTTTTTTGGCAGATCCCCCTGGACAGGGATTTGAGCACCAAAAAGCTGGACATGTCTGGGGAAATCCGGACGTATGGTAACCCTACACCTGTGTGTGTGTGTGTGTGTGTGTCCCCTATGTACAGATCCCTCTCTAGTCTGCACCCCTACCATGCAGAATGGCCTGGTGCAGCGGGGAATGGGAGGCTCCGTGGCTGCGCTTGGCGTGAACGCTGAGAGCGGTGGGGGCTGCTGCAGAACAGGGGCCTGGCTTGCGGTGGCTGCCTGGAAATGCAGTTGCACTGGGTTGTGGGGAGGGACGTGTGCCGGGTGGGTGACCCTGGGGGGGATTTTGAGCTGTTGGGGGTGCTGGTATTGCCCTAATGAAATGCCTCTCCAAGGGCGATGAGCTCGATCTGCTGTTCTAGTCCTTCATCCCCACTGTCAAAGCCAGCAGCTGCTCTTCTCCAAGGCTGGAGTCTCCTTGATCTGCTGAGGCTGCCAGCTCACCCCATGGGCACTGGGCTGGGGCTCGCAGAGGAGCTGCAGCTGGTGTGCGCTGTGCGGGGGAGATGGAACAAGCAGCCCTTGTTAACGTGCCTCCTACCTGGCCTGGCGGCCTCCCCTCCCCCTGGGGCCTGCTCAGTCCTTCCCTGCTCTGAGCCAGCAAGGGAGGGACTCTGCTGCACTAGGAACCCCCCACTCCCTGTCCACCTGCCCCCACTCCCTGTCCACCTGCCCCCCCCCCAAGCCAGGCAGCCTCCCCTCTTAGTGCCAGAAGCGCTGCTCCCCACTGCCCAGCTGGGAGGTCAGCTCTCCTGTCCCTGGGGCAGTGGCGCTTCTGGGACCTGGAGCCCTTGAGCCATTTGCTCCCTGTGGTCTTTTCAGAGGGAAGTGGGGCCCCAGGGGATTTCTGTGCAAAGGAGTCTAGCCCCTCGCCCTCTCTGCCTGGAAGGGCTGTGAGTCTCTCCCTGTTTGCAACCTCCACACTGCTGGGGCTGGGCGGCCTGGGATTGCTCCAGCCTGGGACGTGTCCCTGCTCGCTGGAGGGGCTGCGCTGAGTGACCGACCCAGCTGCCCTGTATCCATGGTGTTAGTAGGTCCCACTGGGGGGGAGGAGGAGAAGAGCCCCCAGGCTGGGAGCCACAGCGAGAGCCTTGGTATAGACAAGGCTGCTCGTGTCTGTGAGCCCCGGGCTGGCCGTGCTCTGGGCGCTCCCCGGCCTCGCTAGCCAGCAACAAGAGGCCGAAGGCTGGGCTTTGGCTTCTGCATCTTCCACCTTCTCAATGTGCCCGTTAAGTGCCAGCTCCCCTGTCTGAAAGGGCTCGCGGGAGCCCCTCCAGCTCTGCCTCTGGGCTGCCTTCCCGCTGGACCCCGTTAGTGCAGCTCAGGGGATCTGCTCCACGAGGGGGTGGGGGGGGGTGCAGATGCCTCTGCAGGGCCTGCTGCAGCAGCCTTTCCCCCATCCTGTGGGGGATGGGGGGGGCAGGGCTGGCTGGCGGTGAGGGGCCCGGGCCCCATTCTGTCCCACTGAGGTGGGGCAGGAGGTCCCATTCCAAGCCCTAGTGCCTAGGAATTCGGGCAGGGATGGACTCAGCAGACCCTGCGGAGGGGATAATGTGGGGTGGTTTCATTTGGGGGTGGGGGTCCTGGGCCCTTGGCCAAAGGGAAAACCGCCTGTGTGTGAATGCTGTACCTGCCGCTGCTCCAAAGCGTCCCAAAGCCAAGCTCCTGGAACCCGCCTGGGTTAGGGGAGCCCCCCATGTGTGTGGGGACTCTCGGCACAGGGTCAGCCTTATGTGAGGCGGGAGCCACTGATGGGTTGTCTCTGGCCCTGCCGGGCCTGGCATGGGCTCTGTCTGGGGCTGGGCCCAGCCCCTCTGTTCCCCCCACCCTGTGCACTGGGGGTCCCTGCCTCTAGGTCTGTGCAATAAAAAGGAGAAGGCTTTTGAGACTTGTTCTTCTTTCCAGTGCGGGCTGGGGGCTGTAAGATGGGGTGTAAAGCCCATGGTGGGGGTGGGACTTAGTGACTCCCTGTACTGCACAGAGCTGGGGGTCCCTGGGGCTGGCTGGGAGCTGTGCTCCTGGCGGTAGGTGTCGTGTGACTGCTGTAGTGGGGTTGGGGGGCAGCTCCAGGCAGGCCCTGCTCTGTCAGCTGTGGGGCTCTGCACCCAGCCTGCTCTAGGTGCCTTATGGAGGAGTGGCCCCACCTGGCGGTGAGCCCTGGAGCCAGCCGTGAGGCCAGGGCCCCCGACGGGCTCTCCGGCAGCCTGGGAACGGCTGTTAGTGGGGTCTCTCCTGCCCCCTAGTGGACAAAGCTGCTGGCTAGAGTCTCTCACACCTGCTCAAAGCAACAGAGGGTCCTGTGGCACCTTGAAGACTAACAGAAGTATTGGGAGCATGGAAATTTATCAACCTCCTGAGGAAACTTGCACAAAGACAGACCTTAAAGGTGCCACAGGACCCTCTGTTGCTTTTTACAGATTCAGACTAACAGAGCTTCCCCTCTGAGACTACACACCTGTTCAGAGCAGCAAGGCCAGCATGGATGGAGGGGCTACACTTCACTTCTCTTCCACCAGATAGCTCGTTGCTGAATCCAGGGGCAAGCGCTCCTGCCCCCAGTGTCCTCGCCTGGCCCCTCAGCTGCTCTTGCCCTGATGCAAGTGGAGGGGAGGAGGGAGCTGCAGCGAGCCGGCCAAGCAACTCCTGGGCACTGCAAATGTTCATGCCTTGCCGTGTCCTCAGTGCCACTTGGCAGGCCTTTCCCAGGCCCTAGTCAGGGCAGCGGTCACCTGCCAGTTATTGTGACATCACAAACTCCGCTGGGCTGCAGGCCCCCAGGCAGGTTGCAGATGGGGCCTGGCCTGTCCCCCTCCTGTGGTGCAGAGGAGCATTAGAAAAGCCGGGTGGCTGTAGCAGACAGAAGCAGCATGCTGTCTCTCTAAGGAGATGCTCCCGAGGGCTGCATGGCCAGCTGCAGGCGCTTCCCTGGGACCCGTGGCTGCAGCACGGTCCTGGCTCATGACCCGGCCTCGGGCGTGCACCTCGGCGTGGAAGGTGGGATACTCTGCCAGCTACTCCGTTCTCCAGATTACAACCTCTTCCCCAAGTCGGCAGTGTTTGAAAGTAATTTCATCCAGGTACTTCTGCTTGGCCCAGAGGGCCTCCTACTGCTTTAACCCATCTCTGCCTGGCCCTGCTACTGCGGCCCAAGCAATGAATTAATGGCAAGCTGTCCCGGACTCAGTCTCCCCATTCAGGGCTGGATAGTGTTCCTGGGGGGGGGGAGGGGGGAGACAAATTCCCCCTGTTTGCTTTATGGTCCCAAAGTCTGGGGCAGAGCGAAGACCTGAACTCACAGGCCAGGCGTCCTGCTCCAGGGCCTTGTGCTTCCGTCGCCAGGCCTGGCAGAGTCCCTGGGCTGGGTGGCAGGAATCGCCCCGAGCCCAGCGGCTGGGTCTCTGCGGCCCAGCTCTGACACGGGTTGCGGCTGTCCTGGGGTGCTGTCTGCACTGTGGGGTGAAGCCTGCTCCTAGGGGGAGCCCTCTGCCCAGAGCCAGGGCCGGCACCAGCTTACCAAGCGGGTGCTTGGGGTGGCCACTTCGGATCTCCAGCTGTTCGGCGGCAATTCGGCGGACGGTCCCTCATTCCTGCTCGGCGCGAAGGACCTCCCGCCGAATTGCCGCCACAGAGCGCGATTGCGGCTTTGTTTTGTTTGGCTGCTTGGGGCGGCCAAAACCCTGGAGCCGGCCCTGCCCAGAGCACAGGTGAGGGGAGACTAAAGGCCTTTTCTGGGAGCGCTGCCCCCTGCTGTTCCTGGCAAAACAGCTGTGCTTAGAAATCTAGCCAAGCCTGCAAGTGAGGGTGGATCGAGTCCCCCGCTTGCTCTGCCCCATGGCCCCGAACATACAGGAAGAGACACGAAATGCTGCCTCTTCCCTGCTGCCCCTTGCACCCTGATCACCTGCAAAAGCCTTGCAAGGCTCAAAGCACCCCACTGTGGGCTCGGCTGGGTCCCAGCCCCCTGCGAGGCTCAGGGCAGAGACCATCCCGGCTGGTTTTATTAGCCGCTGACATTGTATTCAACGCCGTATCACGAAGTTGGGATCCTCCTCCACCTCCTGTCCACCCGAAAGAGACCAGAGGAAAGGAGTATCCCTCCCCCCACCCCCTGTGCTGCTGCCCATGTGGGAACCAGCTCTCTGCCCTTCCCTCCTGAGCCCCCCTCCCAGCTGCTGCCCCTGCCCAGGGCCCCTGAGGCCAAGCAATGGGGTGGGGTTTCCAGGCCCTGCCAGTTTGGAGGAGATAGGCTGGGCCAAATCACAGCAGGAAGAGGCTGAAAAAGCATCTAATGGGGCAAGCTGTGGAGCCCCTGAACTATGCCAGGCCAGTGCTGAGCCGGACTCTTCCCTGGGACGGAAGGGGCAGGCCCAGTTTGTGGGGGAGTGGGGTCTTTGGAGGTGGGTCAAAGAGGGAATGTGACTTTGACAGGGGATTGATCTGTAGGAAGATCTGTCCATCCCCCTCCAGCAGCCCTCTGTATCTGTCTCTGCACCCCTGGATGTAGCCAGCCCCAGCCCTGGTCCTCTGGCTCGACCCTGCCCCAGATGTTCATGCTCTCCTCCCTTGCACCCACTAGCTGGCTACTTCCAGGCGCTTACGCTGACCTGGGGGTGAAAGGGTCCCCTCTCTGGAGTGCAGCCCACACATCTCCCCTTGTAACAGACCTAAAGTCCATTACACACGAATAGCAGCCAATGAAAACACAAGTTAGAAGTTTCAGAGTAACAGCCGTGTTAGTCTGTATCCGCAAAAAGAAGACCAGGAGTACTTGTGGCACCTTAGAGACTAACAAATTTATTAGAGCATAAGCTTTCGTGGACTACAGCCCACTTCTTCGGATGCATCCGAAGAAGTGGGCTGTAGTCCACGAAAGCTTATGCTCTAATAAATTTGTTAGTCTCTAAGGTGCCACAAGTACTCCTGTTCTTCTTTTTACAAGTTAGAAGGATTAGCTCATCAGAACCGATGGTCATTGGCTAATTAGTGAGCCTTGGGGTGTAGTGAATTAACCCTTTCATGGGTATCACCTGTGCGCCAAGTTAAGTGCTGGGGAATGGATATAGGTCGAGATCTTCAGCGTTGCAAGGTGGCAGCAGCCGTGGGACGCGCCGAGTGCATGCATTAGCGGGCTGTCTTGTCCCTTCTAGTAGCCTAGATGAGGGGCCCCATCAGAAACCCAATTAGTAACCAGTTTGGAGCCGGTTGAGGGGGCCAGGCCTAGCATCCGTTTGGTGGGGGGGTGCACAGCCCGGAGGTGCTCAGCGATTCTTTGAGAATAGCCCTAGGAGCAGTGGCACTGTCAGAGTGTGTAGCATCCCTTTCTAGTGGCTGGCCTACTAAAGGATAACAGCCTACTACTGCTGCTGCTGTAGGGAGTGGAGTTACTCTTTGCACACAAGGGGCACCGGCCTGTGGTGTGGTGCTGAAGGTACTGGGTTCCAATCCCAGGTGTGGGGAGGGGGGATAAGTAACCAAAGCTGTATTAAAGCTCTGAGCCTCCACCCCCGAGTCTTGCCCCTGGGAGAGAAGAGCTGAGCCTCCATCTTCCATGTCGGCAAGCCAAGGGGGCCGGTTCGTGGCAGAGCTGCCAGTGGCTTTGTGACGAGGATGGTTTTTCACTGGGCGCTAGCCTCAGACCCCGGGGAGCAGCGAGCTCTCAGAGCCCGTGGAAGCACCGGGAGGAAAGGCACCTGGGAGCTGGTGATTGGTTCCGTTATGCGACCGAGCGAACCCTGGGGGCATATCCTCTCCTCCGGGTCCTGGCACCGGTGGCTTGGCAGGGTGGGAGGGTCCATTCCTGTCCCCTGCTGTTGACCCGGGGCCTTCTTGCTGCAGGTGACGAAGCAGGGGAACTGGGTGGATATCCACAATGCCCCCACACTGGTGACCCTGGGGGTGACGTCCTCGGAGCCCTGCCTGCCCCTCCCCAACGTGCTCCTGATCGCCAGGCTCGCAGTGCTGGGAGAAAGCCCCCCCGGGAGGGCAGGCCAGCCCCAGGAGCCCTCCATGGCCCTTAGCAGGTGAGGAACAGGGTGGGGTGGGGAGCTTAGCTGGGAGCTCTCAGGTGCTGGGATTTAGCTGTTGGACATCTGAGATGGAAAAGCCCATTGGGTCCCACCGAATCCCGCCCCCCTGCCCTTGCCCCTCTCCCATGTGCAGCATGCTAACTGCAGTGCCCTGGCAGGGTGTGTGAGTCTGGGGCCCTGGCGTGCCGAGCGCTGTCCTGGCCCGCAGCTCCGGCCATGGGGCCTGGTGGAGCCCACACTGTGCCTGTCACCTGTGTCCCCCTACATGTTCTGCGGCACCAGCCCCACGTGGCTGGGGTGCCTGGGGATGCTGCCACTGTGCTGCTAAATCCGGGGGGCCCCAGCACCCCCTCGTCCTGCTCCTGCAGAGAGGGAGCCCAGACACCCCCAGGCGCTAAGTTGGGGTCACTGCCATGCTGACGGGGAGTTGTGTGCCGTTAACCCTTTGTAAGCCAGCCCCTGTCTGGCCGTTCATGCTGTGTCCCCTCCCTCATTAGCCAGTTCCCGTGCGGGGGGATGGGGCTCTGCAGCCAGTCCCTTTGGGGCCCCTCCCTCTGAGTTCTCAGTGGGGCGGGCGTGGCCCTCCTGCTGCCAGACCCTGTCCACACCCCAGAGCCAGCCGCTCACTCCTGTCCCTGGGGACTCGGGCATCCTGTGCTTTCCCTTGGCTTTAGGCTCCTCCCGTTGAGGTACGTCAGACTGTCGGTCCAGGACAGCGGCCGGCGCCTGCTGCGGGTGCAGGTGGTGACGGGGAAGGTTTATTACCTGCGGCTGCACCAGGCGCACCCTGACGCCGTGTTCACGCTCTGGAGCCGGCTGGCGGACATCCTGCAGTGGGGGCTCTCCATCACCACCAAGGACCCCTCCATCCACGTCCCGCACAGCCTGGTGCTCAGCGTGGACAGCTCCTCCACCAGCTCCCCTGCACAGGTACGTCGCCCGGGGGTGAGGTGAGCGGTGCCAGCCGGGACAGGCTCGCTGCAGCCCCAGGCCAGCGATGGGCCCAACAGGTGCAGGTCATTCAACTGCCCTGCCTGGACGCTGAGCCTGACGGCCAGGCACAGGGGGCATTGGCTTCATAACTCCAGGGCGGCGAGGGCAGCCCCTCTGGGGCTCTGGAGCCAGGGAGAGGGATAGGAGGTCTTATGGCCCCTCTCCATCCCCCCATGCGGGGAGCCGGGATGCCCTGGGGTCCCCTCTCTGTCCCCACGTGCCAGGGGCCGGGATGCCCTGGGGTCCCCTCTCTGTCCCCACGTGCCAGGGGCCGGGATGCCCTGGGGTCCCCTCTCTGTCCCCACGTGCCAGGGGCCGGGATGCCCTGGGGTCCCCTCTCTGTCCCCAGGACCCAGGGGCCAGGATGCTCTGGGGGCCCCTCTGCGTCCCCACATGCAGGGGGCTGCCCTGGGGCCCCCTCTCCATCCCCTTGTTCTGTGGGACCTGTAGGGGATCTGGGGGTTGAGTTTGAGGTCGAAGCTGGAATTGGAGACATCCCAGTACATCCCCTCGGGGACCCCCAGGGACAGGTGAGCACCGAGCGGAGAGCTCAGCCCTGTGGCTGCAGAGTGCTAATTTCTCTTGCTCCAAACCACACAGGCTGTGCCCCGGTGGCACAGCGATGGCTGCCTTACAAACACACATCAGGGTAAGCGTTACCACGTGGTCTCTCCCTGCAGCTGGTGCCTGATTCCCAGCTGCCCTCGGGAGCCAGTCGCAGCGTGGTGGCAAGGATGGGCAAGCGATTGTCGGGGACACGCTCCCATCTCTCAGGAGCAGCCCTGGGGAAAATGGAGACAGACGGCTCAGTCCAGAGAAGGTAAAGGGACTCCCATCAAATATCCTGAACTCCCCTCCCAGAGCCCCTCTCTCCAGCCAGTGAGTGAAGGAGCTGGTCGCGCCTGCCGAAAGCAACCCAGACTGAGCTGGGTGGGAGGAACCAAGGCTGGCGGTTACACGTACAGGATGGGGGACTGGCTCCTGGGAAGAAAGGGCCGAGATGGTCCAACTGCGCTGCCTCTCCCCAGTGCAGCCCAGGGGAGCAAACGGGCACTGGCACACACTAGAACCAATGTCATTTCCCTTTCCCGAGACTCTTCTCCTGGAATCTTACGGCTCAGAGCAAATCTCCTGCCAGGGAAGAGGAATCGGGTGCCCCAGGTTGGTCAGGAGGTAAGAAGTTCCCCCACTTCAGCCCTTTCTCCCAGGAGCGGGGCAGGTCATGCAGGGACGAAGCTTGAACGCAGACTCACAAATCGCCCGTCACGGGACGGCCAAGCACTGGCGCAGAGTGTGACTGCCACAACCGCCCTTGAAACGGAGCGAAACCCTGGCAGCAGCCTTCGGCTGTGTTGAAAGCCAGCGGAGACCTGGAGAGTAAGAGGGTGATAAGTGAGAGCTAACGTGAATTTGCTGAGAGCAAACCACACCGAACCAACCTAATTTTCTTCTTTGGCTGGGTTACTGTCCTAGTGGATGGGAGGGGAGCAGCAGACATGACTTATCTCGATTTGAGTAAAGCTTTTGACACAGTCCCACATGACATTCTCATAAGCCAACTAGAGAAATGTGGTCCAGAAGAAATGACTATAAGTGGGTGGAGAACTGGTTGAAAAAATATCCTTAAAGAGTAGAACCACCCATTAGCTATCAAACTGGGAGGATGTCTCTAATGGGGGGGCAGTCCTGGGGCCAGGACTATTAAATAATTTCATTAATAAATGGAGCAGAGAGCATGCCTATAAAATTTGTGGGTGACACCAAGCTGGAGGGGGTGCAAGCACTTTGGGGGACAGGACTAGAATTCAAACTGACCTTCATAAAGTGGAGAATTGGTCTGAAATCAACAAGGTGAAATTCACTAACGACAAGTGCACTTAGGAAGGAAAGATCAAATGCACACATACAAAATGGGGAATAGCTGAGTGAAGTTGGACACCATCTAGAAGAAGCATCTTCCAAAAATCAGACTCCTCAAATTGTGTGAATCCAAGTAGAATGAAAAGATACATTTTCTAATGAAACAGGCCCGGCTCTCTCAAACAGTCACCCAATGGTCTCTAAGGTGGTATGTTTATCTACTCCAAATGCCTGCCAACTTCTCTGTGAGAACCATCTTCAACTTTGATCCAATGAAAGAAGGCAGAAAGACCCCCTGGAAAACCAAAAACACGATGGCTGGATGGTGTCAGACACCTGTCCCTCACAGGCATCCTACTCCAGACTTGACTCAAGACAGAACATTATGGAGGCATGTGACCCTGCTGGCGGCCTCAGGGTCCTACCACACCCCATCCCAGAAAGAAGAAGTAGAAGTGAGTCCTCCAAGTGGCCTATAGAGGCCACGTGGGATGCAGCCCATCAGAGGGGGCTGCAGGGAGCAGCCAATCTGGGCCCAGCAGGCCCATATAAAAGGAGCTGCAGTGCAGAGCAGAGAGCAGTTGCTGACAGGAGCCAGAGGAGTTAAGTTGGTGCTCCTGGCTGCCTGAAGGACCTCCAGGACCTGGACGGGAGCAGTTGCTGGTAGGGGCCGGGGAGCAAGAAAGAGCTCCGGACTGGCTACTAGGACTCAGCCAGCACAAGGCCCTGAGTTAAGGGTGAAGAATGTGCTGGGGCCACAGGCAAATGGCCCAGGGAATTGTAGCAGTTTAGTTAAAGGTATGTGGCAGATGGCTGCTATTCGTAGGGTCCCTGAGCTAGGACCCGGAGGCCCCATTAGCCACTGGAGAAGTGGCCTGGACTTTGATGCATACCTGGAAAGGGAACTGAACTGGTTAGTGGCCCAGCTGGAGTGCTGGGGCCAGAAAGGCCAGGAGAGGGGGAAGACATCACCTCCAGGGAGGGAGCCCTGGGGGTACGGCTCGAGACCAGGGCTGAGACCATGTACAGACTAAGTAAAGACCTGAGCTCAGGGAGGACTACAGGGAGAGAAAGGCCCCTGTTGGACTGTTTACCCCAGAAGGGGTTTGATTTGTATTTCACATACAGACTGTGAGACTTGGCCAGAGGGCTGAGTCGCTGAAGACCCACCACAAACTGAGAGAGAGAGAGAGTGTGCAGGCACACACACTTGGACAGGGCGTGCTCACGAGAGGAGAGTGGCACTCTGTACCTCAGGGGAACACCCTGCACCCCCATGTTCATCCGTATAACATGATTGTGTGGTATCCAGTGCAAAGTTTGTCATGTCGGGTGTCTTCAGAAGGCTCATGATGCATTGAGCATTGTTGTTATAGTGATATTACAGGTTGTAATTTCATGTATATAGTTATGAGGCTGAAAAAGTGTCCTCATGGCTTAAAGCAAGCCCAGGCAAAAACTCTCCAAAAGCAGAGGGGCAGTTCACACCTCATCAGGGCATGTATGGGACAAACCCAGCCCAGCCTCACAGGAACAAAGGACGCTGGCCTAGGCAGCAACAAAGGATCTGTTGGACTCTGAGTGAGTCACCCCCCTTCCCTTGGTCAGTTGGGGACTATGATGAGGTAATGCTCACCTGACTCTGAAGGGGGGGCAAAGTCAAGAGGGAAGAAAGAACATGATAAAAGGGAGAGACATTTGCCAGGCTCTTCCTCTCTTCCACCTCCAGCTACAGACATCACCACCAAGCGACTGAAGCGCTGATCAAAGGGGAGAGCCTGGCTGAAGAACAACCAACCAGCCAGCCTGTGGTGAGAAGCATCTAAGTTTGTAAGGACATTGAAAGTGTTAAAATCAGCTTAGAATGTGTTTTGCTTTTATTTCATTTGACCAAATCTGGCTTCTTGTGTTTTGACTTATAATCACTTAAAATCTATCTTTGTAATTAATAAATTTGTTTGTGTAACCCTTCTGCCCATCAGAGTTGGCAGCAACAAGGGCCAGGTTCAGTATCTAGAGGTTCCTTCTCAACAATACAACACAAAATCAGCTTGAGCCTCCACCCAGTGACCTGGGACAATTACACACCGCCCCCCTGGCTGCCTCTAAGAGGCAATACTTCCCCTCTCGCAAGCACAGATTCTGAGTGTAGCAAAAGCCTTTTAATAAAGGAGGGAAACAAATGCGGCATTATGTTGGGGAAACACCACAAACAGGATTCATAAACACATACCATGAGCAAACGACCCACCCCAAGTAAGTTGGGCAGTGTCCTTTTCCCCTCAGGGTCTTAAGTCCAGCAACCCAAAAGTCACCCAACCCACAGCTGCTGTCCTTGGTCAGTGCAGCCCCAGAGTTCAGAAATTCATCTGCAGCGTTCACCTCCCACCCTGGGTGGAAGGTATGGAGGCACCTTACACTCTCGGCTGCTTGGGCCCTCGATGGCTGGTCCCTACGCCTCTCCATGGGGTTCTGCTCCAGTCTTTGCCAGCCACACCTCTTCCCTAGCCATTCACTAATATATCTTCAGCCCCACCCACTTATTACAGCTCTCAGTGATTTCAGCTGCTAATAGGGGAGCCTCACTGTTGATGCATCCAGATAGTTTTCCTGCATTAGAACCACATAGCCCAAAGTAAGTCTAATATCTAGATAACAGTCATTTATAATAAGACCCTTAAGTTAGTCTAAATTAGCTCTATTGCTACACAATAGAGAGACAAGATCAACATGGTGTTTGGGGTCTTTCCAGAGAGAGAAAGAGCAAGCACTCACATATTCAATTTATTGGGCTTTGGAACCCATGTCCCTTGCCTAGCAAGTGCTGCTTAGTTGAGGGCGAGTCCCTCAGTCATTAAATGACAATTACAGTTCTACTGTCCTTGATTCCATAACCAGGATAACAACCCTTTATTACTCCTGCCCCAGTAACAAAGAGACTGGGGGTCCCAGAGCAGCCAAAGTGACCATTTGGGCCAGCAGTCCCATCGTGCTAGGCAGGGTGGGTGTGCCCATGCAAACGAGATGAGCCCCTGAAGTCCTTTTCCACAGCTCACCACCAGATGTCAGCGGAGAGCTCATTCTGACTCTGCTTACAGTTGTTTGTTCTACCTGGAGCAGTGTGTTTGGTTTGAAGCGTGTCAGAGACTCCCCTTAGGATAACAAGCCTGGTACATATCAATTTCTTTGTTAAATTGACAAACTCGTATAAGCTTCTAGCGTCCGGCGGGTATAACTGGACACTGCAAGACAGAGGTTCCTAGGGTTGTGTCCGGGACCGGAGATATTGGCTAGTGTCATGTGCTTGCACAATCCAAGCAGCGGCTGGCCAAAAGTGCTCACTCACGTAGCTGGGAGCAGCTGACGTGCCAGAGGCTGTGTGTGAACAGCCCAGGAGTGGGGGTTCTCGCAGCAGAGCAGGGTCAGGCTGGCTCCCAGAGTCGAGGATTGGAGTGACCCAGCAGATCACCGGTCCGGATAACACCAGGGGAACGTCACAGCCCCCCTGTGATACGGCACATAATGCTCCTGGTGGCTTTGTGCTGTCCAAGGGATGGCATGCGCAAAGGGGCTGGGAGATCAGCGGCTCACAAACTACAGATCCGGCACCAGCGGGATGCAGCTGCGAAGAGGCTGATCTCATCCTGGGCTGTATTAACAGGAGTGTTGTATGTCAGACACGGGAGGTAACTGTCCCGCTCTGCTCGGCACTGGGGAGGCCTCAGCTGGCTGCGGTGTCCAGGTCTGGGTGCTACTTTAGGAAAGACGGGGATAAGATGGAGAGAGTCCAGAGGAGAGCACAGAAATGACGAAAGGTTTAGAGAAGCTGAGCTATGGGGAAAGGTCAAACAACTGGGCATGTTTAGTCCTGAGAAAAGAGACCGAATGGGGACCCGAGAACTGTCTTCAACCATGTTACGGGCTGTTAGACAGAGGATGGGGATCAATCGTTCTCCGTGTCCGCTGAAGGCAGGGCAAGCAGCAATGGGCTTAATCTGCAGCAAGGGAGATTAGGGTTGGTATTAGGAAAAACTTGCCAGCTCTAAAGGTAGCTAAACTCTGGAACAGACTTCCAAGGGAGGTTGTGGAATCCCTGTCATTGGAAGTTTTTAAGAACAGGTGAAGCAAACACCTGTCAGGGATGAGCTAGGTTTACTCCGTCCTGCCTCAGCACAAGGGCCTGGACTAAATGACCTCTCAAGGTCCCGTCCAACCCTAGGTTTCTGTGATTCTACGAACTAGGAAAGTGGAATATTTTTAAATCATCAGGACCAGATAACTTGCATCCAAGAGTTTGAAAAGAATCGGCTGAGTTCATGCATTCTCTCCTCCTGTGGTTCCTAGGGAAACTGGCGGTGTGTGAGCGGTGCCGGCGGGACAGGCCGAGCGACACCGGAGAGAAAGCCAGCCTGAGGACAGCCCTGCGCTGGTTAGACACCAAGTGCCATGGACTGTGGGAACGAGACACGCCTGCCGGGCTGCTGCCCCTGTCTCGACTCAGCAGCTTGGTAGCTGCAGGTCGGCAGTAGGGACCAGCCCCCCGAGAGAAAGTGCCTCCTGTGCTGGGCTCCGGGGCAGCCCTGGGGCAGGCGTGAGCATTGCGGGTGGGGAGGACGTGCTGGCTGCCGGGGCCGGTAGTGTCTGACTGGGAAATCCCAAACGTAATAAATGCATTGCGGCAGCAGAAGTGCATTCTCGCTGGCAGCCTCTGGGTGTTCTTTAGTGCTCGGCACCCCTGGGAACACGGCCCCCAACACTGGGTTCTGGCTCAGAGCAGCCAGGGGAAACACACCCAGGAGACACCTGCGGAGGACCCGGGGAAAGCAATGTTAGAGGCACAACGGCCCTGGCTCACACCTCTGCCAGGCTGGGGGGACAGGCCCCTTCCCTGGTCCTCTGCCCTTCTCAGTGGGATCATCCCAAGGTGGGACGGCTCTCACCCGCACAAGTATTAGGGTACAGAGGCGGGTTGGGGGGAGCTCTGTGAAAGAAGCACCTGGAATCCAGGTGTCATGGATTCACAGGTCGTGCCCATTCTTGGCCCCGTAGGTCCCTGGGGGGAACCCCCTTCAGAGCGACAGCCCTTCTCGGGGCTCCACTCTCTCCTGGGGGGTAAGCCCCTCTGCCTCCTGGCACCGCACCTCTCTGAGCCCTCAGCACGCCTGTCTCTCGCCATGGGCCCCCTCAGGGAGTCCACTCACTCTGGACCCCCGGGGCCTCCACTCCTAGAGGGAATAATGCAACCCTGTTCTCTAGACTGGAGTGACTCTCAGCCAGCGTAAACCAGGAGGGTTTATTGAGTGTCTGAAACCAGCACAGAAAACTCTCCGGGCCCTTGGGCCTAGCAACCCTCAGCCCAGTACATCTAGGTTTGTCCTGCATCCAGGTGGGCTCTGCCCACTCTCTCTCTCCATCCCCGAGCCCCCCTGCTTCCCAGCTGGGTATCCATTATCACCTATCCCCAAGCCCCGTCTCTGTCCTTTGTCTTCTATCCAGGTAAACTGGGTCACCTGGGCCTCCTCTCCTCTCAGCCGTCCTTTGTTCCCCACTGACTGAAACCGGTGGGTCAGGTCACCAGGTCCTCTCTCCGCAGCTCATTGTCCTCCCACTGGCCCGAACCGGCTGTGACTCCCGAGCTGGGCCTCCCGGTCACCAGTCGCTGGGGTGTCCATTCTCCTGGTCATTGGCCGGGGTCCCAAGTTCCGTTGCTGGTCTTCTGTAACAACAAACTCCCTCACCTCGTTAAACTAGTAACACCCAGGGAAACTGAGTCCCACCCCCTCTGCATGCAAACCATTGGAAAAACAAGAAAATCCCCCACTTCATCACATCTCTTCCCCCTTCGAGTCTGAACTGAGCGGGGTCACTTAGCCAGTGACCTGGGGAAGTTCAGGGTCCCCCCCCCGTGATAAAGCATCGGCTATAACATTGGCACTCCCCCTCACATGGGCCACCTCCATGTCATACCCCTGGAGGAGCAGGGCCCATCTCAGCAGCTTGGCATTAGCCCCTTTCATTTGGTGCAGCCACGTCAGGGGCGAATGGTCGGTGCACACGGTGAAGCGCCGCCCACATAGATACGGCTGCAGCTTTTTAAGGGCCCACCCCATGGCCAGGCATTGCTTCTCTATGGCCGCATAGTGCTGCTCCCGGGGCAGCAGCTTCTTGCTCAGGTACACAATGGGGTGTCTCTCCCCCTTAGTATCAGTTTGCATCAGCACCACCCCCAGCCCTGTGTCCGAGGCGTCGGTGAACACCAGGAAGGGTTTGTTAAAATCCAGGTTTACCAGCACCGGCCCCTGGATAAGTGCCCCCTTCGGTGCACAGAGAGCCCTCTGGCACTGCTCGGTCCAGACCACCTTGTCCGGCTTTCCCTTTCAACACAGCTCCGTGAGGGGAGCTGCCAGGGAGCTAAAATGGGGCACAAACCTCCGGTAGTACCCGCCATCCCAATGAAAGCCTGGACCTGCTTCTTAGTCTAGGGAGTGGCCAGTCCTTGATGGCCTCCACCTTGGCCGGCTCTGGCTTCAGGTGGCCACCCCCCAACTTGTGGCCTAGGTATGATGCCTCTGCCATCCCCTACCTTGCACTTTCCGCCTTTACAGTCAGTCCTGCATCCTGGAGGCAACTCTGCACCCTCTTCACCTGGGACACATGTTCCTCCCGGGTCTGGCTAATGACACAAAGATCATCAATATACGCCAGAGCAAAGTCCTCCCTCCCCCTCAGTAATGCGCTGGAAGGTGGCAGGTGCCCTTGAGGCTGAGAGGCAGGACCAGGAACCCGAAGATCAGGCAGACTTCGCCCTGGCCTCTGGGTCCAAGGCACCTGCCAGTAGCCTTTGGTGAGATCCATAGAAGTGAGGTACCGGGCACCCCCCAACTTGTCTAGGATCTCTTCCTGTTCGATCTGCCCAACTCACCTTTCATCTGGCCCCGCCCCCTGTTCCTGGTCGATCGACACCAGCACCCATCCTGGCCAACACTGGAGCGGCCCCTCTGACTTCCCTCCCCTGCCCTGAGAGATTTGGGCTTGTCTACACGCCACACATCGACCGTGGCTCGTGGAGGTGCTGTTATGTCGGCGTAATGGGGCACTGGCATTGGTGGGAGATCAATGGAAGTGTAGGCACTAGGCTGATACAAGGCAGTTTACATCGGTATCACTTTGTAGTGTAGACCAGGCCTTGGAAGTTAATGTGGATTAAGACAGGGAGTGGATTTAGGGCGTAGTAGATATTTCCGTGCAGGCACGCCTGTCCAAGGTGCCTCTGAATCCTTTCAGAGGTACCCTGGTTCGCCAGACCTCTCTGTGCTGCATGCAGGCCCGTGGTGCCGCGGGCGCTGCCTTCTGGGACTGGACTGGGTCAGAGACTGCTGCAGCGTGGGCCAGAACAGACGCTGCTGCTCCCCGTTGCTGTGGGCCGCGGAGAGGCTGCGACGGAGCCCGGTGCCGGGTTTGAGGACACGCAAGCAGGGTTAAGACGGTGCTAGAGCTGAGAACTCATTAGCGCTGAGCCCGAGCTCCCGGACGCCCTCTGCCGGTCGGCTGTGCAGCGGAGCTGCGCTTGGCTACACACAACGGAGGAAGGAATGTGTTACCCGGGCTATGCCTCTGCTATAACAACGGCCCTTGGCTGGTCACGTCGCCTCACTCCTCTTGGGGGCGCAAGGTGGTTTCTCTCCATGTGACTGTCGCGGCGCCGAAGACGCCCCATCCGGTTCAGGTTATGACGAGTATAAACCTAGAGCTGTCCTGCAAATCGGTGCTTTTGTTTTACGGCCCTTTTCTCTCTAGTATTAATAAATCTGGGTTTACAGGTGACTGGGCTGTTGCTCGGTGCCATGGCAGGAACTCACCACTGGAGCGCCCCCTAGCAGACCAGTGTGGAACCTCAGTTACGTCCCTGCCTCGGTTTCCCCTCGTGGGCTTTCAGTAAGTCAAGGAGGTATGAATGCAGTAGCCCCGTGAGGGGTCTAGTTTATGTAAACGTGGTATGTAAACAAGCCTTCTGCTGCTGGAGTCCTCAGGCTTCTCCCCTGCCTGCAGCCGCTCCCCTATTAACTCAGGGCAGCTCCTCCCAGGTCGGCCTGCTGCAGAGCTGTCTAGTCTCTGTCTCCTGGAGCTTCCTCTCCTTGTGTTCTGGGGGCTTTCCTGGGCCTAGCTTCGTACCCAGCTCCCCTGAGGCGCGCTCTCCCCTGGAGCTTCCCGTCTCCGTTCTGGGCCCCCCCGAATGAACCCGCAAACGCTCTTTATTAGGCTCAGGTGCTTGTTACTTCATTAACTGTCACCCAGCTACGGAGCCAATCAGCTAGCCACAACTGGCGCTTTCTCCCAGGGAGGCGGGTGGCTGAACCCTTGGAGGGCCCGACCTCCCCTAAGAGACAAGAAGTGCTGGTAATGCAGTGACTCAGAAGAGCGGGAGTCCCAGCCTCGGGGCAGACCGTTAAGACCCAGGGCACAAACCCCACACTGGCTGTGAGTTCTAGACCTAGGCCATGCCTACGTGACAAAGTTTTGCCGATGTCCGTTACATCAGCATGCAGCCGCTGCGGTTAGTACATCCCTTGTGCAGGTGCACACTCAGCTCCTTGTGTCGGCGGCGCGTGTACTCACCAGGAGTGCTTGTGTCGCTGCAGAGTGCGGCGCACCATGGGGAGGTAAGCGTGTGCACCCACCACCACCCAGCGCACTGGCTTTTGGGTAGTTTTGGCAATGCATGGTGAGGCCAAAACAACTCGCTCAGGGTGCCTGGGAGCAAGGGGCCAACTTCCCATAATGCAGTGCTCTCCATCCCATAATATCATCTTTATCCTATAATTTCCAGGCCTATTTTCAATTCCCAGGAACCCGCACTGGACCTGTTGCAGTTCACCCTCTGTGGCAGACGTGTGGTGCTTGCTCAGTGTGCACGGTTGGCATGAGGGTGGCAAGCACAGGACGCATGATCCTCTGGAATTTGCACAGCTGCAAGAAGAACCACAGGGAATGTGATGACTTCCAGGCGGTCAGTTTGCCGTGGGTCACAGCGAGGACCAATTCAAGGCCGTTGGCTGCTGTCACGCTGTCTGGAGCGGTTCACAGCCGTGAGTGCCAGCCTCAGGGCAGACGCCCCAAACTGGTCGTGTGTTCTATATGTAACCCTTCTGCCAGGCCAGTTGATAGCAGCAAGGGCCGGGTTCAGTACATAGGGGTCCCTTCCCAACAGCGTGACACGGAACCAGCTCGAGCCCCCACCCAGTGACCTGGGAAAATCTTACACACACCCCTGGGTGCCTCGAAGAGGCAATACTTCCCCTCTCGCAAGCACAGAGCCTCGGTGTAGCAGAAAATGTTTAATAACATGAGGTAAATGACATAGCATTAAATTGGGAAAACACCACAACTAGAGTTCATAGACCAAACCATGAGCGAAGACCCACCCCAGCAGATTGGGCTGTGTCCTTTCCCGTTAGTTCTTGAAACCAGCGACCCAAGAATCCAAAGTCCCAAAAGTCCAACAACCCCAAAGTCTCTTGGGTCCAGCAACCCAAGAATCACCAAAGTCCCAAAAGTCCAACAACCCCCCCAAAGCCTCTGTCCCGGATCAGTGCAGCCCCAGTTCAAGGGGGGGGGGCGAGCAGGGTGTTAAGGGGCACCTTACGTGATCCGAGGCCGACGGGGTTCCACCGCAGCCTTCACCACAAGCCGCTCCACTCTACCCGCAGTCCCGTGAGCTGCTCCAGCTGTCCCACGAACTGCTCTGGCAGCTGCTCCACTCTGCTCTGCTCCGCTCCCCGACCTGTAAGCCGCTCCGCTCCGCTTCAGCCGTCCCTTGGGCCGCTCCCACAAGGCTCTGCTCTGCTAGCTGCTCCTCCAGCCGGTCCGCTCACTGACCTGTGAGCCACTCAGCTCCACTCGGCTCTGCTCTGCTAGCTGCTCCGCCAGCCACTTAGCAATATAGCTTCAGGCTCCCCCACTAGTTAACACAGCCTCAGTGATCTCAGCTCTTAATAACTTTAGCTCTTTTGTGATTTCAGCTCATAGTAGGGGAGCCCCAGTGCTAATGCACCATTGGCCTGAAGCAAACTCAGCTCAGCAGCCTGTAACTAGACCCCTAATGGAATCAAAGTTAGATCTGACATTCAACAGTGGAGAGGAGACGAGGTGCAATTGGTGTTTCAGACTCTGAAAACAGCCCCCCCAGTACAAATACCTGCCCCCATCCTCTCTCAATTCCCTGGGTTTTGTAACCCATGCCCTTTGTCAAGCAAGTGCTACTTAGGTAATGGTGAAGGACTCACTCAGTCCTTCTGTCATACAACAGTTCCACTGGCCTTGATTCACAGAATCAGGGTAACAAAACTTTATTCTTCCTGCCCCAATAACAGAGAAAACTGGGGATCCCACACCAGCCAAAGTAACCACTTTGAGTTGCTGTTGTTTCATGCCAGGCGAGTGGGTGTGCCTATGCAAACAAGATCAGCCCCTGGAGTTCTTTTCCACACTCGCCATAATTCACCACCAGATGTCAGGGTAGAGCTCATCCTGACTCTGCTTACATCTAATTAGCTTCCACCAACCCAGGAACAAGTGTGAACTCCAACAGCACAAGAACCGTCTTACCACGGAGCCACAGAGCGTCCCCTGGGGCCAGTGATGGTTGGTTGCCAGACACCGCAGATCACAAAAGAGTCAGGTTGCTTCCAGTCCCAAGAGACCAGTCACTTACCCCACATCAGTTTGTACCTCGGAGCTCACACCAAAGACACACTGGTAACCAATCCTATAGCAAACTAACGCAGGATTTATTAACTAGGAAAAAGAAACGAGAGTTATTATTTACAGGTTAGAGCAGGCAACGTAGCTACACAAACGAGTTAATCTCTGATTCCAAAAGGCAAGAGAGTTGTAGCAATCTGTCAGCACTGAATGGCTTGTAGGGCTAACCCAGGTTGACCCTGGAGATCTCTGCTTCTGTTTTGTAGCTCCAGCCCTGTGGGAGGCCAAGCAACAAACAAGACCCAGTTTCTCCTTGTTGGGGATTTTTATCGCCTCCACCCCAGAGTCCAAGCTGGTGGGATGAGTTCATGTGTCGGTCTCTCCTTCCTGGAAGGAGGGAGGAACGTAGTCAACAGGGCCTCTGTCCTTTGATGCTATATAATACCTCATTTGTCTTCAGTGGATCATCTTGTGGGCAGGACAAGCATGTTACCTAAATTAATGCTCCTTTTCCTGTTAGGTGAGTTAAACAGTTACAGAGCCTTTACAATGCAAACACCCAATATAACTTTATACCCAGAGGCTATAGAGTTATAAGTGAGGTCGATCCACGCAGCATCCTACAGGCATTTCATAAAGTCCAAACACAATCTTATCAACAGCTGTTCCCTCTTTTCATAATGCCAGCACAGGGTGAGCCAGACTGGGTCCCAGCCATGCATTTGTAAGTGTTCGGTGAGGCCTGGCATGAGCCGGCACCTGCTTTGCCAAGGTCACAGTGGCGTTTACAAAGCAGCTGCAAATGGTGGCGCGCCGTTTCCGGGCTTGAGACACAAGCCCTGACTGGTGGGGTCGCGTCATAGTGCATGGTTGGGATGACGAGCAGTAGCTGCAGAACTTTCGGATGCACAAGGCCCTGGTCCTGGATCTGCGTGCCGAGCTTTACCCAGACTCCCAGTGTACGGACACCAAACGGGAGCTGCACTGGCAGTGGAGAAGCGAGTGGCGATCACACTGCGGAAATGTGCAATGCCGGATTTGCTGCCGGTCAGTGGGAAGTCATTTTGGAGCGGGAAAATCCAGTGTGGCGGGCCCATTGTCATGCAAGTGTGCAGGGCATTGATCAGGTCCTGCTCCACAGGACAGTGACTCTCGGCATTGTGCAGGATGTGCCGGATGGCTGGCTTTGCTGCTACAGGGTTCCTGAACTGCGGTGGGACTCTACACACATCCCCATTGTGACCCCACAGCACCAGAGTACATCGTCTGACATAGAATCAGAGAATCTCACAGCTGGAAGGGACCTCAGGAGGTATCTAGTCCAACCCCCTGCTCAAAGCAGGACCAATCCCCAACTAAATCATCCCAGCCAGGGCTTTGTCAAGCTGGACCTTATAAATCTCTAAGGATGGAGACTCCACCACCTCCCTAGGGAACCCATTCCAGTGCTTCATCACCCTCCTAGTGAAATAGTGTTTCCTAATATCCAACCTAAACCTCCCCCACTGCAACTTGAGACCATTACTCCTTGTTCTGTCATCTGCAACCACTGAGAACAGCCGAGCTCCATCCTCTTTGGAACCCCCTTCAGGTATTTGAAGGCTGCTATCAAATCCCCCCTCACTCTTCTCTTCTGCAGACTAAATAACCCCAGTTCCCTCAGCCTCTCCTCATAAGTCATGTGCCCCAGCCCCCTAATCCATTTTCGTTGCTCTCCGCTGGACTGTCTCCAATTTGTCCACATCCCTTCTGTAGTGGGGGGACCAAAACTGGACGCAATAATCGAAGTGTGGCCTCACCAGTGCCGAATAGAGGGGAATAATCACTTCCCTCGATCTGCTGGCAATGCTCCGACATACATCTGTAGATGCCACACGCCCCTCACCCACAGGTACATCAACAGAAAGGGCTACATTTCCCTGGTTATGCAAACATTGGTGGATCACCAGGGATACTTCACTGCCATCTGCGTGGGCTGGTCAGGGAAGGTGCGTGACACTCACACCGTTAAAAACACAGGCCTGTTCAGAAAGCCACGAGCAGGGACCTTCTTTGCCGACCGGCGGATTGCCAATGGCGCTGTTGAAAGGCCAAGTATGATCCTGTGGGACCCAGCCTACCCCTTACTCCCCTGGCTCCTGAAGCCGCACATCGGCCACCTCGACACACCACGGAGAGCTTCAACTACCGGCTCAGCAGGTGCAGAATGCCAGTGAACGTGCTTTGGTAGATTGGAAGGACGCTGGCCTTGTTTACTCACCAGATTGGATCTCAGTGTGAAAAACACCCCAATGGCTATAGCTGCCTGTGGTATCCTGCGTAATGTGTGTGATGCAAAGGGGGAAGTTGCCGTGGGTGGTGGTGGAGGGGCTGTCCGCTGCGTTGGAACAGCCAGACCCAAGACCCATCAGACGAGCTCAGTGAGGAGCTATCCAGCCGAGGGAAGCGTTGAAAGGTGTTTTAACAGCGAGCCGCAGTCATTTGCTGTGGTGGACTGTGCTCAACTGGGGGTAGCAGCCTGGGGGCCTGTTAGGAATTGCCTGTTACTTACAGCACATCTGGACACAAATAATCACCAGCGCCCCTATTACTGCTGAGGCGGGTGTGTGTACATTTATGGTTTGTTTGGCACAGATCCGATGGGTAGTGAGCGTACAAGAGCACCGCTTTCGCTGCCAGCAGGCGTTACGCACCTTGTGTAGTAAACTAATAAAGATGAATCACTTTCAAAACAAAAGCGTTTTATTCCCTAACAAAAACATCTCCAAACAAAGAACTGAAAAGGACGTACATTTTAACCGCAAAAATGTAGGCACCTGAATAAATAAACCAGAGGAAGGAACATTAATGCAGATACATCATCTGTGGCTCTCCCTGGTCAGTGTAGGTAAAGCCACGGCTGTCCATGCTTTGCCCCGGGGTGGAGCAGCAGGGGTAGGCGCGCTGGCCCGGAGGCCGTGTGGAGTGCTGGGAGTGGCACATATTTCATGGGTGAATGGGATGTCTTAAGAAGCACTGGGGATAGTCCTACTAGATACTCCCAATGTTGCAAAGCTCAAACCAATGCCAATACCTCTTTTGCACAAGGAGTAAATTCTTGTTCTGCTCCGTTCAACATCTCAGAGGCATATGGCACTGGTTGAAGACCTGTGCCAGGGTCTTGGCTTAAGCCAGCACTCATTCCAGCACTTGTAGGAGCTAATTGAAGTACGAAAGATTGTCCCACCTTGGAGTATGCTAAGGCTGGGGATTGTGTTAATGCCTTTTTAAGCTGAATAAAAGCTTTCTGTTGTTCTAATCCCCATTCCTCTTTATTGCCTTTCTTCAATAATGGATACAGTGAACTGTCTTTTTCTGCATAATTTTCTATAAAATCTCTTGAGAAATTTGTCAATCCCCAAAATGACCTTTAGGTGGATACATCTGCTGGAGCTGGTAACTTTTGTAATGATTCCACCCTCTGTTTAGCTGGTGACCATCCCTCCTGTTCTAGTGTTATCCCAGGTAATTTACTTGCTGCTGGCCTATTTGAGCTTTCTCGGGACTAACCTTACACCCAGTTTCCTTTTATCTTTTGTAAAATCTGATCTAATGTTTCTAAGTTTTCCTCCTTAGTTTTTGTGCTGATGAGGATATCATCGACGTACGATACTATTATTAGGCATATATTATTAGACATTTTACCCCACATCTTATTTACATGCATATGTGTGACGAAGTGGGGGGTTTTCTTGTTTTCTGTGGAGTTTCAATTGTTTGCATGCAGAGGGGGTGGGACTCAGTTTCCCTGGGTGTTACTGATTCAACGAGGTGAGGGGAGAGGGAGTTTGTTGGTACACAGGACCGGAGAGGGAACTTGGGTCCCCAGCCGATGGCCGGGACGATGGATACCCCAGCGACCGGTGACCTGGCGACCCGGAGGCCCAGCTGAGGAGACGCTGCCGGTTCTGGCCAGTGGGCGGACAATGGGCTGCAGAGTGAGAACCCAGTGACCTAACCAGCCGGTTCCAGCCAGAGGACAGAAGCAGGAGGGGAGGCCCCGGTTTACGACCCTGTTTACCTGGAGAGAAGACAATGGACAGAGGAGGGGTTTGGGGCCGGTGATCTCAGATGCCCAGATGGGAAGCAGGGGGACTCTGGGCTGGAGAGGGGGACAGGCAGAGCCCACCTGGATGCAGGGAGACTGGGATGTGCTGTGCTGAGGGAGGCCAGGCCTGAGCCCCTGAGAGTTTCCTGTGCTGTGTTCAACTCTCACTAAACCCTCCTGTTTTATGCTGGCTGAGAGTCACTCCGGTCTAGAGAACAGGGTGACATCAACCCCTTCGGGGGTGGAGGTAGGGTTACCATACGTCCGGATTTTCCCGGACATGTCCGGCTTTTGGGGGCTCAAATCCCCGTCCGGGGGGAAATCCCCAAAAGCCGGGCATGTCCGGGAAAATCGGGAGGGCTGGGTGGTGCTCGGCCGGGGCCGGCGGTGCGGGGCCGGGGGCATGGTGCCGGGCCGGGAACCAGGGGCGCAGTGCAGGGCCGGGCGCGGGGCCGGACGGGGAGCCGGGGGCGCGGTGCCGGGCCGGGGTCCGGGCTGGGAGCCGGGTCGGCCGGGCCCGCGGGGAGCCGGGCCAGCGGGGAGCCGGGTCGGCCGGGCCGGCGGGGAGCCGGGTCGGCCGGGCCGGCGGGGAGCCGGGCCGGCGGGGAGCCGGGTCGGCCGGGCCGGCGGGGAGCCGGGCCCGCGGGGAGCCGGGCCGGCCGGGCCGGCGGGGAGCCGGGCCGGCGGGGAGCCGGGTCGGCCGGGCCGGCGGGGAGCCGGGCCGGCGGGGAGCCGGGTCGGCCGGGCCGGCGGGGAGCCGGGCCGGCGGGGAGCCGGGTCGGCCGGGCCGGCGGGGAGCCGGGCCGCCGGGGAGCCGGGGAGCCGGGCCGGGGGTGCGCCGGGCCGCCGGGGGCCGGCAGTGCTGGGCGGGCCGGGGGTGGTGGGCCGGGGCCGGCACCCCAGGGCCCGAGCCGACCCAGGCTGGAGCCGCCGGGGGGGCCAGCCTGGGCTGCGCCTCCTCCCCCCCCCACCCCCCTTACCTGCTTCAGGCTTCCCGCGAATCAAATGTTCGCGGGAAGCAGGGGAGGGGGCGGAGACTTTGGGGAGGGGGCGGGGTTGGGGAGGGGGTATGGGCGGGGCTGGGGGCGGGGCCGGGGGCCGTGGAGTGTCCTCCATTTGGAGGTACAGAATATGGTAACCCTAGGTGGAGGCCCCGGGGGTCCAGAGCGAGTGGACTCCCTGAGGGGGCCCACGGCAGAGACAGACGTGCGGCTCCAGGAGGTGGAGGGGCCTGACCCCGAGAGAGAGTGGACCCCCGAGAAGGGCTGTCTCAGTAAAAGGGGCACCCCCCATGGACCGCACGGGGCCAAGAGTGGGCATGATCTGTGAGTCCGTGACAACGTGGTGTCAGAAGTGGGATGTTTCGTGGCTGCACCCTGTAGACGTTGGCTGCGGGCGCAGGCGCTTTGCAGTGAGTGGCTGCCAGCGATAGAACGAGGGTATTGAACGGAACCAGCCTGGACATGGCCTAGAACCAGCTCCGTCAGAGCGACCTGGCCCGTCTCTGCAGGGAGAGGGGGCTGAGCGTGGGGAGGGTCACTAAGGAGCGGTTGATGGCTCAGCTTGCAGAGAATGACCCGTCTAAGGCGCAGGCTCCAGACCCCAGGGGGGCTCCCGGGGTGCCCGGTGAGCCGGGGAGTAGCCGTGGGGGCAGTCTGTGTAGTGACCGGGAGTGGGTCAGACCTGACTCCCCAGTCAGTACAGGGAGACCCCAGTCAGGTCCCTCCCTGGAGGAGCTGCGGAGACTGGAGCTGCAGCTGAAAGCAAAGGAGCTGGAGCTGGAGGAGCGGAGGCTGGTGGATAGAGAGAGAGCACGAGCGGACCGTGTAGAACAGCGGAAGCACGAGTTGGACCTGGACGAGAGGCGGGCCAAGAGGGCCTGCCGCAGGGTAAGTGGGGAAGGGCCCCGAGACGCCAGTGGTGTAGGGAATCTAGACACCAAACTGCTGCCCCAGTTCGAGGAGGGGGGGGATATTGAGGCCTACCTCACAGCCTTTGAGAAGGCCTGTGAACTGAACCAGATTGACCCCGCAGACAGGCTTCGCTGTCTGACCCCCCTGCTGGGTCCCAAAGCCATACAGGCGTTCAGCCAAATGGACGGTGTTGAGATGGGGGGCTACAACGTGTTCAAACAGGCTTTGCTGCTGAAGTTTGAACGGACCGCCGAGGCGTACAGGAAACGATTCCGGGGTGTGCGCAAGACCCCAGGTGTCTCTTACAAAGAGGTCACCAACCTGCTGGGGGAATATCTCCGCAAGTGGGGGAAGGGTGCAGGGGCCACTACCGCAGAGGACGTGTATAACCTGGTGGGGTTGGAGCAGCTGTATGACATCTGCTCTCCGGACCTTAAAATGTGGCTAGTGGACCGGAAGCCCAAAGATCTGCGCAGTGCAGGGGCACTGGCAGATGAGTTCGTGGACAGCAGATCGGGGGCAGGAAGGAAACCCACATCAGGGACTCATAAGGGGAGTCACCCAGAGACCTCTCAAAGGTGGGACTCCAGGAAGCCCAACTCAGGGGTGCCCGGGACTGCCGGGGCGGGGCGACCCCCCTCGTGGGACCTGAGGGACATGAGGTGTAATTACTGTGGCCAAAAGGGGTACAAGGTGGCACAGTGCCTGAAGATGAAGGAAATGGCAGCCAAGCAGAACCCGCGGGGTGTTAACTGGGTGGAAGCCCACCGAGAGGGGGCACCGCTGGGCCCAGGGGCTGCAGTCGAGAGGGCTGTGCCAGGGGGAGAGGACCGCCAGGCCAGGCCAGTAGGGGAAGGCGGGGCCCCAAGTCCAGAGCACCCGTACGCAATCCGCCGGGTGAGCGTGGGACAGGCCCCGGGGGACAATCACCATATTATCCTCATTGAGGTGGGAGGAAGCCACGTCCAGGGGTTCTGGGACACGGGTGCAGTCCGAGGTGGTGGACCCAGACTAGCTAGTGCCCGATGCCTACCTGACCCTGAGGGGAGTGTTTGGGCCCCCCATCAAGGTGCCTGTAGCGAGGATACACCTGAAATGGGGGGCTAAGGAGGGACCCAAAGAGGTCGGGGTGCACGACTACCTGCCTACCAAGGTGCTAATGGGTAATGACTTGGAGAACTGGCCGGATGACACTCATAGCGCCCTGGTCCTTACCTGGAGCCAGAGCCAGCGAGGGGTGCGGGACCTCCCGAGGTGGGGGCTGAAGCACCGAGGGTAGGGCTCGACAGGGCTGGGCCGAAGCCTCTGTCCCAGGGTGGGGAAACTGAGGCGCCACCAGCCAGGGCTGTATCCTCAGACCCAGCAGCTGAATTCCAAACAGAGCTGCAGGTGGATCCCTCCCTGGAGAAACTGAGGGTCCTGTCTAGCCACGACAGTGCAGGGTCCCAAGGGGAGGACCGCCGGGAGTGATTCCTGTGGGAGAGGGGATTCCTGTACCGGGAATGGACTATCAGGGCGAACTGAATCTTGGAAAGTCGGGAGGCAGCTGCTGGTTCTCCAGAGGTACCACCGCAAACTGTTGTTCTTGGCCCACTATATCCCCCTTTCGGGGCATCAGGGCATCCGGCGCACCAGGCAGAGGCTGCTGCAGAACTTTTACTGGCCCGGGGTCTTTGATACTATCCGACAGTATTGCAGGACCTGTGACTCCTGCCAGAGGGTGGGAAAGGCCCGGGATAAGTGTAAAGCCCCACTGAGACCTTTGCCCATCATGGAGGAGCCGTTCCAGAAGGTGGCCGTGGACATAGTGGGGCCCCTCAGCAGATGACCGGAGAGAGGACTTGGGGACCCAGCTGATGGCCGGGAGGATGGATACCCCAGCGACCGGTGACCTGGCGACCCGGAGGCCCAGCTGAGAAGACGCAGCCGGTTCTGGCCAGTGGGCGGACAATGGGCTGCAGAGTGAGGACCCAGTGACCTAGCCAGAGGACAGAAGCGAGGAGAGGAGGCCCCGGTTTACCACCCTGTTTACCTGGAGAGAAGACAATGGACAGAGGAGGGGCCTGGGGCCAGTGATCTCAGATGCCCAGCTGGGAAGCATGGGGGCTCTGGGCGGGAGAGGGGGAGCAGGCAGAGCCCACCTGGATGCAGAGAGCCTGGGATGTGCTGGGCTGAGGGAGGCCAGGCCTGAGGCCCTGAGAATTTCCTGTGCTGTGTTCAACCCTCAATAAACCTCCTGTTTTATGCTGGCTGAGAGTCACTCCGGTCTAGAGAACAGGGTGGCATCAACCCCTTCGGGGGTGGAGGCCCAGGGGGTCCAGAGCGAGTGGACTCCCTGAGGGGGCCCACGGCAGAGACAGACGTGCTAAGGCTCAGAGAGGTGCGGCTCCAGGAGATGGAGGGGCCTGACCCCGAGAGAGAGTGGACCCCCGAGAAGGGCTGTCTCACTAACAGGGGCACCCCCCACAGACCGCACGGGGCCAAGAGTGGGCACGACCTGTGAGTCCGTGACAATATGACAAACAGCAGGGCTATTATGGAATCCTTGGGGAGGGGAGGGGGGTTCTGACAAAAACAGAGCTGTCCTCCTTGGAATGTAAAGGCAAATTTGTACCAGGCTGTAAGGGAATTGAGAAGAATACATTGGCTAAATCTAAGACGGTGAATCTTTGTGCTCCTCCCATAACAGAAGGAATTACTTCTGGATACCAGGGAAACTGCAAAAAAACCCTGAGAGTCTCTGGAGTAAGTTTAGAAGTATGAGCAACAAGGGTGATGTTGTGGTGGGAGTCTTCTATAGACCACAAGACCAGGGGGATGGGGTGGATGAGGCTTTTTTCCGACAACTAACCGAAGTTGCTAGATCGCAGGCCCTGGTTCTCATGGGAGACTTTAATCACCCTGATATCTGCAGGAAGAGCAACACAGCGGTGCACAGACAATCCAGGAAGTTTTTGGAAAGTGTAGAGGACAATTTCCTGGTGCAAGTGCTGGAGGAACCATCTGGGGCAGAGCTCTTCTCGACCTGCTGCTCACAAACTGGGAAGAATTAGTAGGGGAAGCAAAAGTGGATGGGAACCTAGAAAGCAGTGACCATGAGATGGTCAAGTTCAGGATCCTGACACAAGGAGGAAAGGAGAGCAGCAGAATATGGAACTTGGACTTTAGAAAAGCAGACTTTGACTCCCTCAGGGAACTGATGGGCAGGATCCCCTGGGAGAATAACATGAGGGGGAAAGGAGTCCAGGAGAGCTGGCTGTATTTTAAAGAATCCTTATTGAGGTTGCAGGAACAAACCATCCCGATGTATAGAAAGAATAGTAAATAAGGCAGGTGAGGAGCTTGGCTTAACAGTGAAATCCTTGCTGATCTTAAACACAAAAAGAAGCTTACAAGAAGTGGAAGATTGGACAAATGACCAGGGAGGAATATAAAAATATTGCTCAGGCATGCAGGAGTGAAATCAGGAAGGCCAAATCACACTTGGAGTTGCAGCGAGCAAGAGATGTTAAGAGTAACAAGAAGGGTTTCTTCAGGTATGTTAGCAACAAGAAGAAAATCAAGGAAAGTGTGGGCCCCTTACTGAATGAGGGAGGCAACCTAGTGACCGAGGATGTGGAAAAAGCTAATGTACTCAATGATTTTTGCCTCTGTCTTCACGAACAAGGTCAGCTCCCAGACTGCTGCAATGGGCAGCACAGATGGGGAGGAGGTGACCAGCCCTCTGTGGAGAAAGAAGTGGTTCGGGACTATTTAGAAAAACTGGACAAGCACAAGTCCATGGGGCCGGATGCGCTGCATCTGAGGGTGGTAAAGGAGTTGGCGGATGTGATTGCAGAGCCATTAGCCATTATCTTTGAAAACTCATCGCGATCGGGGGAGGTCCTGGATGACTGGAAAAAGGCTAATGTAGTGCCCATCTTTAAAAAAGGGAAGAAGGAGGATCCGGGGAACTACAGGCCGGTCAGCCTCGCCTCAGTCCCTGGAAAAATCATGGAGCAGGTCCTCAAGGAATCAATTCTGAAGCACTTAGAGGAGAGTAAAGTGATCAGGAACAGTCAGCATGGATTCCCCAAGGGCAAGTCATGCCTGGACAACCTAATTGCCTTCTATGACAAGATAGCTGGCTCTGTGGATGAGGGGAAAGCAGTGGATGTGTTATTCCTTGACTTTAGCAAAGCTTTTGATACGGTCTCCCACAGTATTCTTGCCAGCAAGTTAAAGAAGTATGGGCTGGATGAATGGACTGTAAGGTGGATAGAAAGCTGGCTAGATCGTCGGGCTCAATGGGTAGTGATCAACGGCTCCATTTCTAGTTAGCTGCCAGTATCCAGCGGAGTGCCCCAAGGGTCGGTCCTGGGGCCGGTTTTGTTCAATATCTTCATGAATGATCTGGAGGATGGTGTGGACTGCCCCATCAGCAAGTTTGCAGATGACATTAAACTGGAAGGAGTGGTAGATACGCTGGAGGGTAGGGATCGGATACAGAGGGGCCTAGACAAATTAGAGGATTGGGCCAAAAGAAAAGAGTCCTGCATTTAGGATGGAAGAATCTCATGCACTGCTACAGACTAGGGACCGAGTGGCTAGGCAGCAGTTCTGCAGAAAAGGACCTAGGGGTCACAGTGGACGAGAAGCTGGATATGAGTCAACAATGTGCCCTTGTTGCCAAGAAGACTAATGGCATTTTGGGCTGTATAAGTAGGGGCATTGCCAGCAGATCAAGGGACGTGATCGTTCCCCTGTATTCGACATTGGTGAGGCTTCATCTGGAGTACAGTGTCCAGTTTTGGGCCCCACACTACAAGAAGGATGTGGAAAAATTGGAAAGAGTCCAGCGGAGGGCAACAAAAATGATTAGGGGTCTGGAGCCCATGACTTATGAGGAGAGCCTGAGGGAACTGGGATTGTTTAGTCTGCAGAAGAGAAGAATGAGGGGGGATTTGATAGCTGCTTTCAACTACCTGAAAGGGGGTTCCAAAGAGGATGGATCTAGACTGTTCTCAGTGGTACCAGATGACAGAACAAGGAGCAATGGTCTCAAGTTGCAATGGGGGGAGGTCTAGGGTGGATATTAGGAAAAACGTTTTCCCTAGGAGGGTGGTGAAGCACTGGAATGGGTTCCCTAGGGAGGTGGTGGAATCTCCTTCCTCAGAAGTTTTTAAGGCCCGGCTTGACAAAGCCCTGGCTGGGATGAATTAGTTGGTAATTGGTCCTGCTTTGAGCAGGGGGTTGAACTAGATACCTCCTGAGGTCCCTTCCAACCCTGATATTCTGTGATTCTATGATTTTGCTACCACTGGAGCAGTCATTGCAGTTACCTTATTAAGGAGTCTAAGATCGATGGTTAACCTCCAAGTCTTACCATCTGCTTTCAAAACTGGCCAAATGGCTGCATTGCTTATACTCTGCTGTTCCACTATAACTCTCTGCTCTAAAAGCCCTCGAATAGTTTTCATTAAACTGGGTTCTGCTTCCTTAGGATATTTATATTGTCTCTGCGGCCAGGGATCGGGCCCAGTAATTAATACCTCTGCATCAATTTTTCCACATTCTGCCTTATTCGTAGCCCAGACCTCGTTATGTTTTTCTGCAATTTCCAATACTTCTATTGGCCAATCAGGCCATTTCATTTTCTCACTGTCCTTTACAGCAGCTGACCTATACCCCGCTTCAATAACAATTGGTTGTTCTACCGCTTTGATTCAGAAGGCAATTCCCAGAAATCCTTATTTACTAAATCTACTATAAATAAATATATGGAGATATTCCATCTCCTAGAACTGGAAGGGACCCCAGAAGGTCATCAAGTCCAGCCCCCTGCCTTCACTACCAGGACCAAGTACTGATTTTGCCCCAGATCCCTAAGTGGCCCCCTCAAGGATTGAACTCCTAACCCTGGATTTAGCAGGCTAGTGCTCAAACCACTGAGCTATCCCTCCTCCCTTTGCAGGGAGAGTTCTGGCTGGAGGCTGGAGCCCTTGCGAAGCAGCTTGCCTTTTCTCCTTTGTACTCGGTTCTTTTCAAAAGAAAGCTTTTCTCTTCGGTGGAGTCCATTGATCCCATTGCCTGCACAGCTGCTGGGAAGCACCAGGCCCAATAAAGGCATTTTCCTCCCAAGGTCCTACCTTTTCAACAAAATCTTCCAAATTATTGCCCAACATTATTTCTAAAATATTATCGTGCCTTAGTTTCCCTTTGGTGGTCATTTTGATGTTATTTGCTTAGCCAGGCAGTGGTTTATCCCAGGTAGGATTACAGCCCCGGCCACACCTGAGTCACAAGTTCACATCCAGCAGAGACAGTGAGTCCCCTGGCCAGCTACAGGACGGGCGGGGGCATGAACGGCTCCATTGTTACAGATGGAGCTGACTGATGTTTATCACAGGGTAAATATAAAGGACGCGTGAGTAAGAAGTTTTAAAGCCGGGTGTCTGTCCCGGGCAGCTCACACGCTAAGCAGTGGGGAGATGTTTGTTCAGGGCAGCAGAAGGTGCCAGGCTAGGGGAGGTAGCTGACATCTGGCTTAGGAAGGCTGTCAGCCTCTTGTGGCACAGTCATGGCGAGGCAGCTAGCGCCTGCAGTCAGCGCCGGAGCTAAGGGTCTGTACAGAGGAGAATTTTCCAGCTCTCTAAAACCCACAAAAAATACCAGCTCAGCCTAAATTGCAGAGGTGGTGTCGGAGGCTGGGGAGGTGGGTTGGAGGTGCTAGAGGTTGGGGATGTGGGACAGAAGTGCTGGAGGCTGGGGGCATGGGTCGGAGGTACTGGGGATGGGGGTTGGAGGTGCTGGGGTTGTGGGTCAGAGGCCCTGGAGGCTGGAGATGTGGGTCAGGGGTTCTAGCCTCCACGGCCTCTGACCCATGTCATAGAATCATAGAATTGTAGGATATCGGGGTTGGAAGGGACCTCAGGAAGTATCTAGTCCAACCCCCAGCTCAAAGCAGGACCAATTCCCAACTAAATCATCCCAGCCAGGGCTTTGTCAAGCCGGACCTTAAAAACCTCCAAGGATGGAGATTCCACCACCTCCCTAGGGAACCCATTCCAGTGCTTCACCACCCTCCTAGTGAAATAGTGTTTCCTAATATCCAACCTAAACCTCCCCCACTGCAACTTGAAACCATTACTCCTTGTTCTGTCATCTGCCACCACTGAGAACAGCCGAGCTCCATCCTCTTTGGAACCCCACTTCAGGGAGTTGAAAGCAGCTATCAAATCCCCGCTCATTCTTCTCTTCTGCAGACTAAACAATCCCAGTTCCCTCAGCCTCTCCTCATAAGTCATGTGCTCCAGACCCCTAATCATTTTTGTTGCCCTCCACTGGACTCTTTCCAATTTTTCCACATCCTTCTTGTAGTGTGGAACCCAAAACTGGACACAGTACTCCAGATGAGGCCTCACCAATGTCGAATAGAGGGGAATGATCATATCCCGCGATCTGCTGGCAATGCTCCTACTTATACAGCCCAAAATGCCGTTAGCCTTCTTGGCAACAAGAGCACACTGTTGACTCATATCCAGCTTCTCATCCACTATAACCCCTAGGTCCTTTTCTGCAGAACTGCTACCTAGCCATTCGGTCCCTAGTCTGTAACAGTGAATGGGATTCTTCCGTCCTAAGTGCAGGATTCTGCACTTGTCCTTGTTGAACCTCATCAGGTTTCTTTTGGCCCAATCCTCTAATTTGTCTAGGTCCCTCTGTATCCTATCCCTACCCTCCAGCGCATCCACCACTCCTCCCAGTTTAGTGTCATCTGCAAACTTGCTGAGAGTGCAGTCCACGTCATCCTCCAGATCATTCATGAAAATATTGAACACAACCGGCCCCAGGACTGACCCTTGGGGCACTCCGCATGATACCAGCTGCAAACTAGACATGGAGCCATTGATCACTACCTGTTGAGCCCGATGATCTAGCCAGCTTTCTATCCACCTTACAGTCCATTCATCCAGCCCATACTTCTTTAACTTGGTGGCAAGAATACTGTGGGAGACCGTATCAAAAGCTCTGCTAAAGTCAAGGAATAACACATCCACTGCTTTCCTCTCATCCACAGAGCCAGTTATCTCCTCATAGAAGGCAATTAGGTTAGTCAGGCATGACTTGCTCTTGGTGAATCCATGCTGACTGTTCCTGATCACTTTCCTCTCCTCGAAGTGCTTCAGAATTGATTCCTTGAGGACCTGCTCCATGATTTTTCCAGGGACTGAGGTGAGGCTGACTGGCCTGTACTTCCCCGGATCCTCCTTCTTCCCTTTTTTAAAGATGGGCACTACATTAGCCTTTTTCCAGTCATCTGGGACCTCCCCCGATCGCCATGAGTTTTCAAAGATAATGGCCAATGGTTCTGCAATCACATCCGCCAACTCCTTTAGCACCAGGGCCGGCTCTAGGTTTTTTTGCCGCCCCAAGCAAAAAATTTTTTGGCTGCCCCCCCCCCCCCAGCCCTGGGCTCTCTCTTCCCCCCTCCCACCCACACCTCCTGCCACCCCAGCCCTGGGCTCTCTCTCCCCCCCCCGCACCCCCTGCCGCCCCAGCCCTGGGTTCCCCCCACCAGTGATGACTCTGCCCGCTCCCCCCTCACCTCCAGCCAGTCCGGCGCTGGCAGGGTCGGGGTAAGCAGTGGGGCTCCCGGGCCGCGCCTCAGCCCAGGGTCCCTCCAGCCGGGGCTCCTGCCTCCAGGACTAGCCGGGACCCGGGAGGGCAGAGCCGGGGGACCGCCCCGGCAGAGGGCTGAGGAGCCGGGGCAGGGTAGCCCCAGAGGGAGCGGAGCCCTGGAGAGTGGGACGCAGGCCCCACATGGCAGCGCCCCGCCCTCTATGGCCCCGCTGCTGCTGCTGCTTCTGGCTGCCACACCGCAGTCCCTGGGCAGCTCGGGCCGCTTTGCCCAGCCCCGGCTGCAGCGCTGGGGGCAGCCGTCCTGCGGCAGCTGCAGGCGGCTCCGTGTGCCCCCTGGGGTGTCCCCCAGCCTGCCCGGCCCAGCCACAAGCTGTGGGCGCTGCTCCTCCGCGGTGCAAACTGCAGCGGCCCCAGGGCACCTCTCGCGCACGACGCGCTGCTGCTTCTAGGGCCGGCTCTAGGCTTTTGCCGCCAGAAGCAAAAAAAAAAAAAAAAAAGGGCCAGAATGCTGCCCTTGAAAATGTGCTGCCCCAAGCACATGCTTGGTTTGCTGGTGCCTAGAGCCGGCCCTGTTTAGCACCCTCGAATGCAGCGCATCCGGCCCCATGGACTAGTGCTCGTCCAGCTTTTCTAAATAGTCCCGAACCACTTCTTTCTCCACACAGGGCTGGTCACCTTCTCCCCATGCTGTGCTGTCCAGTGCAGCAATCTAGGAGCTGACCTTGTTCGTGAAGACAGAGGCAAAAAAAGCATTGAGTCCATGAGCTTTTTCCACATCCTCGGTCACTAAGTTTCCTCCCTCATTCAGTAAAGGGCCCACACTTTCCTTGTTCTTCACCTTCTTCTTGTTGCTAACATACCTGAAGAAACCCTTCTTGTTACTCTTAACATCTCTTGCTAGCTGCAACTCCAAGTGTGATTTGGCCTTCCTGATTTCACTCCTGCATGCCTGAGCAATATTTTTATACTCCTCCCTGGTCATTTGTCCAATCTTCCACTTCTTGTGAGCTTCTTTTTTGCGTTTAAGATCAGCAAGGATTTCACTGTTAAGCCAAGCTGGTTGCCTGTCATATTTACTGTTCTTTCTACACATCGGGATGGTTTGTTCCTGCAACCTCAATAAGGATTCTTTAAAATACAGCCAGCTCTCCTGGACTCCTTTCCCCCTCATGTTATTCTCCCAGGGGATCCTGCCCATCAGTTCCCTGAGGGAGTCAAAGTCTGCTTTTCTGAAGTCCAGGGTCCGTATTCTGCTGCTCTCCTTTCTTCCTTGTGTCAGGATCCTGAACTCGACCATCTCATGGTCACTGCCTCCCAGGTTCCCGTCCACTTTTGCTTCCCCTACTAATTCTTCCCAGTTTGTGAGCAACAAATCAAGAAAAGCTTTGCCCCTAGTTGGTTCCTCCATCCAGCACTTGCACCAGAAATTGTCCACTACACTTTCCAAAAACTTCCTGGATTGTCTGTGCACTGCTGTATTGCTCTCCCAGCAGATATTGGAGTGATTGAAGTCCCCCATGAGAACCAGGGCCTGTGATCTAGCAACTTCTGTTAGTTGCCAGAAGAAAGCCTCGTCCACCTCCTCCCCCTGATCTGGTGGTCTATTGCAGACTCCCACCACGACATCACTCTTGTTGCTCACACTTCTAAACTTAATCCAGAGACTCTCAGGTTTTTCTGCAGTTTCATACCGGAGCTCTGAGCAGTCATACTCCTCTCTTACATACAACGCAACTCCCCCACCTTTTCTGCCCTGCCTGTCCTTCCTGAACAGTTTCTATCCATCCATGACAGTACTCCAGTCACGTGAGTTATCCCACCAAGTCTCTGTTATTCCAATCGCATCATAGTTCCCTGACTGTGCCAGGACTTCCAGTTCTCCCTGCTTGTTTCCCAGGCTTCTTGCATTTGTGTATAGGCACTTAAGATAACTCGCTGATCGTCCCGCTTTCTCAGTCAGAGACAGGAGTCCTCCCCTCTTGTGCTCTCCTGCTCGTGCTTCCTCCTGGTATCCCACTTCCCCACTTACCTCAGGGCTTTGGTCTCCTTCCCCCAGTGAACCTAGTTTAACGCCCTCCTCACTAGGTTAGCCAGCCTGCTGGCGAAGATGCTCTTCCCTCTCTTCGTTAGGTGGAGCCCGTCTCTGCCTAGCACTCGCCTTCTTGGAACACCATCCCATGGTCGAAGAATCCAAAGCCTTCTCTCCGACATCACCTGTGTAGCCATTCATTGACTTCCACGATTCGACGGTCTCTACCCAGGCCTTTTCCCTGCACAGGGAGGATGGACAAGAACACCACTTGCGCCTCAAACTCCTTTATCCTTCTTCCCAAAGCCATGTAGTCTGCAGTGATCCACTCAAGGTCATTCTTGGCAGTATCATTGGTGCCCACATGGAGAAGCAGGAAGGGGTAGCGATCCGAGGGCTTGATGAGTCTAGGCAGTCTCTCTGTCACATCGTAAATCCTAGCTCCTGGCAAGCAGCAGACCTCTCGGTTTTCTCGGTCAGGGCAGCAGATGACTCAGTCCCCCTGAGGAGGGAGTCCCTGACCACCACCACCCATCTCCTCCTTTTGGGAGTGGTGGTCGTGGAACCCCCATCCCTAGGACAGTGCGTCTCTTGCCTTCCAATCGGTGGAGTCTCCTTCTGCTCCCTTCCCTCAGATGTATCATCTAGTCCACTCTCCGCATTAGTACCTGTGGAAAGAACATGAAAACGGTTGCTCACCTGTATCTGCATTGCTGGTACATGGACGCTCCTCTTTCTCCTTCTGGAGATCACATGCTGCCAAATTCCTTCACCGTCCTTCTGTCCCCACTGCACAGCCTGCTCTGATTCTTCAGAATGTTGTGCCCGTAGAAGCATCTCCTGACGTCTGTCCAGGAAATCTTCATTTTCTCTTATGCAACGCAGGGTCGATACTCGTTTCTCCAGACCGCAAACCTTCTCTTCTAATATGGAGACCAGCTTGCACTTTGTACAGACAAAGTCGCTTCTGTCCTGTGGAAGAAAGACAAACATGGCGCATCCTGTGCAGGTCACAACAGCTGATCACTCACCATCCATATCACCTTCCTTCTAAGAGCTTCCTCAGCTGTTGCAGTAACTACTCTGAGAAGCCTGCAAGATGAAAGCCTCAGCGCGCTCTCCCCAGGCGAACTCCCAGTCAAACTCCCTCTGTTAGCCTCTGCTGTTCACTGCTCAGGTGGTTTGCAACTGGCTGCCTTTTTATAACAATCAGGCCCACTCCTGGCCCACCTGGAACAAAGCACTCCCCATTTTCACTTTTCAAACAATCAAGCACACGCTCAAACTGACAAACTGTCCCCACAATAGACACTCAGATACTCACCAACACAGCCCCCCAATGCAGCACTTAGCATACCTCCTCTCGGACAGATCCCAGGCAAACTCCCTCTGTTAGCCTCTGCTGTTTGCCACTCATAGTCAGTTGTAGCCAGCATGATCAGCTGGGCAGTTGCACACAACAATGGAGAGCAGATAGAGGTGTGTTCACCATGCTGGAGAACCAGGAAAAGGCATTTCAAAAATGTGTGTGTGTGTGTGTGTGTCGGGGGGAGGGTTAAAGGTGGGGGAGCTTCTAGTCTGTGTGACCCCAGGGCAGTGGAGTGGTCCGTGTCAGGTATTGTGGGATAGCTGCTGGAGGCCTGTTAGGGTCAACATAAGTAACGCAGTGTCTACACTCGTGCTGCATCGACCTCCATACATGGACCATGGTTCTGTGTCACCTGTGGAGATGGTGTTACTGTCGGAATAATGGGGCACTCACATTAGTGGGAGACAAATGTAAGTGTAGACACATGCACAGCTAGGCTGACGCAAAGCGGCTTATGTCAACCTAACCTCGTAGTATAGAGCAGGCCTTAGATTTTGCCAACCCTGCTAATCAAGTGTAACGCTTCAGGCACTACAGCAGCCTAAACATGGAGTCGCAGTCAGTCCACTTGGGTACTCCGATCCTGTCTCGCCACCCAGTTGAGCCCACCTTAGTGATAGATGGTCTCTCACAGCAATATTCAGGTTACTTCCAGTATCAAAGGACCAGTCATTTATTCCAGGTCAGCTGTACCTTAGATCTTACACCAAAGACAGTGTTTGTAGCCAATCCTGTAATAAACTTGTCATAAATATAAAGGGAAGGGTAACAACCTTTATGTATGCAGTAAGATCAAATCCCTCCTGGCCAGAGGTACAGAATCACTTACCTGTAAAGGGGTTAATTAGTTCAATTAACCTAGTTGGCACCTGACCAGAAGGACCAATGGGAAAAGAAGATACTTTCAAATCTGGGGGCAGGGGGGAAGGTTTTGTTGGGGCTCTTTTTGTTGGTTTCCTCTCAGGACAAAGAGAGAGACCAAGCACGTAAACCAGCTCCTAACAAGATTCTGAAATGATATATCTAAAATTACAGAAATTGTAAGTAATAGCAAGGAAATGCGTTAGATTATCTTTTGTTTTAGCTTATGAATTTTCCCTATGCTAACAGATCATTTTATTCCTGTTTTGTAACTGGGAAGCAGAGTCAGAGGGGAATCCTCTGTGTTTTAAATCTTTTTATTTACTTGTAAAGTTACCTTCCATCCTGATTTTGCAGGTGTGATTCTTTTACTTTTTTTTTTAAATAAAATTCTTCTTTAAAAACCTGATTGATTGTCAGTGTCCTAAAAACCAGGGATTTGTTAACCTAGTGGTTGATATATTATTCTCAAGCCCCCCCCCTCCCAGGAAAGGGAGTGAAGGGACTTGGGGAGATATTTTGGGGAGGCTAGGGCTCCAAGTGGCCCCTCCATGAATGTTTGTTTAAATCATTTGGTGGTGGCAGCAATACTGTCCAAGGACAAGGAAAGGAATGTGTGCCTTGGGCAAGTTTTTAACCTAAATTGGTGGAATATAAGCTTAGGGGGTCTTTCATGTGGGTCCCCACATCTGTACCCCAGAGTTCAGATTGGGGAGGGAACCCTGACATGGTGGCAGCACAGTGGGATCATTTTGAACCAGAAGCACAGATCTTAGGATTTTAAAAGGACCTTTTGTAGCTGAGAGCAGCTGGAGGTTTTTTTCTCTGCCTGAGGGCAGAGTAGTTAAGTTCTTGCAAGGGAATTCACAAGCTGTTTTTTTTTTCTTTCTAGCTCTCGGGTTAGGCTAGGCTAAGTGCAGGAAGGCTAGGATGATGGAAAGTGAGGTCCAAAAGAAACTAGAATTAGCCAGATTGGAAGCTGAAGAGAGACAGAAAGAACATGAAAGACAAATGGCCTTAAAGCGCTTGGAGTTGGATGCAGAAGAGAAGAAGGAGGCAAAATGCTTGGAGGCAGAGGCAGCCAGGGAGGAGGCTGCCCATAAAAGAGCCCTGGAGTTAAAAGACAGAGAAATACAGGCCCAGTTTGAGCCCCAGATTTCGGCCCAGAAGCATGAACTCGCTGTTATGGAGTTGAAAAGACAGAACCCCTCAGCAGCTGGCTCCACTTCCCCAAAATTCCACAAATGGGAGCGACTGTGTTCACAGTATGATGAATCCAGTGATATTGCTGAATATTTAATCACCTTTGAGAGACTGTGCACACTCCATGCAATTCCCGACGATCACAAGATGACCACATTGGTACAAAATTGACTGGAAGAGTTCTGGACATATTCAACAAGATGCCTATTGAGGATGCTTCTGACTATGGTAAACTTAAGAATTTGGTTTTGAAACAACTTCAAATTGCACCTGAAACTTACAGAGTAAAATTTAGAGCCCTTAAGAGAGGTACTGGACTAAGTAATGTGGCTTATGTAAACCAGATGAAGGATCTGTTAGATAAATGGGTCAAAGGAAGGGGTGTAACTAGCTTTGAAGGAATGTGTGATTTGGTTGTACAGGAGCACTTCCTGACTATGACCAATGATGATGTAAAACAGTGTTTATGGGATAAGAAAATGGACTCAGCAGAAAGTCTTGCTTCTTATGCTGATCAATGTGAGCAGTCCCATACTGCCAAAGAGGCGTGGCAAATCGGAACAAAATGGGTGGAGGTAGCAGAGAGGAACAACCCTGGTCACAGTTTGGACGGATACCAGACAATTTATCGTCCCACCACACCATTCTCCAGAAACCCACCTTGCCCCACTGACCAGTAAGCTGGGCGATGTTTTAAATGCAACGAGCTGGGGCATGTAAAGCCAACTGCCCCCAAAATCCCAACAGATTACAGTTCATTGCACTGGGGTCACACCAAAGGTCCTCAGGCCCAGATGCCTCCCAGATACCCTCAGAGTGAAGGGAAACTGTGAGTGTAGGAGGGAAGAAGGTCATAGCGTGAAGGGACACTGGAGCACAGGTGTCAACTGTCCACCAATCCTTAGTGGACCCCAAATTGATCAACCCAGAAGCCCAAGTGACGATTCAACCCTTCAAGTCAAACTCTTTTGACTTGCTTACAGCCAAGTTGCCGTCCAGTACAAGACCTGGTCAGGAATGTGGACTTTTGCAGTCTATGATGATTATCCCATTCCATTGCTGCTGGGGGAAGACTTGGCCAACCATGTGAAGCTAGCCAAGAGGGTGGGAATAGTCACCCCCAGCCAGGCTAAGCAAGCTTGCACCCCCATCCCTGTTTCTGAGCCTTCTACAAGGGCCCCATCTGTGTCACCAGAGACCCAGACTGAGGTGGTGGAACCAGACCCCAGGCCAACATCTGCGACAGCCATAGTGGATCTAGTGGCACAGACCCAGCCAGAACCAGTCCCGGAACCGGAACTGGCGGAGCAACCAGCACCAGAACCATTCCCAGCACTGAATCCAGCGCTTGCAACCTCGTCTACAACTCCAACGCCAGAAGGCACCACCGAGCCTGACCTGGCAGCAGCAGATACCTATGCAAGAGGCTCAGCCAGAGCCTGAGATACCACATAGTGCACCAGCGGACAGCGGTTCACAGTCCACGGAAACAGCCCCAGCACCTGCATCGCTTCCAGAGGGACCAAGCCCCAGTCCACAGTCCGAGGAGGAACTGATGTCTCCAGCATCAAGGGAACAGCTCCAGGCCGAGCAGGAAGCAGATGACAGCCTCCAGGGAGCTTGAACGGCGGCACGGAGCAACCCACCGCCCCTCAGCTCTTCTAACCGATCCTGGTTTGTTGCAGAAAGAGAACTTCTGTACAAGGAAACTCTTTCTGGTGGGCAGTCAAGAGTAAAGAATTTCTGGAGCCTCTATCCACAGCTGAGGTCTCAGTCCAAGGGCACGGCAGGGTGTTACAAAAGGTCATGGGTCGACAAGCACAAGGGAAAAGCTGAAGGCCCTTGGAGGAGGGACCTGACTGGGCAAGGAAGGGTTTGTGGGAGGGTATCAATCTTAAGGAGCGTTACCAAGTACGAAACCATTCGAATGCCACTGCTGCAGACCCCCTAGTCCCAGAGGTCCCCACATGGGGCATGGGGGGTTTTTTTCTGAGGGTGAAGCCAGTGGACCCAGCCACCCAGGGGAAGGTGAGGGAAATGCCAGACCCTGGTGCCTCATATCTGGGATGGATAAAGGACCCCACACAGCCTGCTCCCCACTCAAATCGGGCTGAGGGTTCTCAGCTCTGAGGCATAAACTGTACTGATTCAATCGCTGACATCAGTCCTGGAGCTTTGCGGGGCTTCTCTGAGCCTCTGGTCTTTGTGCTCGTCCAGCAATGACAGTGAGTCCCCTGGCCAGCTACAGGATGGGCGGGGGCATGAACGGCTCCATTGTTACAGATGGAGCTGACTGATGTTTATCACAGGGTAAATATAAAGGACGCGTGAGTAAGAAGTTTTAAAGCCGGGTGTCTGTCCCGGGCAGCTTACATGCTAAGCAGTGGGGAGATGTTTGTTCAGGGCGGCAGAAGGTGCCAGGCTAGGGGAGGTAGTTGACATCTGGCTTAGGAAGGCTGCCAGCCTCTGGTGGCACAGTCATGGCGAGGCAGCTAGCGCCTGCAGTCAGCGCCGGAGCTAAGGGTCTGTACAGAGGAGAATTTTCCAGCTCTCTAAAACCCACAAAAAATACCAGCTCAGCCTAAATTGCGGAGGTGGTGTCGGAGGCTGGGGAGGTGGGTCAGAGGCGCTGGGGGCTGGTGACGTGGGTTGGAGGCGCTGGGGGCTGGGGATGTGGGTTGGAGGCGCTGGAGGCTGGGGACATGGGTTGGAGGCGCTGGAGGCTGGGGACGTGGGTTGGAGGCGCTGGAGGCTGGAGATGTGGGTTGGAGGCGCTGGAGGCTGGGGACGTGGGTCAGAGGTTGCTGGTGGCTGGGGACATGGGTCAGAGGTTGCTGGTGGCTGGGGACGTGGGTCGGAGGTGCTGGAGGCTGGGGATGTGGGTTGGAGGCACTGGAGGCCGGGGATGTGGGTTGGAGGCGCTGGAGGCTGGGGACGTGGGTCAGAGGTTGCTGGTGGCTGGGGACGTGGGTTGGAGGTGCTGGAGGCTGGGGATGTGGGTCGGAGGCGCTGGTGGCTGGGGACGTGGGTTGGAGGCGCTGGAGGCTGGGGACGCGGGTCAGAGGTTACTGGAGACTGGGGATGTGGGTCAGGGGGATGTGGGTCAGGGGTTGCTGGAGGCTGGGGATGTGGGTCAGGGGTTGCTGGAGGCTGGGGATGTGGGTCAGGGGTTGCTGGTGGCTGGGGATGTGGGTCGGAGGTGCTGGAGGCTGGGGACATGGGTCGGAGGCGCTGGTGGCTGGGGATGTGGATTAGAGGCGCTGGAGGCTGGGGATGTGGGTCGGAGGTGCTGGAGGCTGGGGACGTGGGTCAGGGGTTGCTGGTGGCTGGAGATGTGGGTTGGAGGCGCTGGAGGCTGGGGACGTGGGTCAGAGGTTGCTGGTGGCTGGGGACGTGGGTTAGAGGTTGCTGGTGGCTGGGGACGTGGGTCGGAGGTGCTGGAGGCTGGGGATGTGGGTTGGAGGCGCTGGAGGCTGGGGATGTGGGTCAGAGGTTGCTGGTGGCTGGGGACATGGGTCGGAGGTGCTGGAGGCTGGGGATGTGGGTTGGAGGCACTGGAGGCCGGGGATGTGGGTTGGAGGCGCTGGAGGCTGGGGACGTGGGTCAGAGGTTGCTGGAGGCTGGGGATGTGGGTCGGAGGCGCTGGAGGCTGGGGATGTGGGTCGGAGGCGCTGGTGGCTGGGGACGTGGGTTGGAGGCGCTGGAGGCTGGGGACGCGGGTCAGAGGTTACTGGAGACTGGGGACGTGGGTCAGGGGGATGTGGGTCAGGGGTTGCTGGAGGCTGGGGACGTGGGTCAGGGGTTGCTGGAGGCTGGAGATGTGGGTCGGAGGCGCTGGAGGCTGGGGACGTGGGTTGGAGGCGCTGGAGGCTGGAGATGTGGGTTGGAGGCGCTGGAGGCTGGGGACGTGGGTCGGAGGCGCTGGAGGCTGGGGACGTGGGTCAGAGGTTGCTGGAGGCTGGGGATGTGGGTCGGAGGCGCTGGAGGCTGGGGATGTGGGTCGGAGGCGCTGGTGGCTGGGGACGTGGGTTGGAGGCGCTGGAGGCTGGGGACGCGGGTCAGAGGTTACTGGAGACTGGGGACGTGGGTCAGGGGGATGTGGGTCAGGGGTTGCTGGAGGCTGGGGACGTGGGTCAGGGGTTGCTGGAGGCTGGAGATGTGGGTCGGAGGCGCTGGAGGCTGGAGATGTGGGTCGGAGGCGCTGGAGGCTGGGGACGTGGGTCAGAGGTTGCTGGTGGCTGGGGACGTGGTATTAGACACCAGGGAGACTCTGGGGATTCTACCCAGGCAGCCTATACCAGTGAGCCCCAGCTGTGCCCCATGGCTGCCCTAGGGGGTCGCTCCGGGGTGCCTGGGGGAAGTCGTGACATCAGTGCACATTTGTCTGCTGCAGACAGGCCGTGGGGTCTGAGCGGGTTGGTTTGGCTCTTCCCGGGGGGTTGACCGGCCCGGGCTGGCTCATTTAGGGGTCTGGCTGACTTACGGCTGTGAGGCTTTCAGGGGAATCCCACGTTCCCAGTCTCCATTGGTCCAGATCGGCTCCGTAGGAGGTCGGGGGTGTGTGTCCAGGGAAGCAGGATGGGGTGGGATGCAGGCCGCAGGGGCCAGGGTTGTGCTTGGTGTCCCTTTTTATAGGGACTCTGCAGGTATTCCTGGAGCCACGATCGCTCCACAGCTCAGGGCTCTCCCGTCCGAGGCCGGCGCCCCACACAAGGCCTGTGTCACTGCCTGAGCCCTGCGCCCTGGGGAGAACAGGCAGGGTGGCTGGGTTGGTGCAGGCCAAGCTCAGTGCTGTGACAGGACATGCTAAAGGGGGAGAATAACGACTGCTCTAGGGAAGGGAGATCGGGCATGTCGGTTCAGCCCATCTCCTAGCACAAGAACACGGGAACAGTCCAATACTGAAAGGCACCAGAAAGGAAATACTTTTCTCAAACATCATGTGATTAGACTGTGGAACTCACTGCCACAATATATTATTGAGGTCAGCAGTTCAGCAGGATTCAGAAAATGACTCGACATTTACGTGGAGAACAGGAACAGGCAGAGTTCTAACCGTGAGGATAAAACTACCCCAGAGCTCAGGCTGGGCTATAAACCCCCCTGCTTCAGGGCGTGAGCTGGTGCTGAGCACTGGGGGTCAGGCAGCGTCTTCACCAAAGCAGGTTATCCCCTCGCTGCCCCTGCTGGGATTCTTGCCCCGACCCATGAGGCAGCGGGTCCTGGCCACTGCTGGAGACAGGAGACTGGGCTACAGCGCCCCGGGCTGATCCTCCCTGAACGCTGGGATGGCAGAGAGCCAGCTGCAGCCCGGCCGAGGGAGACGGCAGTGATTGGAGAGAAGGGGATGGACTCAGGTTCGTGCAGGGGCCCAGGATGGGCCCGTTACCCAATGCCTCTGCCTTTGATCGCACCCTAACTAAGGCTTCCTGATGGTCCCAGCTCAGCTGACGGGCGGGTCCCAGAGTCTCTGTTTGCTCTGGGCTGGGATCCTTGTATTTGCCAGCTGGGCTGATTTGCATGTTCAGCATCCTCCCCCCTCCCTTCTCCACCCCCTCGTGCCCCCAGTAGGTCTATAAATACCCCGGAGAGGCAGCGCCCTGCTCAGGCTGAGCTCCGATCCTCATCGCTCCAGACCAGCCGCCCAGACAGACGGACAGGTGAGTCCCTGCCCTCTCCCGGCCCTTCTCCCTCCGCGCTGGGTGCTGGGCACTGGGTGGCATCTGAGCCCTGTGACGGGGCCTCGTGGCTGCACTTGCCCTGTGTGAGTCCCTGGGGCCGTCTCTGTCCCACCCCTTCCCCCACAGCGCGGCCCCGGCACCCCATCCCCATGTGTCGGTGCTGAGCGTCCTCTCCCTGGGGCTCTGCTCCCCGCGCCCCTGCCCTGCCCTGCCCTGCCCTGCCCTGCCCTGCGTGGCTGGAGAGGAGGGGCAGGGAGAGCCCAGGGAGGGGGCCCACACACAGCTCCCCTAATTCACAGGGACCCTTCCAGCCCTGCCAGCCCAGCCAGGCCCTTAGCAAAAAGCCCAACTCCGAAGCGCCTCCCCTGGGAAATGCCCCACGGCAGTGTGGGGTCACTCCCAGGGTGTCTCGGGCTCTCGGCCCCATCTCCCTGGTGTGTTTTCTCCCCAGGGGAAGTGAGAAGATGGGGCCAGTCACCTACTTCAGCCTCTGCCTCCTCGGCTGCCTGATCTTTAACCCCTCGCTGGAAGGTGAGTCCCTGCCCGGCCCTCGGAGCTGGAGCCCCGGGAGGTGGGAATTGGGAAGTGAATTAATTTCCCTCGTCGCTCCCAGAGCCACTGCCCATCTCCTGCTGCTGGGGGTCACTGCCTTGGGGGGAGCCCAGGCCCTGCAGCCCCTCCCCAGGGAGCGGGTGAGAGAAGGTGGATGAAATGCCCCCCCAGGGTCGGCTCTTCCCATGAGGATTGGGTGGGACCAGTCCCTGGGCAATGGGCGCTCAGCCCCTGTCAGCTCCAGGCTCCCATCCCACTCTCCCGTGTTCCCCTCCCACTGGCCGGCCGTGTCCCCACGAGGTCCCTCTCCAAGGGCTGGTCATGGCTCCACTCCAGCACCAGCTTCTCCCCCATCCGGCCTCTGATCCGGGCTGGGCTGCCCCATTCCCGGCACACTGTGCCTTTCTCCTCCAGACTGTCCCATTGCCCCTCCCCCCGCTGGGACTCCACCCCACCCTGTCCTGCTGTGCCCCCTGCCCCGGGCGCTTGCACACACTCTCTCTCCTCTTTTCACAAGAGCTGCCAAGGTTTGAGCAGTTCCAGTTCCATGTGTCATTACTCAGTGAGCTATTTGCCTGAGCCCACCCAGGCTGTGGTCACTAAACCCTTCCCCAAGCAGTGAGAGGGCAGGGCATGGAGTTCCCCATGGAGAACGGGGCAGGTTTGGGGTACAGGGTGGATTGGGTGCTGGGGTGGGCAGGGGGCGTGATAGTGGGGCTCTGGAAGACCCCCTAGGTAGACGGTTTTCGGAGGTTTCTGAGGTTGCTGGGAGCTGGGATGCTGAGTGAGAGTTGGGGGCTGGTCACTGGGGTATCTTGGGGGGCAGGGTCTGGCTGGGGCTCTTGGTTTGGGGGAGCCCCCCACTTCCTATCCCCACCAGGCAGACACCTGCTGCTGCTGCTTCCTCCCGGCCTCTCATGGCTGCAGCTGCTCCCCAGGTGGGCCTGGCCCAGCCGGAGGGGGCAGACGTGCACTGGGCTCTCCGTGGCCTGGAGCAGCCCTAGAGGGAGCTGCAGCTTCCCCCACAGCTCAGCTGGGTGCCGGAGGCTGAGGGTGGGCTGCAGGTATGTGGCCAAAGGTGCCACATGCAGGGGCACAGTGAGGGAGGAGGCCAGGGAGCTTGGCCCTTGACCCCAGGGGGATGGCGTAACTGCAGAGCCCCTTCCCCACTGCCAGGGTGTGAGTGGCGTTGGGACCCCGTACACCGGCTTGGCATGCCACGCACATTTGGGGCAGCCGGGCAGGTGACCTGGGTCCCTGCCTTAGAAAACTTGTGGTTACGCCCCTGGTGCCATGCAAGATGCTAGATGCAAGGCACAGGGCAGCCCCACAGACCACTCCAGTTTCCCCGTCTGAATACCCCACCCACTCCCACCCCCCCGGACTCCGCTCTCGCCTCCTGCTCGGGCCCTTCGCCGGCCCTCCCTTTGGAACTATGATCCCTGCTCCCATGTTCCTCCTGTGTCACCCCAGGGCTCCCCCGACCCCCATCTTCACTCGGCTCGTCCCCTCCCTGCCAGGTTCTCCGTCCCACTCTCCGGTACGGCCCAGGGAGCTCAGCCTTGCTGGGGGGAGGGGGCAGGGGTTGTAGTTACCCATCTCGGGGCTGAGAGTCCAGGGGGCTGTCAACCCCCGCACAGTGCACTGCTCCTTCCCTGCCCCAGGGAGCCCTGGGGAAAGGCACCAGGCCCCATGCAAACCCAGAGGCCCTGCCCGGCTGGGATCCCTGCTCAGGGCTGGGTCCCAGGGGCCCCGTTCTGCTGTTGTGGGGTCTAACCACGATGTGCTGTCCCCACCATTCCCCCCACCCCCGGCCCCCTCTCTGCAGGGGCACAGGCTGGGCCCTGTCCCAGGGGCTGGTTCTCCTTCCAAGACGAATGCTATGGATACTTCCCCGAACAGCTGAGCTGGGAGAGGGCTAAGGTAAGAGGCTCCTCTCGTGGCCGCGGCTGGGGAGCGGCAGTGCTGAGGGGCTCCTGGAATGGGGGGAACCGAGCAGAGGAAGAATTGGGCTCGGCCGGGGGACTGGCTCCCGGGGAGGGGTGGGAGTTTTGATTTGGGCTGGAGAGGCCTGGGGAACAGGCTGCGGTGGGAGCCATCCTGCCCAAATAGCATGTGCCCCTTGATCTCCTCCAGCAACAACATGCTTCAGATGAGCTGTAGCTAATGAGGGGTCGGGGTGTCTAACCGTGGCCCCATCACTTTTATTGGCCGTAAGGTCGAGCGAGGGGGGGAGGGGTGGGGAGGAATGATCGGGGCCGGGGCCCTAGGGAAAGAGGCAGCGTGGGGGCAGGGCCTTGGGGGAAGAGATGGTGCAGGAGTGGGGCCTTGGGGGAAAGGGTGGTGTGAGGGCAGAGGCTCGGGGAGAAGGGGTGGAATGGGGGCGGGGCCTCAGGAGGAAGGGATGGGGTGCTGGCAGGGCCATGGTTTGGGCACTGGTGGCTCCCCCACTTTTAGGCAGCTTCTGCGACTCCTGGTTGGGGTGCTGTGTTCTGCTCTGCACGGTGCTGGTGTTACCCCCACAAAATTCTCTATTTCACACACTCTAGGGCACCCGCCTTTACCCTTCCGTGGGCTCAAGGCGTAACCCTGCTAATCTAGGCACCCCTGACCCTTTTCTAGTTCCTAAGGCTCCGGGTATAAGGTACCCAACTTTACCCTAAATTTGGTGCCTGCACACTCTAGGACATCCCGCCTCTACCCAGTCCTAGGGCTCCAGGCGAAAGGCACCTAACTTTACCCCCCCGTGGGCTCTGGTAAACACCCTTTCCCTGTGGACTCGGGGCTTAATCTTTTGTGGGTTTGTGGGGTCTTTTACCAGTGAAAGAGCCTTA